>NC_057807.1:441349937-441694362 GCF_018294505.1 Triticum aestivum | reverse complement strand
GGCTGCTCCGACCAGCGTAAATAACGCGGTACGGCCAGTTCAACAGAGTTCACTGCTCGCTTGTGAAGTTTTTGGTCGCGCTTATCCAAGCTAGTTGTGAAAACATGATACTGCCCATTGTTCAACTGTTTTGGTTGGCTCTGATAACCCGACCGCTGCTGCTGCTGCTGTTGGTTGTAACCCCCTTGACCGCTCTGATTATCCTGGTTATTATTACCGCCCTGATTGAAACCTGAACCGGAAGCTCCATCGTGACCCGGCCCATGGAAACCGGATCCTGAGCCACCACCTGACCCACGGTCATACCGGAAGGAATTAGAGTTTTTAAATTCCTGCATAATGTAACAATCCTTCCAAAGGTGGTTAGCCGGTGCCTCCTTCGTCCCGTGTTTTGGGCAAGGCTGATTCAGCAAATAGTTTAAGCGATCCGGGTTAGGATTTGGAGCCCCATTACAATTCGCCGCTTTACCTCTGCGCCGCTGACCCTTGTCCTGCGCACTAGTGTTAGCCACAAAGTCCATGCTGCCATCCGCTTTACGCTTGCCTCCGTTTCCATGGCCCGCCGGTTTGTATTGATGCCCCTTAGAGTTGCTATTCTTTTTTCCCTTCCCTGCTTCATCATCGTCAGTCTCGGGATCCTTGGTACTATCAGAATCAGCATACTTCACTAAAGCGGCCATGAGAGTTCCCATGTCATTACAGAACCGCTTCATACGCCCTAACTTCAACTTTAGAGGCTTAAACCGGCAGTTGCCCTCCAGGGTTAAGATCGCAGAGTCAACATTGATCCTGTCAGACGAGTGCAAGACTTCAGAAACGCGGCATACCCAATGGGTTGTTGACTCTCCGTCCTCCTGAACACAAGCCGCCAAGTCTACTATGGACTTAGGCTGCTTACACGTATCTTTGAAATTCTGGATAAACCGGCTCCGCAACTGGGCCCATGAACTGATAGAATTAGGCGGCAGGCTCTTCAACCAAGTATGGGTTGTGCCTTCAAGCATCATGGTGAAGTACTTTGCACACGCGGTCTCATCCACATCCAGCATCTCCATTGCCATCTCATAACTCTCTACCCACACTTCTGGAGATAAATCAGCGGTGTAATTTGGCACCTTGCGCGGGCCCTTGAAGTCCTTGAGCAGGCGTACATTGCGTAAAGCGGGACTAAACAGGGCACTCCCAAGCTAGATGCGACCCCTGGCCCGGCAGAGGTGGTAGGACGAACCGGTGTAGGCTGATCCGCCTCGTTCTGTGCTGCTAACTCGGCCTCCCTTCGTGCCCGGGCCCGGTCCACTACATCCTGAGCATCGTGAACACCACCGGCCGGGTTATTGCCACGGGCCACTTCACGGCCCCGCGCATTGCTTGATATGGCCGGTTCATCCAGGCATCTACTATAGCTCCGGCTTGGACGAGGTGTGGAATGAATCCGATCGCGGCTGTATGAATATGCCTCCTGTTGAATCAAAGTGGTCCGGAGAAGTTCCTTAACCCGGCGCGTCTCTATTGCTTGTGGAGAGTCTCCTTCGACCGGGATAGCTTCTAATCGCGCAGCAGCTGCGACAAGGTTGTCCATAGGATTAGAATAATGACCCGGAGGTGTCTGGACCGGTGGAGGAATCATAATGTTCTGCCGAGGAGGTTCCATCAGGCGGGGTTGGACTATCGCTCCTGGCCCTGGTGCCTCGACCCGGTTTACCTCCTGGTGCCCCGGCGGATTAATGGTTCCAGCCTCCGGAGTGTGAAAGAGATTTCGAGGGTCGAACCCTAACGGTAGGCGTGATCTGTGCTTCCGCTTCAAGACCTCATGTGATGCGTTCTGGTCGAGCATCAGCTTATAGGCCTGGGCGTCCAAAGTGGCCCGCTCTGCGGCCATCCTGTCCTTCTCTGTTGCCAGGTCGGCTTTGGCCTGTGCGATCTGCTCTCTCACCTTTGCAACCTCTACATCATGGGCCTCCTGATCCGCCGGATTGGCCTCTGCCATAAGTACAGCTAGTGCATCAAACAGGTCGGACAGAACTTGAACCGGTGGGCGCACAAGGCCTCCTGCCCCTGCTGCCGCTGCCGCTGCTGATCCAGAGAACATTGCTGCTGCGGTCGAGGAGTGATTCGCCGCCTGCGTACCGGCCATGAATATTCCAACCCGGTTGACTTGCTCAAGGGGGTCCGGAATACTGTCGCCATCGGAACAGCCCCTAATCTGGTCGTCTTGCAACTGGTACAATGATTCGGTCTCCCCAGTCGAGGACTCGTCGCTAGAATAGACGACGGTCTCGCTACCATATTCTGACTCGTCCCCATGCTCTCCTCCGTGGATGACTCCCACGAAGGCACGCCTCACGGCCGGTTTAACCTGGGTAGATCTTGCACGCTGAGCCGTCTCAATGAGGTCGGTGCGGATGTTCGGCTCAGGCCCAGGCTCACCAATCTTGCCGATAAAAATGTGTATGCCACCAAAGGGGACCCGGTACCCGTACTCGATCGAGCCGGCTTCGGGACCCCATCCTGCATCGTCGATGTAGAGCTTGCCGCGACGACTCTTGGTCATCCGGCCCACAACATAGCCTTCCAGTCCTTTGAGCTTGCCCTTCAAGATCATCAAAACGTCGTGCGATAGCCCCACGGTGGGCGCCAACTGTCATGGATTTGTCACGGCAGATATCCTTGTGAAAGGACTTAGTCGTGGAGCCATCGCTACGGGTTAACTTGAAGGGGTTAAAGCGGACACAAAGACACAAGGGTTTATACTAGTTCGGCCCCTTCGATGAAGGTAAAAGCCTACGTCTAGTTGTGATGGAATTGATGTGGTTTCGATGGCTAGGGAGCAAACGAGCTACGCCTAGGCTCGAGTTGTTGTTGTATGTCCCTGAATCGCCGCCGGGTCGTCCCCTTATATACACGGGTGACACCCGTCGGTCCACAGAGTCCCACACCGGTTCATACTCGTATCCCGGTTGGTCTCTCTCTATTCCTAACTTACAATGCAAGTTTACATATCAAGCCGGTTTACGGCTACAGGTTCTAAACCGACTACAGGCCTTGGGCCTTCATCTGCTTAATCACCTTTAAACTACTAATGAAGCTAACCCGGCCCAAGTAGGCCGGTTCACGCCCAGTGGTAATATCCCCAACAACTAGGCTCACCTATGAGCACCAACAACTTATGCTAAGAAAGATAAGCAACTATGTGATAGCAAGATATAAGACAAAGAACAATATGGCTATCACAAAATAAAGTGCATAAGTAAAGGGGCTCGGGTAAGAGATAACCGAGGCATGTGGAGACGACTATGTATCCCGAAGTTCACACCCTTGCGGATGCTAATGTCCGTTTGGAGCGGTGTGGAGGCACAATGCTCCCCAAGAAGCCACTAGGGCCACCGTAATCTCCTCACGCCCTCACACAATGCAAGATGCCGTGATTCCACTAAGGGACCCTTGAGGGAGGTCACCGAACCCATACAAATGGCAACCCTTGGGGGCGGTCACCGAACCCGTACACTTTGGCAACCCTTGGGGGCGGTCACCGGTACCCGTCAAATTGCTCAGGGCGATCTCCACAACCTAATTGGAGACCCCGATGCTTGACCGGAGCTTTACGCCACAATGATTGAGCTCCGAACACTACCAACCGTCTAGGGCGCCCAAGCACCCAAGAGGAACAAGCTCAAGGGCACCAAGCACCCAAGATTAATAAGCTTCTCAACTTGTAACTTCCACGTATCGCGTGGAGAACTCAAACCAATGCACCAAATGCAATGGCAAGGGCACATGAAGTGCCCAAGTCCTTCGCTCTCAAATCCCACCGAAGCAACTAATGCTAGGGAGGAAGATGAGAGGAAGAACAAGAAGGAGAACACCAAGAACTCCAAGATATAGATCCAAGGGATTCCCCTCACATAGAGGAGAAAGTGATTGGTGGAAATGTGGATCTAGATCTCCTCTCTCTTTTCCCTCAAAAACTAGCAAGAATCCATGGAGGGATTGAGAGTTAGCAAGCTCGAAGAAGGTCAACAATGGGGGAAGAACACGAGCTCAAAGGATAAGGTTCATTGGGGAAGAAGACCCCCTTTTATAGGAGGGGGAAAATCCAACCGTTATGTGCTCAGCTCGCACACGAGTGGTACTATAACCCGGTCTCCCTTAACTACCATGAGACCGGTAAAATAAAAAACCTATCAAGGGCAAACCTTTGCCTTGCACATGGTCCACTTGAGCTAGGTGATGACGATCTTGACTCCCTCAAGTTGGACCACCTTTCTTGATTGCGTTGGCTCGATGAAGACTAGTTGATTGCTCCCCCATACTCCATTATGGGTGAGCCACTCTTCTGCACATCTTCACAAGTCCAATGTCACCACAATGGACGGCAAGCTTCAAGCATTTGATCTCTTCATGATGCTTCACTTGAACTTGCACACCACAACCTAACCCCACAAAGAACTCTCACGAAGATCATGGGTTAGTACACAAAGCGTAATTGACAGTGCTTACCATACCATGGGATCGCTTGATCCCTCTCGGTACATCTTCTACGCTTTGTGAGTTGATCAACTTGTTTCACTCTTGACTTAGTCTTGATCAACCTTGAATCTTTCCAACTCTCTTCATTTGGATGATGTCCTGAAGGTAAACATGAATGATCACACAATCTTCTTCTTCAAGACATGCTTGCAATAAGCTCAACACTCACATGACCAATCTTTGGATAATTCCTTAATAGCACCTTGGTCAACTCATAAACTCCTTGAAACCAACACATGGACTTCAAGAAAAACCTATGGACAAAACCTTCAAATATAACTCAAGGCAACCATTAGTCCATAGAGATTGTCATGAATTACCAAAAGCAAACATGGGGGCACAAGA
Organism: Triticum aestivum; assembly: GCF_018294505.1. Lineage (NCBI taxonomy): Eukaryota > Viridiplantae > Streptophyta > Magnoliopsida > Poales > Poaceae > Triticum > Triticum aestivum. Next base: position 441,689,490 of record NC_057807.1, on the reverse strand, counting down.
ATAAAGAAATCAATAGAAATCAATTGAATCAACTAGACCAATGATCCTACATGCCACAAGAATAAAGAAATTATGATAAGCGCAAAGGAGTGTTCTAAAGAAACTAGAGAAGCTCCCCATGATTTGTGCACACATAAGAATTTTTGTATTTTAATACAAAGTGCACAAAATAGGATCATAGCTCCCCCAAAATCAATAGAAACTCACATCCAGTGCAAGTGAGCATATAGGAAACAAAGCCTAGCGCTTGCAACAAGCACATGGTTGAGCAACATGTAAAAGAGACAACTTAAGAATAGGCTCAACCAAAAAGATGTGTGTGAGTCATGGCGAAGCACTTGAGAAGACTAAAATTAGGATGAGCATTAAGCATTAACATAGTCTTGAAAGAATGAGGCACACGGTGCAAGGCCTATCATTCCCACACACAACTGGCAAATGAGTTCACATTCTTACTAATAAGCAAAAGATAACCTATGCTTGTGACAACCCGTGGTGAAGATAGAAGAGGAAAGCCTCATCAAGACGAGGGATACCAATTAAGATGGCAAAAGCCTCGTAAAGATAAGCATGAGGAAAATAATCTTCACCACACAAGAGTGCATCAAGATGCAACGATAGAAGGCACGCACTTAAGGCAAAGGCTTTCACGGAGCCACCAAAGAAATAACAAGAAAGACAAGGTGAACGTGAAAGAAAGGATATCATCTACAGATGTAATTTCTCTCAGGTGTATAAGGTTCTAGGTAGACCAAATCATGATGATATATGTCTACAAAGAAGGATGTACACCCGACATAGTTACAACACGAAGGAACAAGATATCCAAAAGGAAATAGATACACCAATAAGATATTTGCTTGGAAGAATAGCACATGGCTAGATATGGTATTATTGTACATAGATGAATTCCTACCACACAACTATCAAAGACATCACAACTAGCAACATGAGATCATCGTTGAGATGCTTTGAGAAAGGAAACAAGTAACACAAGATATGAAAGAATTACATGCCATGATGCAACCTACACAAGGTTGAATGCAAGAGGAGAAAGCATGAATAGATACTTGTTACCGAAATATCATTGGAAGGATGTAGTAGATACCAATTGAAGGTAGATAGTAGTTCATTGATCATCCTAGCTTGACTCCAATATGCACATGGTGACAACACCTTCCTTGTGAGTGAGCCGAGCATCCAATGCATCTCCAAATGTTCCTAGAAGAACAACACAAACTAAACGGTACCCAAACTCATCGGGACCAAATAGTTAGAAACGCCAATACATAGGACAAACTCCACATAAATATGTGCATATAGATAAGAAAATGAATTTCATGCACATCTCATCCAAATTGAGACTAGGTGGAGTTTCCGCTATATATTGAGTCAAAGAAAGAAAGCATGCCAAATAGAATACATGAAGTGAATATGCATGCTCAAGACTTTCAAAACCCGAAACCAAAAGACAAAGAAATGCCAAGCGAAAAGGATACCAAATGGAGAAATCATCACTTGGAAGATATCATTAAAGATACATCAAGTAATGAGATATCCATTGATACACACTAAACTAAAGATGTCCAACTCCCAAAGAGAGGATAGTTCCAAACAAACCAAGCTCCCAACAAAGTTTCATGATGGCACAAGGTACCAAAAGAAAACAGCTTGCCTTCCACCAACACACACTTGATAAGGATCACAAGAAGAGTGTTCTAAAGAAAATAGGATAGCTCCCCCACAAGTTGTGCACTATATAGGATTTGCATTTGAATACAAAATGCTCAAGGTGGGATCACCACTTTCACTATATCTAGAAAACACTAGAAAAGAACAAGAAATAAACAAGAGCCACAAGTGGTATGGAGGACAACGGGAGTTGACACAATCCTTGGCAAGAGAAAAGGCAAATAAAAACAAAAGCCAATGTAAAGATGATCAACAAATTCTACCATAGATAAGTGACTACCAATTGTCAAAAGACAAGAAGTATATGGAAAGAATTCCCGGTGGTAGATAACAAGGATATCCGACATCATCTTCACACCAAACACAAGCAAATTGCAACTTGTAGAGCTAACATGCCACCTAGGAACAAGATAATTTACAACATCAATTCTAGGTGACAATATCTCAAATGTACACATTTTCTAGTCTTGTAACATGCACTCAGCATATTACTCCCCCATAATGTGATACCAATAAAAACTTAACAAGAGGCAATAAGAGAAACAAACATGAGATAATTAATTGACTATTTAGAATTTGAATTTCTCATGAGAGATATACTACCTAGCGACTAGATAATCTTGTAATATCAATACTAGATGGTATTCCTCATGTACACACATTTATAGGATTGTGAGGTGCACAAAACACATCACTCCTCCAAAATGGGATGTTCCATTAATCTCTCACACGAGCCAACTAGGATGCAAACAAGAAGCATAAAGGCTCAACGCACGACACACACGTACATGATGTGCAAACCAACACACACAAACTTGATTGCTCAAGACAAGCAAGTTGGAAGCACAACATATATAAACACATGCAAGGAACAAAACCAAAACATGCAAGGGGGCAAGTAACTTTCAATGTAAACAATTTAAGTACAAGTTACCGCAAGGAGGCACATTGGATATAAGATAGAAACTTGATAATCCAATTGACTTGGCTTGAGACAATAAGAATGATGAAGTCCCCTTAATTCTTCATAATGTAGCCAAGTCTCCAATGCCCTCCAACAACACCTATTGATCAAGTTTGAGCTCGGTGGTCCCCAACCAAGTTGGGTCCTAAGAGGTTAGTCACAATAGGCTTGGCTACCCAAATGGTTCTTTTCTTGACACCACTTTGAGTACCAACAAACTTGGCAAACACATTGCCAACCTTATCCTTCCCAAGAGAATAGATATCATCAATAATAATTGGGTTGGATAAGTTACCACTAGTGCATGAAGAAGCGACGTGACCTTTCTCACGACATAAGTAGCAACGTCTACTCCTCACTTTCTTCTCACTTGATTTCTCAACAAGAGAAGCATTAACTTGAATCTTCTTGGGAAGTGGCCTTTCTTCAACTTGAGGTTGAGCATGAGAGTGAACTTGTGGCCTATTCCCTTGTTGCTTGTCACTAATGGGCTTCTTCTTCAATGGGCAAGATCTAACATGATGCCCTTCAATTTTGCACTTGAAGCAAATAATCTTGGCCAAATTCTTGACTTGATCTTGGCCCTTCTTGTTGGTTCTCTTGTACTTCTTCTTATTGGAGTTGAATCCAAGTCCACCTTTGTAATTGGGGGATTTTTTCACACTCAAGATATTGTTGTGTGTATTTCCCTTCATGACTCTTTTCCAAGTCTTTCTTCAAAGACGTGACTTGGGCCTTGAGCTCTTTGATTTCCTCTACATGGTTAGTCTCAGCACAAGTACTAGAGGAAGTGTAAGCTTCATTGTTAGAGTAACAAGGCAAGAAAAGCAATTCATCACAAGATGTACCAACATTATGAGTAGATGAATTACAAGAACTAGCACATGGCAATATGGCATTTTGACTAGAAGTAGTGCTAGTATCCACATGAGGCTCACTAGATGTTACCTTAGAAATCATGGCCTCAAGAGCTATCTTTAGCTCATTATGGGATACTAGAAGATCATCATGAGAGCTTGAGAGCTTTTCATGATTTTCTTCCAATTTCCCATAACTGCTAGATAGCAACTCAAGTTGAGCCCAAAGCTCAACATTCTCCTTCAAAATGGATGCTTCACAAGTAATAGAGTTAGTAGCACAAGCATCATCATTTACAACAATAGGAGAGGATAACTTGGAAAGCTCTTTTAAATAAGAAGCTTCAAGTTGGGCATGAGACTCGGTGAGTTTGATGAGCTCACCCTTGATGACCCTTGAGCCATTTTCGAGGTGCTCAAAATCCTCAAGGAGTCTAGCATGAGAAACTTCAAGCTTAGCATTTTTAGTTTTAAAATCATTGGCCACCTCAAGAGCTCTATCATGAGATTCCCTCACTCTAGATAATTCTAGAGAAAAAGTCTCCTCAAGAGATTCGGAGGTGGTTTGTTCATGTTCAAGAGCTTGAGATAGCTCCGCGATCTCATTTGCGTAATCACGCTCAAGAGCTTCCATTTTCTCAATGGTGACCTCATGCCCCTCTAGATGAGTTTCCAACTCCTCAATGTATTTCTTGCCTTCAATGGCAATGGACATTATTTCCATGAAGTTGGAATGAGCAATTTTATTTTTATGAAGAGCTTTAAAAATCATTTCCCCTTAGTTTTTAAGGAGGCAACATTATCATTCTCTTCATCATTATCCTCATCATCATTAGCCTCAACATCATCATCAAGAGACATATTGGGGTTCAAAGTAGGACATACCTTTGACGCCTTAGCCATAAGGCAAAAGGCTATAGATGATGATGTAGGATCCCTTGAGTCACCATTAAACACCACATCTTGCTCCATGGAGTGTTGGGTTTCCTCTACATTTTTAGCACAACAATTCGAGGAAATAGATGCATTTTTATCATGGCAACAAGACATAGCAAGCATATCATCATGAGATTTTGTCAAGCAATTTCTACATGATATGCAAGCACTATCAACACAAGCATGTGAAACATTTGGAGTGCTCGAAGTGCTAAAGTCCAAAGATGAAGCATTGCAATGAGAAAGTGATGAAGGATTATCAACAATGAGCACACTATCATCATTGCAATGGACACCACTACTCACCATGTCATTACCTTGTGGCAATCCACATGTAGGTGAAGTAGAAGAAGTTGAGAAAGCAACACAGTCGGAGGTGGAAGGAGAACAATCATCCCCACAAAACTTGGACACACCATATTTATCTTGAAGCTTCGTCCACAACTCATGAGCATCCCGGAACGGCATGAGTTGAAATATAACTACATTGCTCAAAGCATCGAAAAGCACATTAGAAGCTTGAGCATTGAGATAAGAGTTTTTATCATCCTCTAAAGATAATCTTTGGGGATCCTTTGGAGGAAAAAAACCCATATCTACAATTCGCTCTAAATTTGGGTCCATGATCCTAAAGAGATTAAGCATGTGAATTACCCAAGCATCAAAATTTGTGCCATCGAAACTAAGAGTGTCAGAGAATCCTAATCCCCTAGTCGACATATTTACTCTCTAGGCGGTAAAGCCTAATAAAGAGAGACGAGGCTCTGATACCAATTGAAAGATCGAGGATGTCGCCTAGAGGGGGGGTGAATAGGCGTTTTAAAATAATTACGGTTTAGGCTTGAACAAATGCGGAATAAACCTAACGGTTAATTTGTCAAGCACAAAACCTACAACAACTAGGCTCACCTATGAGCACCAACAACTTATGCTAAGCAAGATAAGCAACTATGTGATAGCAAGATATAAGACAAAGAACAATATGGCTATCACAAAATAAAGTGCATAAGTAAAGGGGCTCAGGTAAGAGATAACCGAGGCACGCGGAGACGACGATGTATCCCGAAGTTCACACCCTTGCGGATGCTAATCTCCGTTTGGAGCGGTGTGGAGGCACAATGCTCCCCAAGAAGCCACTAGGGCCACCGTAATCTCCTCACGCCCTCGCACAATGCAAGATGTCGTGATTCCACTAAGGGACCCTTGAGGGCGGTCACTGAACCCGTACAAATGGCAACCCTTGGGGGCGGTCACCTAACCCATACACTTTGGCAACCCTTGGGGGTGGCCACCGGTACCCGTCAAATTGCTCGGGGCGATCTCCACAACCTAATTGGAGACCCCGACGCTTGCCCGGAGCTTTACACCACAATGATTGAGCTCCGAACACCACCAACCGTCTAGGGCGCCCAAGCACCCAAGAGGAACAAGCTCAAGGGCACCAAGCACCCAAGAGTAATAAGCTTCTCAACTTGTAACTTCCACGTATCGCGTGGAGAACTCAAACCGATGCACCAAATGCAATGGCAAGGGCACACGGGGTGCCCAAGTCCTTCTCTCTCAAATCCCACCGAAGAAAATAATGCTAAGGAGGAAGATGAGAGGAAGAACAAGAAGGAGATCACCAAGAACTCCAAGATCTAGATCCAAGGGGTTCCCCTCACATAGAGGAGAAAGTGATTGGTGGAAATGTGGATCTAGATCTCCTCTCTCTTTTCCCTCAAAAACTAGCAAGAATCCATGGAGGGATTGAGAGTTAGCAAGCTCGAAGAAGTTCAACAATGGGGGAAGAACACGAGCTCAAAGGATAAGGTTCATTGGGGAAGAAGCCCCCTTTTATAGGAGGTTGGAAATCGAACCGTTATGTGCTCAGCCCGCACACGAGCGGTACTACCGCTCCACGAGCGGTACTACCGCTCAGGCGGAAGAAGCAGGGAAACAAAGCAACAAAACAAGAACCTTGGGGCGGTAGTACCGCATATAAGTGGTACTACCGCTCCTACTGCCGCTACTACTGCCGCTGAACCCGACACGAGAAAACCACGTCTCGAGTCGAGGCGGTACCAGCGTGGAACCGGAGTCGTACTACCGCTTATGGCCATGGGCGGTACTACCGCTGTGGGACAGCAGTACTACCTCTTGAGGCGATAAGCGGTACTGCCACTCCGGCCCAGCGGTACTACCGCTGGCACCAACTTAATGCCACTACCGCGAAAACAAAGTATATTCCAAAGAAAACCAGAACTGCCATAACTTCTGCAAATGAGCTCGGAATTGAGCAAACTCAAGCTTGTTTGAAACAAGACAATGAGTAGCATCAAACAGCGACTAGTTATAGTAATAAGAGCCAGGGAGGTATGCTTAGCAAACAAAGGAGTGACACCTCCAACAGAGAAGAACCGGCATACCCTCCAACATCGAAAACATCATAGAAGATGCATGTGAACTCCGTTTTCAATGAACTCGAGCTTGTCATAAAAATGACCATAAGCTCCAAATCTCATAAGGAGAAGAACCAAACAAGAACCAAAAAGATGATGCAAGGATGCAATGGTTTGAGCTCTCTATGAACGATACGATCAAGCAACTCATCGAGAGCCCCCCTTGATAGTACGACAATCGATCCTATAACCCGGTCTCCCACAACTACCATGAGACCGGTAAAATAAAAAACCTATCAAGGGCAAACCTTTGCCTTGCACATGGTCCACTTGAGCTAGGTGATGACGATCTTGACTCCCTCAAGTTGGACCACCTTTCTTGATTGCGTTGGCTCGATGAAGACTAGTTGATTGCTCCCCCATACTTCATTATGGGTGAGCCACTCTTCCGCACATCTTCACAAGTCTAATGTCACCACAATGGACGGCAAGCTTCAAGCATTTGATCTCTTCGTGATGCTTCACTTGAACTTGCAGACCACAACCTAACCCCACAAAGAACTCTCACGAAGATCATGGGTTAGTACACAAAGCGTAATTGACAGTGCTTACCATACCATGGGATCGCTTAATCCCTCTCGGTACATCTTCTACGCTTTGTGAGTTGATAAACTTGTTTCACTCTTGACTTAGTCTTGGTCAACCTTGAATCTTTCCAAATCTCTTCATTTGGATGATGTCTTGAAGGTAAACATGAATGATCACACAATCTTCTTCTTCAAGACATGCTTGCAATAAGCTCAACACTCACATGACCAATCTTTGGATAATTCCTTAATAGCACCTTGGTCAACTCATAAACTCCTTGAAACCAACACATGGACTTCAAGAAAAACCTATGGACAAAACCTTCAAATATAACTCAAGGCAACCATTAGTCCATAGAGATTGTCATCAATTACCAAAACCAAACATGGGGGCACCGCATGTTCTTTCAGCTTGCTTATCAATTGTTTGCTCCAAATTATCTGATCTGTATGAATGGTTACATTAGTGTAGAATATATCCAATGCCAATGAATTTTTTTAGCTCTGCATTGTTCTTGTAAGTACATGTTGTCCTTTATCAGTGTACTTATATTGACAGGTAGTTGTCCATGTACCATCACTCTGCAGCTTATTTTCCTTTGCCCTCCATTTTCTACACATCAGATCTATATTTACTCTTACCATAAGGTTGGTACTGAAGAAGTTTAGCTGTGCATTGCTCTTGGCTTGTGCCTTTTGCCTGTATCGCTTCACATACATTTATAGCTACTTGGTTATGTAGCATCACTCTTCATCTTATCTTAAATATTCTCCATTTTTTCATATATTATCACATCTATATATACTCTTAACAAAATGTAGAATAAAGGCAATGCTTATGAAGAAGATTATGTGGTAAACTTCTTGAATTGCCCCCCCCCCATCAGCATGGACAAGGGCTTTATAGAGCCTATCTTCACCAGTAATGTAAGTTTGTCCTTCTCAAGCCTTCAAACTTTGTTGTGTATATTTGGTTAGGCATGAATGCAACAGCTGTTTATTTTTGGTGTTTGCATCAAATTGCATGTTTAAAGTTTATTATGTACTCCCTCTGTTCCTAAATAAAAGTCCTTCTAGAGATTTCAATATGCACTACATATGGAACAAAACAAGTGAATCTACACTCTAAACTATGTCTATATACATCGGTATGTAGTTCATATTGAAATCTCTAAAAGACTTATATTTAGGAATGGAGGGAGTAGTTCATAAACAAAAGTTTGTCCTTCTCAATTTAAGTTTTCAGTTGTACAACCAAGTTCCTTCTTCATACCATGTAAATTAAACTATACAAAGCAAGTGATCTTCTTTTGCACTTCATGTATGCTTCTGTTCTTCATCCGTAATCCAGTGGTGTGGTGAACCTACCCACTACAGCACAATGTCATATTCTGCAATGTCTTAACTATGAACAATGTCATATCATTCTACTATTATTTAAACCGTCACTTTATTTGCCAATCTGAAATGGAATAAATTGACAGCACACTAACCATTGATACTTATGAGCTCTTGATCTGTAATCCAGTGGTGCCGTGAAGCTGCCAACTCCTTCACAATGTCATTTCCTGCCATGTCTTGACCTGAACAATACCATATTGTGTTAATGCATTTTAAAACTGTGTCGCATTATTCGTCAGTAAGAAATGCGATGAATTGTCAGCACTGGTACTTTTATGTGCAAAACCTGTCATCTGTCTGCTTGTTTATCTTTCAGAGTGAGGAAGATATAAGTGTTGAACAAGCGCAGTCTCACATCTTGCTCAGGTGCTTGCGCTGCAGCTCGCCAGCAGGGCTAACCTTTCTTGAACTCTATTGAAGTGCTGTCGGTTTTGTATATTATTTTGTCGGCGTGTTTATTTGCACTGGTGGCGATCTTTGATGCCCAGTGTATGTAATCTACTGTCTGCTTGTGCTTTATTATCATAGTGGCGAACTTTGATGCCCAGTGGATGTAATATGCCGTGATTTCTTTATTGTATAGTCTAGGTTTTTTCTTATTCACGATGTTGTAGTTATCTTACTGTATATATATCCTATCTTCGCAGTAAAGCGGCCAAACCATAAAATTGCGGTACATAATCAGGCCGTCATGCAATCATGATGTATGATCCTCATCATGGGCCCCGTCAAACTGGCCCACTAGTAGATTCGGCCTTTAGTAGACCGAGTAACCCCCGGCCCACTTTTCGCAGGAAAACTCAATGGGCTTTTAGGAGGCTGAGAAATAGGTTGGGCCTAAAACGTGCCGAACAGCTCACGGGCCGGCAGCAGCCCGAATTGGACCCCGGCCCATGATTGTGCGAATCAAATCACGGGCTTTTAACAGGCCAAAATTGGCTTGGTCCTTGTTTGGCCCAATCAGATATCGGCTGCGAGCAGGCCGGATGCAAACCGGGTCGTAGTTAGCCCCAACTACATGACGGGCTTTTAACAGGCCGAAATTAATATAGGGCCAAAATGTTAAACAGGCCCTTAACAGGCCGAAACTAATATTAGGCCGATTTACTAAATGGGCCTTTAGCAAGTGGGCCCAAAAGCATGCGTCCAGTTAACGGGCCGAATCTGATATGGGCCATAATTGAGGCCAAAGCCTCTTAAAGGGCCGGACCTAATCTGGGCCGTGATTTGGCCTAGAACGTGGGAGGCTTTTAACGGGCCGGATCTCATATGGGCCATTATTAGGCCCGGAACGTGGCAGGCCATTAATGGACCGGATCAAATATGGGGCCGGCATTTGGCCCAAAACATGGCAGCCAGTTAATGGGCCGGCCTACTAGGGTTCTCAAAATCTTGTGGGCCTACAGCTAGGCCGGCCCATTAGTGTTGGCGAAATCTCGTGGGCCTTTAGCTGGGCCGGCCCATTATGATCTGTAAGAATTTTGTGGGCCTTTACTTGGGCCGGCCCATTATGGCACACAAAAATCTTGTGCGCCTTTACCTGGGCCGGCCCATTATGGGCCGCGAAATCTTGTGGGCCTTTAGCTGGGCCAGCCCATTATGGTCCGCAAAATCTCGTGGGCATTTAGCTGGGCTGGCCCATTATGGTCCACAAAATCTTGTGGGCCCTTAGTTGGGCCGGCCCATTTAAACTTGATGGGCCGTGCCACGTGTCGACGTATCATAGGCGCCTTCTGTCCAATGAGTGGATGACATCTGTCCCAACGATGAGCTAACACGTGTTTCCTCCAGCCAATGATGATTTTACACGTGGAAAATCCCCATTGGTCGGGGCTATTAACGGGTTATCAGATCCAAAACCCAACCCGATAGCTTAACGGCGTTCCGTTACGGTGGATGCCACGTGTCGGTCACCCTTGACGAAAGCACTTCTGTGACACGCGATTTATCGTCATGGAAGTGGACACTTCTGTGATGATAATTTTGGTAATGTCATGGAACACTTCTACGACTGCACAGGTATGACTATCTTGATTCTGTCATAAATTTGTCATGGATGTACATGCATGACAGAAAACGCGACCTACTGTGACAAACACGTATCATCACAGAAGTGTATTTTTTGTAGTGTTGCATGAATATAAATTTACGTAGGGAAAGTAAACATGCCAAAACTTTAATTTTTACTCTATTGGGCAAAACTTTCCGATTATGTTCGGGTAGTTACACAAGGGGAGTAACTACCCGAGTTGGAAATCACAGATTCAATTATGTTCGGGCTGTAATGAGTTTGACTTTGCCTTGAGGGAAGAAAAACAGTGCCACCGGGTATGCAAACCTCAAAAATGCTTATGGTGTTAAGTTGGAAAAAATGGGACAAATCCAACCATATTGTGCTTATTTTTTATGAATGTTGCAATATCACCAGACATTACTAGGGCACTCCCCAAGAAAGACACTACTAAAGAATTCTTTGCTGAAATGGAGGAGCAGTTCAAAGGCTTTGAGAAAGTGTACGCTCATGAGCTTTTGGCTAACCTTCTTCAGAAGTACACAATTGTTGGCAATGTTAGGTAGCATATACTGAGAATACTGCATTTTTTCACCAAGCTTTAAGCTTTGGACTGTTCATTAAGTGAAACCTTATCGTTGTCATGATTCTGAAGTCCCTTCCAAATGATTTTGATCAATTCAAGACCAATTGTAATTCTTTAAACGAAAATTAGACACTCACTGAGATTACCGCTAGGATTATCTATGAGGAAGAGAGGATTATGCGGTAGAATAAGGATCCTCATAATCCTCTCTTTCACTTTGACAATCCTAGTGGTCATCTCAATGAGTGTTCACTTTTCCTTTAGAGAATTATAATTGATCTTGATTTTATCAAAATCATTTGGAAGGGACTCAAGAATCATGAGGACAATAAGGTTTTCACTTAATGAACAATCCAAAGCTCTAAGCTTGGTGAAAGCATTCATCATTCTCAATATATGTTTGGTAACATTAACATCCAAAGTGTACTTCTGAAGAAGCTTAGCCAAAAGCTCAAGCATACACTTTCTCAAAGCCATTGAATTGATCCCCTATTTCAGCAAGGAATTCTTTAGTGGTTTCTTTCTTGGGGCAAGGTTTCCTATGCCTTAGAAAAAGCAATTTAAGAAAGATTCCCATAAGCCATTAAAGGGTAACTAAGTCGGCGCCTCTTCTTCTGCTCCTAGCAGCTCCACTATTGGAGAAAATGTGCATCACTTTTGCTCCAAGGACACTACCAAAGGGAATGCCTAGGCTTCCTAAAATGGATGAACAAAAGAGGTACTAATGAAATAAATTTGTTGATGAATCACTTTATGTCAATTTTTCTATAACGACATGGTGGATTGATTCAGGTGCAACTACTCATGTTGCTAACTCTATGCAGGGGTTCATATGATTCGAACTATAAGTTGAGGAACAAGAAAGTTTAAGGTAGCGAAAGGAGTTAAAGCGACGAGATCTCTCATGTTGGAGCTACACAATATTTGATTGAATAATGTTTTTATGTACCTACCTTAAGTAAGAATTTGATTTCCATTTCTTGTTTAGATCATGACATGTACGAGTGCATGTTTGGCAATGGATAATTCGTTTTAAATAAGTTTAATAAGAATGCTGGCCTTAGTGTCAGATGAGTCAAATTATACATGTTATTTCTTCATAATGATTTAGTTATGCTTGTGAGTGATGAATCTAATGTTGAGAAGAAATGGAAATGCATTAGTAACTCTTCAAAATTGTGGCGTTGTCATTTGGGCCACATTTAGGGGGGGGGGGATGGAACACTTAGTTAAAAAGGAAATACTCCTCCCATTACACCAAATGTGTTGAAAGCATTAAAGGAAAATACGCAAAAATAATTAAGAAAGGAGCAGTAAGGAATGCAAGGGTTTTAGAACTAATTCACACTCACCTATGTGGACCCCTTAACGTTAAGTCCATGGATGGTTTTGATTCATTCATTACATTTGGAGACAACTTTCCCTGATATGGGTATATCTACCCTATACCCGACCGGTCGGAAGCTTTGGAAAAATTCATTGTTTTCAAAGTTGTGGTAGAAAATTTGTTGAACGCAAAAACCAAATTTGTATGGCTTGATCATGGGGGAGAGTATTATGGTAGAAATGCTCCTTCTAGGCAGATTTATGGACCTTTTGCCAAGTTATGTCAAAATGGAATCATTTCTCATTACTCAATGCCTGGTGAACCACAACAAAATGGTGTGGCTGAGCGTCGTAATTGCACCCTTATGGATATTTTGTGAAGCTTGCTTTTTCACTCAAGTTTAGCGGCGAGCCTTTGAAGAGAGGCATTAAAGACAGCCGCACACATATACTAAATCTTTCTCCGACATAGTCAACATTGAACACACCTTACATGATGTGGCAGGAAATAAACCGAGCTTGAATTACCTATGGTGTGGGGGGTTGTCTTGCTGAGGCTAAAGTTTTGAATCCACGACATAAGAAATTGGATCCAAAAACAAGTACTCGTTTCTTTGTTAGACACCCTCATAGGGGAAAGGGGTATCGCTTCTATTTTCCAAGTCACAACCAAGTTCATGGAAACTAGACAAGTGGTATTTTTTAGGATAATAAGGTCACAAAGATAGGGAAGATCGATGTTGAGGAAAAGCAGGTTTGTACACCTTCCCCATTATCCAAGGGGTTGCTTTTCAATACGAATAAATGTGACATTTGATGATCCTGAATCTTACGGTTCAGGTTCTCAACCAAAATGGTAATCCGGAAGCTAATAATGATGGATATCCAGGCGGTAATGAGGATCCCCATCAACATAATGATCCTCAAAATAATAATGTTCCACCACCACCTCCTCCTCCTCCTGTGAGTAGAATATGACGCTAGTGGAAGAAATACATCTCAGATGATTATATCACTTTCATGAGTGAGGATATAAAAGATATTGGGAAGGTAGAGGATCCAACCTCTTATAAGGAAGCCATTAAAAGGTGAAAATTCATCCAAGTGGTTGGTTGCCACGGAAGACGAGTTGAAATCTGTGGGCTCAATCGACATTTGGGACTTAGTATAAATTCATGATGGAGCTAAAAGAGTAGGCTACAAGAGGTTCTACAAAACTAGTATGATTCCAAAGAGAATGTCAAAAGGTTCAAAGCCAAGCTTGTTGCAAAAGGGTTCACATGGAAAGAAGGAATTGACTATAATGAAACCTTATCTCATGTGTCAACCAAATATTCATCAAGAATCGCCATAGCATTAGTACATCATTACGACCTATAATTGCACCAAATGGGTGTTAAAATGACATTTCTAAATGGTGACCTCAACGAATACGTTTACATGACTCAGTTGAATGTTTTTGTTGTGGAAGGGAAGGAACATTTAGCATGTTGTCTAAAGAAATCAATTTATCGCTTGAAGCAAGCTTCAAGATAGTGGTACCTGAAGTTCAGTAACATTATGAGAACTTTCGGTTCCATGGAAAATATTATGGAAAACTGCATATATGTTAAATTTAAAGGTAGTAGGTTCACAATTTTAGTCATATATGTTGATAACATATGTAGGCATGTAGCGATAAGGATATGCTTCAGGAGACCAAGAATTTTCTGTTATCCAATTTTGATATGAAATATCTTGGTGGAGCCTCGTACGTCCTTGTCATCGAGCTTCATCGAGGTAGGTCCAGAGGAATGTTAGGACTATCACAAAAGGCATAACTTGAGAGAGCTACTAAAGAAATTCAATATGCATATGTGCTCAGCCTCAGTTGCTCTTGTAGTCAAGGGCGATAAGTTTGAGACATCTCAATGTCTGAGGAACCAGTATGAAATTGATCAGATGAAGTGGGATCCTTATGCTTCAGTTGTCAGAAGCATCATGTACGCTCAAGTTTGTACACACCCAAATTTGGCATTGTAACTGAGATGCTTGGCAGATTCCAATCAAATCCAGGTCCGAACCACTGGAAGGCCACAAAGAAAGTTTTATGTTATATGCAAGGAACTGAAGATCTCATGCTTACATATAAAAGGTCTGATAACCTAGAAGTTGTTGGTCTTTTGGACTTTGATTTTGTCGGGTGCGTGGATAGTAAAAAATTCATGGCGGGTTATATATTCATACTTGTAGGAGGATCTGCATCGTGGAAAAGCTCCAACCAAACATTAAATGTTGCATCTACAACACAAGTAGAATGTGTAGCATGTTTTGAGGCCACCGGGAGGCTGTATGGCTAAAGAGTTTTATTCCCATGCTTACAGTGGTTGACAACATATCTAAACCACTTGTATTGTACTGCGATAATGAACATGTTGTTTTCTATATGAATAACAAGTCAAGTGCTAGTGCCAAGCACATTGACATCAAGTTTCATGTTGCAGAAGATAGAATCCAGGATCAAACAATTAATGTTAAACACATAAGTATGACACATATCCTTGCGGATCTGCTAACAAAAGGCTTACCACATAGGTATTTTTTGTGAGCAGCTGTTGGCATGGGATTACTGGGTCTTTATGATTCTGGAATAATATGACCATTAAAATAAAGAGTTCTCAATAAGCAAAATGTTTTCCATTTCAAAAATAGGTGGGTGTGCTATAAGTTTTGAGGTTCAATGACGCTTTGTGAGTTGATGTAATACTTCACTTTGGTATATCATTTCTATGGAGAATGGACGAATGCAGTTAAGCCTAATGATCAAGGGGGGGTGATGTTGGTTAATCTAATAGCTTAACGACCAAAATGATAATGTTACGGGAAAAGGATTCATGCACCAATGTACGTGGCCCTTGAACCAAACTGATGCGCCCTGATCGGGGGCATCCAAACCAACTTATGGTTTAGGTCCCCTGTCACTAGCGCTATGTGAAAGGGATAAGGGAAAGAGTTGGCTACCTGCGCGCTCATTTATTCACGTACGGTTCTCTCTGCTCTCCATATTCCTAAACCCTATCCAATCAAAGTGTGCGATGCCGTGACGGGAAGACCTAGCCTACACGCCGTCGTTGCAGGACAATGCCGGTAGCGGCCTGAGGGGATTAGGACATCTATGAGATCGACTACTTTGACTAGATCGTCGCTCCACCATGCCTCAATGAGCAGGCAATCATGTCGACCTCCATGACTCATAATGAACCCTAAACCCTTCTCTGTTTACGTTATTTAGGTGTTCTATACGCAATTAGATCATGCTGATGGCATCCTAGTGATGTAAAAGATCTAACAAGTGTTAAATGTGGTGCATCGTTGCAAGAAATGTTACTATCAGCTGGCTACCAGGTAGTGCACCATGTAACAAAATTTAATGTTTTTCCAATGCTATGAACTTTTCCTTGTTCTCTGCGCTCTTTGTCAATGTTGAATTGAAATTATCCTACTTGTCAACTAGTGAGTGTGAATACCGGAGGCCGTGGAAAATCCATGTCATCCTATTGTGGGATCTTCCGAAACTATGCACGGAGAGGCACACCGCATAAGCCAACTAAAGACGGCGGTGGGAGCTCGGGGACAACGGCGGGACAAGTCGGCCATGCGCGAGCTCGACAGGACGGGCAGACAACATCGAAGGAGCGGGATTGGGCAATCGGCATCAACAGGATGGGGCAGTCGTGTTGTGAGCTCGGCGGAGGTCGCCGAGAGGCGGGACGTGGTGGCGGGGTTCATGGTCATCGGCGGAGTGGTGGTGGCGGTGGTTGGTGGCCAAGATCGACTGGCACAGCGGTGGTGAAACTTCACACCGGCGTTTGGGCTTGCGCCACAGCCCAGAGCCGTAGAAAACTTTGGATAGCCGCTAGTGGTGCTACAAATATGCAACACTTGGATTTAAAATTTGAGGCTGCCTAAAAAATGTCACCATCAAATAGTGATACATCATCTGCTGGAGCTGTTTTTTTGGTCAAAATGCTCTAAACATCAATTATTTGGGCACAACCGCAGTTTGTCATTATCTGTTGAAGATGCTCGAAGGACAAAGCCCAACCGCTACCAGCAGCATGGTCCGTGGATAAAAGCGTTCTTCACGTTCAACTAGTATATATGTCATGCACAAGGGGCGGCTATGCTGAGAACCCGGGCTTAGGACCGAAGTCGAACTGAACGTGGCAGTCAAGTGTGCCGAGTAAACCAGTTCAAAAACGAAACTACTTCACACATGATGTTTTTTAGCACGATGCAACATGAGTCTGTCCGTTATAATTAATACTACTAGTCATATTATATCGGCAACTACAAGCTTGCACAAATTTGGTGGAAGAGGACACATGCTACTCCTCCAATTTAGTGATAATGGAGCAATACCAAAGTAGTGGTCCATAGGCCACAAAAGCTCCACACTACTAATAGTACATTACAACAGTTAACTTTGAACTCAGAAATCTAGGATCATATATCCAGTTGTAACTTTCTCCGTTGTGTCCTGCTAGGGATGTACAACTAGAATTGCAAACATACTGCAAAGCTTCTCGTTAAATATATGACCTTTGATAAACATGTCGGTCATCAAGCCACAAAACTAATCGAATAAATTCTCAAAAACAAAAATAGCTGAAAAAACTGTTGGTCACATACTATGCATATTTGCAATACTTATCATATTAGTATATCAGGCAACGGCAAGATTGCACAAACTTGGTGGAACAGGACATGCTACTCTAATTTAGTGAAACGAAATGATGCCGAAGTAATGGTGAAGTATTCAGCGACCCTGGTCCATCGTCCATATGCCAAAAAATATCCACACTAGCACATTACAACAGTTGATTTTGAACTCAGAAAATACAGAATGTGTTTCCAATTATAGATCTCTCCATTGCAGCCAACAGTTATTTGCACTAATAGTGCCCCTGAAGATTTACAGTTAGAATTGCAGACATATTGCAAAGTTACTTGTTAGTCCCTCCGTCTCAAAATAAGTGTCTCGACTTTAGTACAACTTTATACTAAAGTTAGTATAAAGTTGACACACTTATTTTGGGACGGACGGAGTATAAAATATGACCTTCTGATAAACATGTTGGTTGCAAAGCTGATCAACTGAATTCTGAAAAAGAAAAAGAAATGAAAAATAGCTGGAGACCTGTCATCGATATTATACAAAGCATGCAGGATGCTATACTTCTAGCATTATGAGTTTCAATGTTTCATAGCAAAATCTTGCTTGAAAATAAACATGAGAGAACACTAGCTATCCACAATAATCTTACTATCACACCAATATGAAGCAAGATCCTATGTCGGTCAAATATTACAATCAGTTTATTCAAAGTTTCCCCGTATTGCTTCAAAGGCCTAATTACAACAAGCCTTGCTTGAAAGCATGCATGGGAGAACCTTGCAACATAATATGGAGTAATCACAGCACAATACTATCATAGAACAACAAAAAACTAATGCACGGCGAAAACAAAGAACATAAATACATAGTAACCATGGGAGGCACCGGATAATAGTCATCAGATTACACTGGGTGGCCAGTTAGTCATGCACTACTGAAGCAATCGTACGGCCTCCCCTATTACAACAATCCTACCATAATACATACTAGATCCGAACAGCTCAATTCATAAGCTCAGGGGAGGCCCATAAATCTTATTACGCCGCAGCAACAACAGCATCAAGGGACAGTCACAGAACAACAACACATTCTCCGCTTAGAAATGCGCAAGTTTAGAGCAATGATACATTACTGCTGAGGGACATAGTAGTATGCCATACTCGGGTCGGTGGCGGGCACGCCGGCGGCAGGGCGCGGGATCCCGGCCGCCGCCGTGGCCATGGCCGCGGCGGCGGCCGCCTCGGCGTCCTTGGCGTCGTCCCGGGGCACGATGTCCACGAGGAAGTCGAAGACCTCGGTGCGCGCGATGGCGGCCGCAATGTCGGACTTCTGGAGCGTGCGGCGCTTGTTCTCCTCGGCGTGCGCCCAGCCGCGGTGGGTGAGCTCGAGGATGAACATCTCGCAGGCGCGGGCGAAGACGACGGGGGCCTCGGCGGCGATCATGCGCACGTCCTCGTCGGCCTTCATGATCTTCTTGATCCGGGCCAGCGGGAGGTTGTGGTTCTTGAAGTCGGTGGTGGCCTCGATCTCGCGGTACTGCTCCGCCCAGAACACCTGCAGCTGCTGCTGCTGCTGCGCCGCCGCCTGCTGGGCGGCGGCGGCGCCCGGCGGCGCGTAGAGCTGCGGCGGGTAGGCGGCCGCGGGGGCGCCCGGCGGAGGAGGGTACGCACCCGGCGGGTAGCCGACGGGCGCGCCCAGGACGGGGGCCGGCGGTGGGGTGCTGGATTTGGTTGGATCCATGGATTCGGGGGAGCTAGGGTTGTGGGTGGGAGCGGAAGGGGATTGGGGATTGGGGAGGAGGAAGGGGATGATGCTTTTCAGCTGGAGCTGGCTTTGGTGTTTGGACTTGTTGGTGCTGGACTATTATCCCTTCTCTGGAAAAATGTTGGTTTTGTTAGTGCTATTAATTTTGAGCGCGCGCGATACTTACTGAATTTTCACGCTTTAAAAGTGGAAAGGAATAACATTATTTCAGATTCAGAAACAAAATTGAACACTTCTCTGTTTCCGATTTGCTTGGCACGGTGCAAAAATGATACCCCTCTGTTTCTTTCTAATCTGCATATAAAATCTGGTCAAAGTCAAACTTTGTAAAATTTGAGTAACTTTATACAAAAAATTATCAACATTCACAATATGGAATCGGTATTATTAGATGCATCAGGAAATTACTTTTCATACCATATAGCTTTAGTATTGTAGATATTGATATTTTTTATATAAACTTGATCGAACTTTGCGTAGTTTGACTTTAAATAATTTTATATGCGAAGTAAAAAGAAACCGAGGGAGTACAATGAATTTACATTACAAATTCCATGTTTGAGGGCATATTTGATTAGTAGAATTGTAAATACACTAAAATATTGAAACATGGTACTATAATGTCTTGTTGGTTTGGATCCTACGTGATATCCATTTGTTTAATTCCATCAAATGAAAATTTACTTTCAAATATGTTTTAAGGCATCTTTATCTTAGAGATATTTCTTGGAAACTTTGGACGTTCCATTTCTTAGTAGTCTTTGTGTAGAGTTTGTGCATTTTGATTAGTAGTTCTTCTTAAAAATGCAAGGTTATTTCGCAACAAATTCATGCGCCCTCGACTCCATTAAGAGCGAGCATAGTCCTTCGGTCACCGCGGGGGGGGGGGGGGGGGGGGGGGGGGGGGTATTTAAGAACAGGATGCTGCTAACGCGACACTACGATCAGAGACCCTTTCACGAAATTGTGTGCGATATATTTGTTGGAAATATGCCCTAGAGGCAATAATAAAAGGATTATTATTACATTTCCTTGTTCATGATCATTGTCTTTTATTCATGCTATAATTGTATTATCCGAAAATCGTAATACACGTGTGAATACATAGACCACAATATGTCCCTAGTGAGGCTCTAGTTGACTAGCTCGTTGATCAACAAATAGTCATGGTTTCCTGCCTATGGACATTGGATGTCATTGATAACGGGATCACATCATTAGGAGAATAATGTGATGGACAAGACCCAATCCTAAGCATAGCACAAAGATCGTGTAGTTCGTTTGCTAGAGCTTTTCCAATGTCAAGTATCTTTTCCTTAGACCATGAGATCGTGTAACTCCCGGATACCGTAGGAGTGCTTTGGGTGTACCAAACGTCACAACGTAACTGGGTGACTATAAAGGTGCACTACAGGTATCTCCGAAAGTGTCTGTTGGGTTGACACGGATCGAGACTAGGATTTGTCACTCCGTATGACGGAGAGGTATCTCTGGGCCCACTCGGTAATGCATCATCATAATGAGCTCAAAGTGACCAAGTGTCTGGTCACGGGATCATGCATTACGGTACGACTAAAGTGACTTGCCGGTAACGAGATTGAACGAGGTATCGGGATACCGATGATCGAATCTCGGGCAAGTAACGTACCGATTGACAAAGAGAATTGTATACGGGGTTGCTTGAATCCTCGACATCGTGGTTCATCCGATGAGATCATCGAGGAGCATGTGGGAGCTAACATGGGTATCCAGATCCCGCTGTTGGTTATTGACCGGAGAGCTGTCTCGGTCATGTCTACATGTCTCCCGAACCCGTAGGGTCTACACACTTAAGGTTCGGTGACGCTAGGGTTGTAGAGATATGAGTATGCAGCAAACCAAAAGTTGTTCGGAGTCTCGAATGAGATCCCGGACGTCACGAGGAGTTCCAGAATGGCCCGGAGGTAAAGAATTATATGTGGGAAGTCGAGTTTCGGCCATCGGGAAAGTTTCGGGGGTTACAGGTATTGTACCGGGACCACCGGAAGGGTCCCGGGGGTCCATCGGGTGGGGCCACCTATCCCGAAGGGGCCCATGGGCTGAAGTGGGAGGGGAACCATCCCCTGGTGGGCTGGTGCGCCCCCCTGGGCCCCCCTCTGCGCCTAGGGTTGGGAACCCTAGGGGAGAGGGCGCCTCCACTTGCCTTGGGGGCAAGTCTCCCCCTTGGCCGCCCCCCCCCCCTAGGAGATCCCATCTCCTAGGGCCGGCGCCCCCCTGGGGTACCTATATAAAGAGGGGGGTGGGAGGGCAGCCGCACCTAACACCTGGCGCCTCCCTTCCCCCCCTTGCTACACCTCTCCCTCCCGTAGTCGCTTGGCGAAGCCCTGCCGGAGCCCTGCTGCATCCACCACCACCCCGTCGTGCTGCTGGATCTTCATCAACCTATCCTTCCCCCTTGCTGGATCAAGAAGGAGGAGACGTCACGCTGACCGTACGTGTGTTGAACACGGAGGTGTCGTCCGTTTGGCGCTAGGATCTCCGATGATTTGGATCACGACGAGAATGACTCCCTCAACCCCGTTCTCTTGAACGCTTCCGCACGCGATCTACAAGGGTATGTAGATGCACTCCTCTCACTCGTTGCTAGATGAACTCATGGATTGATCTTGGTGAACGTAGGAAAAGTTTTATTTTATGCAACGTTCCCCAACAGTGGCATCATGAGCTAGGTCTATGCGTAGTTCTCTATTGCACGAGTAGAACACAAATCTGTTGTGGGCGTAGATGTTGTCAACTTTCTTGCCACTACTAGTCTTATTTTGCTTCAGCGGTATTGTGGGATGAAGCGGCCCGGACCGACCTTACACGTACGCTTACATGAGACAGGTTCCACCGACTGACATGCACTAGTTGCATAAGGTGGCTAGCGGGTGTCTGTCTCTCCCACTTTAGTTGGAGCGGATTCGATGAAAAGGGTCCTTATGAAGGGTAAATAGAAGTTGACAAATCACGTTGTGGTTATTCGTAGGTAAGAAAACGTTCTTGCTAGAACCCTATTGCAGCCACGTAAAAGATGCAACAACAATTAGAGGACGTCTAACTTGTTTTTGCAGCAATTGCTTTGTGATGTGATATGGCCAAAGTTGTGATGAATGATGAATGATATATTGTGATGTATGAGATCATGTTCTTGTAATAGGAATCACGACTTGCATGTCGATGAGTATGACAACCGGCAGGAGCCATAGGAGTTGTCTTAATTATTGTATGACCTGCGTGTCAATGATTTAACGCCATGTAATTACTTTACTTTATTGCTAAACCGTCAGCCATAGTAGTAGAAGTAATAGTTGGCGAGCAACTTCATGGAGACACGATGATGGAGATCATGGTGTCATGCCGGTGACGAAGATGATCATGGAGCCCCGAAGATGGAGATCAAAGGAGCTATATGATATTGGCCATATCATGTCACTACTATATAATTGCATGTGATGTGTATTATGTTTATGCATCTTGTTTACTTAGAACGACGGTAGTAAATAAGATGATCCCTCATAACAATTTGAAGAAAGTGTTCCCCCTAACTGTGCGCCGTTGCTAAAGTTCGTCGTTTCGAAGCACCACGTGATGATCGGGTGTGATAGATTCTTACATTCACATACAACGAGTGTAAGACAGTTTTACACATGCAAAAACACTTAGGTTAACTTGACGAGCCTAGCATGTACAGACATGGCCTCGGAACACAGAGACCGAAAGGTCGAACATGAGTCATATGGAAGATACAATCAACATGGAGATGTTCATCGATGATGACTAGTCTGTCTCACGTGATGATCGGACACGGCCATAGTCGACTCGGATCATGTAACACTTAGATGACTAGAGGGATGTCAAATCTGAGTGGGAGTTCATTAAATAATTTGATTAGATGAACTTAATTATCATGAACTTAGTCTAAAATCTTTGCAAAATATGTCTTGTAGATCAAATGGCCAACGCTCATGTCAACATGAACTTCAACGCGTTCCTAGAGAAAACCAAGTTGAAAGATGATGGCAGCAACTATACGGACTGGGTCCGGAACCTGAGGATCATCCTCATAGCTGCCAAGAAAGCATATGTCCTAGAAGGACCGCTAGGTGAAGCACCCATCCCAGAGAACCAAGACGTTATGAACGCTTGGCAGTCACATGCTGATGATTACTCCCTCGTTCAGTGCGGCATGCTTTACAACTTAGAACCGGGGCTCCAAAAGCGTTTTGAGCAACATGGAGCATATGAGATGTTCGAGGAGCTGAAAATGGTTTTCCAAGCTCATGCCCGGGTCGAGAGATATGAAGTCTCCGACAAGTTCTATAGTTGTAAGATGGAGGAAAATAGTTCTGTCGGTGAGCACATACTCAAAATGTCTGGGTTGCACAACCGCCTGTCCCAGCTGGACATTAACCTCCCGGACGAGGCGGTCATTGACAGAATCCTTCAGTCACTCCCACCAAGCTACAAGAGCTTTGTGATGAACTACAATATGCAGGGGATGGTGAAAACTATTCCTGAAGTATTTTCAATGCTAAAGTCAGCAGAGGTAGAAATCAAGAAAGAACATCAAGTGTTGATGGTCAATAAAACCACCAAGTTCAAGAAGGGCAAGGGTAAGAAGAACTTCAAGAAGGACGGCAAAGATGTTGCCGCGCCCGGTAAGCCAGTTGCCGGGAAGAAGTCAAAGAATGGACCCAAGCCTGAGACTGAGTGCTTTTATTGCAAAGGGAAGGGTCACTGGAAGCGGAACTGCCCCAAATACTTAGCGGACAAGAAGGCCGGCAACACTAAAGGTATATGTGATATACATGTAATTGATGTGTACCTTACCAGCACTCGTAGTAACTCCTGGGTATTTGATACTGGGGTCGTTGCTCATATTTGTAACTCACAGTAGGAGCTGCGGAATAAGCAGAGACTGGCGAAGGACGAGGTGACGATGCGCGTCGGGAATGGTTCCAAGGTCGATGTGATCGCCGTCGGCACGCTACCTCTACATTTACCTACGGGATTAATCTTGAACCTCAATAATTGTTAGTTAGTGCCAAGTTTGAGCATGAACATTGTATCTGGATCTCGTTTAATGCGAGATGGTTACTCATTTAAATCCGAGAATAATGGTTGTTCTATTTATATGAGAGATATGTTTTATGGTCATGCCCCGATGGTCAATGGTTTATTCTTAATGAATCTCGAACGTAATGTTACACATATTCATAGTGTGAATACCAAAAGATGTAAAATTGATAACGATAGTCCCACATACTTGTGGCACTGCCTCCTTGGTCATATTGGTGTCAAGCGCATGAAGAAGCTCCATGCTGATGGACTTTTAGAGTCTCTCGATTATGAATCATTTGACACATGCGAACCATGCCTCATGGGCAAAATGACCAAGACTCCGTTCTCCGGAACAATGGAGCGAGCAACCAACTTATTGGAAATCATACATACTGATGTGTGTGGTCCAATGAGCGTTGAGGCTCGCGGAGGATATCGTTATGTTCTCACTCTCACTGATGACTTAAGTAGATATGGGTATGTCTACTTGATGAAACACAAGTCTGAGACCTTTGAAAAGTTCAAGGAATTTCAGATTGAAGTAGAGAATCAACGTGACCGAAGGATAAAATTCTTATGATCAGATCGTGGAGGAGAATATTTAAGTCATGAATTTGGTACGCACTTAAGAAAATGTGGGATCGTTTCACAACTCACGCCGCCTGGAACACCTCAGCGTAACGGTGTGTCCGAATGTCGTAATCGCACTCAATTGGATATGGTGCAATCTATGATGTCTCTTACCGATTTACCGTTATCATTTTGGGGATACGCTCTAGAGACAACTACATTCACTTTAAATAGGGCTCCGTCTAAATCCGTTGAGACGACACCGTATGAATTATGGTTTGGGAAGAAACCTAAGTTGTCGTTTCTAAAAGTTTGGGGATGCGATGCTTATGTCAAGAAACTTCAACCTGAAAAGCTCGAACCCAAGTCGGAAAAATGCGTCTTCATAGGATACCCCAAAGAAACCATTGGGTATACCTTCTACCTTAGATCTGAAGGCAAGATCTTTGTTGCCAAGAACGAATCCTTTCTAGAAAAAGAGTTTCTCTCGAAAGGAGTAAGTGGGAGGAAAGTAGAACTCGATGAAGTACTACCTCTTGAACCGGAAAGTAGTGCAGCTCAGGAAAACGTTCTTGTGGTGCCTACACCGACTGGAGAGGAAATTCATGATGATGATCAAGGTACTTCGGATCAAGTTGCTACTGAACTTCGTAGGTCCACAAGGACACGTTCCACACCAGAGTGGTATGGCAACCCTGTCCTGGAAATCATGTTGTTAGACAATGGTGAACCTTCAAACTATGAAGAAGCGATGGCGGGCCCAGATTCCAACAAATGGCTTGAAGCCATGCAATCCGAGATAGAATCCATGTATGAAAACAAAGTATGGACTTTGACAGACTTGCCCGATGATCGGCGAGCAATAGAAAACAAATGGATCTTTAAGAAGAAGACGGACGCGGATGGTAATATTACCATCTATAAAGCTCGACTTGTCACTAAGGGTTATCGGCAAGTTCAAGGGGTTGACTACGATGAGACTTTCTCTCCCGTAGAGAAGTTGAAGTCCGTCTGAATCATGTTAGCAATTGCCGCATACTATGATTATGAGATATGGCAGATGGACGTCAAAACGGCATTCCTTAACGGCTATCTTAAGGAAGAGCTGTATATGATGCAGCCAGAAGGTTTTGTCGATCCTAAGAATGCTAACAAGGTGTGCAAGCTCCAGCGATCCATTTATGGGCTGGTGCAAGCATCTCGGAGTTGAACATTCACTTTGATGAGATGATCAAAGCGTTTGGGTTTATGCAGACTTATGGAGAAGCCTGTGTTTACAAGAAAGTGAGTGGGAGCTCTGTAGCATTTCTCATATTATATGTAGATGACATACTTTTGATGGGAAATGATATAGAACTTTTGGACAGCATTAAGGCCTACTTGAATAAGTGTTTTTCAATGAATGACCTTGGAGAAGATGCTTACATATTAGGCATCAATATCTATAGGGATAGATCGAGACGCCTCATAGGTCTTTCACAAAGCACATACCTTGATAAGATATTGAAGAAGTTCAAAATGGATCAGTCCAAGAAAGGGTTCTTGCCTGTATTGCAAGGTGTGAGATTGAGCTCGGCTCAATGCCCGACCACGGCAGAAGATAAAGAAGAGATGAGTGTCATCCCCTATGCCTCAGCCATAGGATCTATTACGTATGCCATGCTGTGTACCAGACCTGATGTAAACCTTGCCGTAAGTTTGGTAGGAAGGTACCAAAGTAATCCCGGCAAGGAACACTGGACAGCGGTCAAGAATATCCTTAAGTACCTGAAAAGGACAAAGGACATGTTTCTCGTTTATGGAGGTGACGAAGAGCTTGTCGTAAAGGGTGGCGTCGACGCTAGCTTCGACACAGATCTGGATGACTCAAAGTCACAAACCGGATACGTCTATATGTTGAATCATGGAGCAGTAAGCTGGTGCAGTTGTAAGCAGAGCGTCGTGGCGGGATCTACATGTGAAGCGGCATACATGGTAGCCTCGGAGGCAGCGCGTGAAGCAATATGGATGAAGGAGTTCATCACCGACCTAGGAGTCATACCCAATGCGTCGGGGCCAATCACTCTCTTCTATGACAACACTGGAGCTGTTGCCCTTGCCAAGGAGCCTAGGTTTCACAAGAAGACCAGGCACATCAAGCATCATTTCAACTCCATCTGTGAAAATGTTCAAGATGGAGACATAGATATTTGCAAAGTACATACGGATCTGAATGTCGCAGATCCGTTGACTAAACCTCTTCCGCGAGCAAAACATGATCAACACCAGAACTCTATGGGTGTTCATTCATCACAATGTAACTAGATTATTGACTCTAGTGCAAGTGGGAGACTGTTGGAAATATGCCCTAGAGGCAATAATAAAAGGATTATTATTATATTTCCTTGTTCATGATAATTGTCTTTTATTCATGCTATAATTGTATTATCCGGAAATCATAATACACGTGTGAATACATAGACCACAACATGTCCCTAGTGAGCCTCTAGTTGACTAGATCGTTGATCAACAGATAGTCATGGTTTCCTGACTATGGACATTGGATGTCATTGATAATGGGATCACATCATTAGGAGAATGATGTGATGGACAAGACCCAATCCTAAGCATAGCACAAAGATCGTGTAGTTTGTTTGCTAGAGCTTTTCCAATGTCAAGTATCTTTTCCTTAGACCATGAGATCGTGTAACTCCCGGATACCGTAGGAGTGCTTTGGGTGTACCAAACGTCACAACGTAACTGGGTGACTATAAAGGTGCACTATAGGTATCTCCGAAAGTGTCTGTTGGGTTGACATGGATCGAGACTGGGATTTATCACTCCGTATGACGGAGAGGTATCTCTGGGCCCACTCGGTAATGCATCATCATAATGAGCTCAAAGTGACCAAGTGTCTGGTCACGGGATCATGCATTACGGTACGAGTAAAGTGACTTGCCGGTAACGAGATTGAACAAGGTATTGGGATACCGACGATCGAATCTCGGGCAAGTAACGTACCGATTGACAAAGGGAATTATATACGGGGTTGCTTGAATCCTCGACATCGTGGTTCATCTGATGAGATCATCGAGGAGCATGTGGGAGCTAACATGGGTATCTAGATCCCGCTGTTGGTTATTGACCGGAGAGCCGTCTCGGTCATGTCTACGTGTCTCCCGAACCCGTAGGGTCTACACACTTAAGGTTCGGTGACGCTAGGGTTGTAGAGATATGAGTATGCAGCAAACTGAAAGTTGTTCGGAGTCCCGGATGTCACGAGGAGTTCCGAAATGGTCCAGAGGTAAAGAATTATATATGGGAAGTCGAGTTTCGGCCATCGGGAAAGTTTTGGGGGTTACCGGTATTGTACCGGGACCACCGGAAGGGTCCCGGGGGTCCACCTGGTGGGGCCACCTATCCCGGAGGGCCCCATGGGCTGAAGTGGGAGGGGAACCAGCCCCTGGTGGGCTGGTGCGCCCCCCCTGGGCCCCCCTCTGCGCCTAGGGTTGGGAACCCTAGGGCAGGGGGCGCCTCCACTTGCCTTGGGGGGCAAGTCTCCCCCTTGGCCACCGCCCCCCTAGGAGATCCCATCTCCTAGGGCCGGCGCCCCCCCTGGGGTCCCTATATAAAGAGGGGGGTGGGAGGGCAGCCGCACTTGACACCTAGCGCCTCCCTCCCCCCCCCCCTTGCTACACCTCTCCCTCCCGTAGCCGCTTCGCGAAGCCCTGCCAGAGCCCTGCTGCATCCACCACCACGCCGTCGTGCTGCTGGATCTTCATCAACCTCTCCTCCCCCCTTGCTGGATCAAGAAGGAGGAGACGTCACCCTGACCATACGTGTGTTGAATGCGGAGGTGCCGTCCATTCGGCACTAGGATCTCCGGTGATTTGGATCACGACGAGAACGACTCCCTCAACCCCGTTCTCTTGAATGCTTCCGCACGCGACCTACAAGGGTATGTAGATGCAATCCTCTCACTCGTTGCTAGATGAACTCATAGATTGATCTTGGTGAACGAAGGAAATTTTTTATTTTATGCAACGTTCCCCAACAATATTAATCACAGACGATGGTGTAAAAAACCCGTCAAAAAAGGTGCAAAACGTTTGCGATGACGAATGCATCAAACACGGTTCAAATTTTTGTTTCGTGCGCGATTCAGGGCATGTGTTTCAGTTTAATTAACTGTATGCGATGAGGGTGAACAAAAGAAATGGGCTGCCAAACAAAGGCGTGTGCGATGTAGAGCATACGGTTCAGTCGGAGGAACTGTTTGCGATTAATGAATTCATCGCTGATGGGTTACCTAATGCGGTCCGTGTGTGTTGTGATATGCTCTGTCTAGAGAACATCTATGCTTTGTGTACAGAAGAACAACATATATATACTTGTAACATGACATGATTGCAATACCAAATTAAACATCCAATTATGTTATATAACAAATACCATAAATATTGCAAGGTTCAAATTCAAAGATTACAACGCCCAAATTCAAACATTGCAAACATCGACATTTCTGCAAAGGGATCAGCCGCTGACAAGTCATGTATGAGTTTGACACAATGACTTCGGTTCCAATTGCTCTGTCATATGCTCTTCCAAAACAAAGTTTAGCTTTTTTGGAGCCTCTTCCATTCTACAGTACCTGACGACTCTGATCGACATACCATTCATCTCTCCTAATTAAATGTGTGTTCAACCTTAGTACCCTCAGCACCTTTGCTCTGGCAAGAAAGAACCTGGCGAGTGTAATCTTCGGTAAGGTCCCTCGGTAGGAGTTCAAAGTAATATTTGAGAGATGCAGATCCAGGCATTCGATGTGTTGTCGTTATAAACATTATCCACCTACGGGCCTATTATTATCTACAAAAGAAGAGAAGGTTTTAGTCCCTACATGCAGTTTTGAATACTAGCACACGCCTATTTGGTTTGCAGGATTTGTAAAATGCACCAACGTGCCATCTTCGATCTGACATGATTAACATGGGCACTCGATTACAATCTAGAAACATGTAGCCTTCTTCACAAGAGGTTGGATTGGATGAAAAATTCCCTAAGATAACTTGTACACATGAATCCAAATGAGAATGCTTATGGATTGTAACCATATGAATCGAGCAACCAATATGTGGTGCGGGGTGTATGTCCTGAAATCCTCCAAAATTCCTTCAGAAATCGTAGTACATTGTCATTGTAAACTTGGGAAAAGGTGCAAAAAAATTGAACTCCCTTATGGTTAACATTTAACAGGAAAGGAACATCACCTTGATATACAGCTTCTTTAGGCACGAAAAGCATCTCAGGCAACTGACAAC
This sequence comes from Triticum aestivum, assembly GCF_018294505.1. Classification (NCBI taxonomy): domain Eukaryota; kingdom Viridiplantae; phylum Streptophyta; class Magnoliopsida; order Poales; family Poaceae; genus Triticum; species Triticum aestivum. Next base: position 441,659,376 of record NC_057807.1, on the reverse strand, counting down.
TTGGTCCAGGTTGGGGCCGACAAATTCTAGTGCCAAGACCTTCACTGTGCCCAGAATCTGGGTGAAGCTTTGCTGGATGACAGACGGGCATACATCTTCAAAACTAGAAATAATGTTGATATCAAGAATGAGAGGTATAAGGCGACTGTTGTACCTGAAAGTAGTAGTATTTGATAGACGAATAGCCAACCACTGCCAATTTCGGCGCAGAAATGACATTGATTCTTATTCGACCTTGTTGATCAACTACAAGTAATCTCTCAAGTGAAGGTGTGTCCTCAATGACCATATTGTGGTCCACCTTTTGTGATCTCTCATTGCAGCACCAGCAATAGACATAAATATTCCGTAGAGTCCTGGAGGTGATGTGGAAGGTACTCGACCAATTCATCCCCTGAAGACGAAGTCACTCGAGTGCAGTACAACCGTGGAGCAGGTGCTCCATGTCATCCTTTGGGATGCGGACGGTGACGAGCTCGAGGTACTTCAGTCGTGGTAGAAAAAGAGCGGATGCGTCATTAAGGGGGGATGGCAGTTCATGAACTTGGCGAGGCGCAACGTGGGCACGAAGCGGAGCGCGGAAGTTGGCAGCAAGTGCATATGCCCACCATTAAAACTAAGCTTCTCGAGCTGATCTATGACGGGGGATCGGAACCACTCATCAAGCTTGGCTCGGTCCTTGCCATTGGAACGAAACTTTCCCGTGATAAGGCCTCTAATTGGGCCATGGTGACTGCCGAGGATCTGGGAGAACGCATCCAAGCTTTTGCGATAGCCATGGCAGAGCTCATGGGCGTCGAGGAGGTCGATAGGGGTGAGGAGCCATAGGGGGCGCCAGCACCGGGAAAGGGCGGCTGTCCTCGCCCCATATTTGATTGGGAGGAGGGATATGATGACTCTGAACATATAATCGGGGACGTTGCTGATGAAGTCTAGGCCTGTTGGAGTCGCTTCGGTTCTTTCTCGACCCTCCTCCACTTGTTGGCAGCCTCGTTCTCCACCTCAGCGGCGGCGGCGGAAACCTCTGTCTCCATATTCACGAGGTGCTCCAGTGCACTTTGAGGATTGAGAGCGGCGTCGAGGATGCGGGCGGAGAGAGAGGATTGTGTGTGTGGCGAGGATGGGGGGTGCCGCCGCTCGGGTGCGCCATTAATACAGACCAGTGGGAGCGAGGCGAGTGGCGGTCAAAGGCTGTCTCACTTCCCGGCGAGCCTGCGGAGGACTTCTGACATTCTTATACCATCATTTCACAGAGCGAGGCGGACGCGCCATTAATATGGAGGAGTGGAAGCAAGGTAGGTGGCGGTCAAAGGGCCGGCTCGCCTCCCAGTGAGCCTGCGCGATGGACTGCTAGCACGCCTACTGTCATTTCACACAGCTACTAGCACGCCTGTACGGTGAGTGCATAGCGAACACGCGCATGAATTAGATAGTGGTGGTGATTTTAGTTGCAAAAATTAGATAGTGCTAGTGATTTTTAGCTGCATATTTTGACAAAACTCAGTGTCTCTTGGCTTAGCACCAAAGTGGCTTTAATTTGCATACCGTATTCAATCTGAACCGTTTGCGTTGAAGAGATGCACAAATCCTGTGTTGAATAGCTCACAAGCTTCCCGGTGAGCCTCTTGGTCAGACTGCGCACTGGACTGTGCTCGCACGCCTCCCGTTCAGTCAAGCAGCTGTCCGCACGGCACCTCCTATAGCCATTAAAACCAAGACACATGGCGTCACGTAAATGGTTAACAGAACGCACATGATTTGAGTTATACAAACGTTTGAGATATTAAAGTGGCAGGTATTTGTTTCAAAATGCCTTTGTTGGTTGTTATTCGAGTGCGCCTTCTCTCAAAATGGACACCAAAAACACCACAACATGTCGGGTGCCATTCCATGATAGCATGCCAAGTTTATGAATTTTAGACGAGTTTTGGATTTACTAGAATTTAAAAACAAAGTATCCCAATGTTTTGCCGGCAATCAACGGTGTCCTGGTGTTTGAAATTCATTCTCATTTCTTGCATGGGACCTAAGCATGCACCCAAGGACACAAATTTGATTTTCTAACCAATTTATATGCACTGGACCATGTGCATGTAGTTCAAATTTGAATCATGCACATAAATGCATCGAAAACTCAATTAATGCATAAAATGTCCAAACGAACCCTGAAAAATCCCAAAAATTGACACAACACTCCTGTTGTTCTCTGTTGACACTAGAAATTTTTTGAAAGAAATAAGAGGTAGCATATATCATTTCGTCCCCAAAGGTGGGAAATTCCCTACCGAAACCATCAGGCTTGTTGTGAGAAGCTCTGGTTTGTGAGAAGCATATCCCCAAACCTGCCCCAAATGGGACAAAAAATTTACCACGGCATGTTGATGCCGCTCCATGATAGCATGCCAAGTTTCATGAATTTCAGATGAGTTTTGGACTTATTAGAATTTAAAAACAAGGAATCTCAATGTCTGCGACCGAGTGACGGTGGCATGGTGTTTGACATTCGTTCCCATTTCCTGCATGGGACCTAAGCATGCAACCAAGGACACATATTTGAATTTTCAACCAATTTTTATGCATTAGAGCATGTGCCTGTAGTTCAAATTTAAATTATGCACATGAATGCATAGAAAACTCAGTTAATGCATAAAAATGTCCAAATGAACCCCAAAAAATCCCAAAATTTGACACAACACTCGTGTTGTTCTATGTTGACACTAGAAATTTTTTGAAAGCAATAAGAGGCAGCGGATATTGTTTCATCCCAAAAGGTGGGACGTTCCCTACCGAAATCATCAGGCTTGTTGTGAGAAGCTCTGGTTTGTGAGAAGCATATCCCCAAACCTGCCCCAAATGAGACAAAAAATTTATCATGGCATGTTGATGCCGCGCCATGATAGCATGCCAAGTTTCATAAATTTCAGACGAGTTTTGCATTTACTAGAATTTAAAAACCAAGTATCTCAATGTTTGCGGCCGAGTGACGGTGGCAGGGTGTTTAACATTCATTCCCATTTCTTGCATGGGACCTAATTAAGCATGCAATCAAGGACATAGATTTGAATTTTCAACCAATTTATATGCATTAGAGCATGTGCCTGTAGCTCACATTTGAATTATGCACATGAATGCATAGAAACTCAGTTAATGTATAAAAATGTCGAAGCGAACCCCCAAAAATCCCAAAAAATTGACACAACACTCCTGTTGTTCTATGTTGACACTAGGAAAAAATTGAAATCGGGAAGAGGCAATGGATATCAATTCGTCTAGAAAGGTGAAACGTTCCCTATCGAAATCATCGGGCTTGTTGTGAGAGGCTCTGGTTTGTGACAAGCATATCCCCAAACCTGCTCCAAATGGGACAAAAAAATTACCATGACATGTTGATGCCGCTCCATGACAGTATACCAACTTTCATGAATTTCAGACGAGCTTTGGATTTACTAGAATTTAAAAACCAGGCATCTCAATGTTTGGGGCCAAGTGACGGTGGCAGGGTGTTTGACATTCATTCTTATTTCTTGCATGGGACCTACGCATGCAACCAAGGACACAGATTTGAATTTTCAACTAATTTATATGCATTAGAGCATGTGCATGTAGTTCAAATTTGAATCATGCACATGAATGCATAGAAAATTTAGTTAATGTATAAAAATGTCCAAGCGAACCCCGAGAAATCCCAAAAATTGACACAACACTCCTATTGTTCTATGTTGACACTAGGAAAAAAATTTGAAATCGAGAAGATGCAACGGATATCGTTTCGTCCAGAAAGGTGAAAAATTCCCTACCGAAACAATTACACTTGTTGTGAGAAGCTTTGGTTTATGAGAACCTTATACCCAAACCTGCTCCTAATGGGACAAAAAAATTACCATGGCATGTTCATACTGCTCCATGATAGCATGCCAAGTCTCATGAATTTCGGACGACTTTTGGATTTACTAGAATTACAAAAGTAAGTACATCGACGTTGCCGGAGAGCCACAGTGCCGTGGTGTTTGAAACTCATCCCCATTTCTTGCATGGGACGTAAGCATAAACCCATGGACACATATATGATTTTACAACCCATGTTGGTGCACCAAAGCATGTGCATGTAGTTTAATTTTGAATTATGCGCCTGAAATGGCTAGAAAACCAATTTAATGTATAAAATGTCCAAATGAACCCTGAATAATTCCAATTCTTTTACGACACACATATAGTTGCATGTTCACTGCAGATAAAAGGTCTAGCAATTCAAACACCGTCCATTGCCGCTGTGACCCCATTATGTAATTCAAATCAAGAAGAAAAATCAAGTAGATCCCGCAAAGTTTATTATAACCAACCGTGTGAGATGCAGCACAAAATATCTTGGAGCATCGTCGGAGTATAGTACGCATACGCCTTACGCGAGAAGGTGCGACGGCTACAGTCCACATCCCGCTCTGAATAAGGGACCATGTCTGATGGCACTTTGCGCGCCAGTTTTTTCGCTGAAGCGATTCCAAATTTTTGGCTTTCACGGAAATATCTACCTCCCCGCCCCCTCCCCCTTACCAAAATCCACATTTCCCCTGTTTCCGCCTTCCTTTCCAAGTTGAAACCTTCACTCCTTGCTTGGAGCGCCGCCTCCTCGCCGGCGAGCCTCCTTCACGCTGCTCGGCATCGCCTATCCATGCAGGTAATCCACACCCGACCCCCATCCTCCTCCTCCTTCCACATCCCACATGCCCCGACCGCCAGCGCGAGCGCGACACCTTCCACCAAAATCACCGACCCCTCCACTAAATAAGCGCTGCCCTAAGCCATGGTGCACACAGTATAGCCAGGATCTCAAGGAGCATTTCGCAGCGGAGAAGCAAATTGCGGCCGCACGCGCGAATGAGGTCGCGATGGCTGCCATTCGTGCCGACCCCCAGATCTTGGAGGAGCACCTCGCCATCGAGGCCACCGTTGAAGCCTTGCGCGCTGACGTGGTGGCATGGTTGGCTTCTTTAAACGACAGTTTGTGGCATTTTCTTGAGGCCACCGTCGGTGCCTGCGATGAAGACTACAAGTTTTTTTTGAGCGTGCACGTGCTTACCTCATCTGGAGAGCCAGCGGGTTGGTGCCCGGAGCAGCTCAGGCAACTCACCACTACGACGAGGGCACCCATGATGCGGAAGCCTCGCCCTCTTCCATGTCCAAGGAGCCAATCGTCATTGATATCTCCGACAATGAGTAGCTCGTCTTATTAGCTCACTATAAGGACCCATGTTTGCTAGCTACTTCCTTTCCTTAACAAATTCTAGTGATTTATGCTATCTACTTTTACCATGGAATCTTTTGCTCTAGTGTATATGTTCTATATGTCGTCCAATGTGGTGTTTAGTTAACTGTTTGGTTCAATTCTGCAAATGTGATGTTCAATTCTTCAGTGTGCAATTTTCCAAGTTGTCAAGCATGCTTGGTTTGGTTAACTGTCTGATCTTCTATTAGGAGTATGTTATATTGTGCAATGTGGTACTCAGTTAATGTTTGGTTCATTTGTCGTGGTGTTTAGTTAACTGTTTGGTTCAATTCTGCAATGCGATTGTCAATTATTGTGTGTGCATTCTGTTATTGTATACCATGTGAGAAATAAATCAAATTTGGTTGTACTAAATACATGAGAAACACATACAATTGCTATATTCCCAAGTTGTTAAGCATGCTTGGTTTGGTTAACTGTCTGATCTTCTATTAAGAGTATTTTATATTGTGCAATGTGGTGCTCAGTTAATGTTTGGTTCATTTGTTGTGTTGTTTAGTTAACTGCTTGGTTCAATTATGCAATGCGATGTTCAATTGTTGTGGCTGCATTCTGTTATTGTATACCATGTGAGGAATAAATCGAATTTGGCTGCACTTAATACATGAGAAACATATACAAGTGCTATATTTCCTAATTCTTAATCATGCTTAGTTTGGATAAATGAGTTTTCCATGTGGCTTGATAATTTGATGAATCTGCAATGTGCTTATTTTTCATCAACATATTTTCTATACCACTATATAGTGTGCCAATAGCTTCAAATATTAGTCGTTGGATATGCCCATTCAACAGTCAAGAGATGGCAAATCCGAGCATTATCATCCGTTGGATATAGTTTTTAACTCATAGGATACTGCCACGTGGCCTTCTAATTGAAAACCCAACTCTACCATCTCATGTGTTCTAGAAGTATCTATCCACATGCTTATCAGATACTCTAATAAAAAGAGGCTAGAACAATCTGGATTCTAGAGAGGTAAGAACCAAGTTGGATCTTGTCCAGTACGATTCTAGAAAAGGAAATACATATTCAAATGTATTTTTCCATGCTTTTTATATATATTTAAATGACGTGCAAAGCACATACAATTTACTAGTACTGATAGCATGCGAACCCTTACTTAACTTGATGACTAACTACCTTATATGTATTGCAGGGAAACAATGGGAAGCAGTGAGGTTTACAAGATGGTACTAACTATTATGCCTTGCCTTTGTTTATTCCTTTGTCCCATTTCCAATATAGAGAAGATATTTATGCACATCCTTATTTTCAGGCCTTTCCAAAGCAGTTCATTGATGATTACCTCTCAAACCACCTCTATGGTCAGGAGTCGTGAAATTTTTTCATACAACACCCACGGTTCAATATTGAAGTATTCCTGAAGAGGACGAAGGATGGATGGTAAATCATCCACAGGCACTGGCCTGAAGTTGCAAAGACCTTCAACATGAATGAAGGCTCAATATTTGCCTTCCGCTTCAACAGTTTTCGAGATGAGATGCATATATCTATGTACCGTCTATGAAGCTAATTTCGAAAGGTTCTAGATGTTGCATGTGAAACTTGATGCTGGTGCAGTTGTGTAATGGGTAGCTGAGTGCTGAAGCTATATCATGTTGTACTCGGATGTATTTCAATTATGAAAACATGCTTCCTTAATATAGAAATGAAATATATTATGTGCTTAATATGAATGTCAATTATATTAATAAATAGGTTATTAATAATAGGGTAATTAGCCTGCTAATTGGCCAATTAGCCTGCTAATTGGGTTTTCCTATTGAAACGATTATTGAGAAAACACCGTGGGCGATGACCTCAGGCAACGCACATGGTTTCTAGGAATAAACCGTGTTGGATCAATGAACAATCACATACGGCATTCTCTTGAAAACTGTTTGCATTACGCCACCTTACGCAAATGCTTTCCTTGGAGTGACTGTGTGGGATGTATATACGAACGAAAATGTTTAGCGGGGACTGACTGTGTGGGATGTACTTACGATCGGAAACAATTTCACCTGTATAATTGTATTTTTTTAGCACTACTGTATGTATAACCGTATTTGGTCGCTCGCCGGTCGCACACGACCTCATTTTGCTGAGCGTGTGTGCCAGGAGGGCATATCGCCAATGGTTTCTGAGTCGTGTGGGAAGGACTCCCCTATCGCAGTCACTCACTAGGTGACGGTTTCGAACAGCGTCACGGAAAGGGTGAGGGAGTCCTGGACTAGGGGGTGTCCGGATAGCCGAACTACCATCATCAGCCGGACTCCAAGACTATGAAGATACAAGATTGAAGACTTCGTCCCGTGTCCGGATGGGACTTTCCTTGGCGTGGAAGGCAAGCTTGGCGATACGGATATGTAGATCTCCTACCATTGTAACCGACTCTGTGTAACCCTAGCCCTCTCCGGTGTCTATATAAACCGGATGGCTTTAGTGCATAGGACGAACAACAATCATACCATAGGCTAGCTTCTAGGGTTTAGCCTCCTTGATCTCGTGGTAGATCTACTCTTGTAATACCCACATCATTAGTATCAATCAAGCAGGACGTAGGGTCTTACCTCCATCAAGAGGGCCCGAACCTGGGTAAAACATCGTGTCCCTTGTCTCCTATTACCATCCGCCTAGACACACAGTTCGAGACCCCCTACCCAAGATCCGCCGGTTTTGACACCGACATTGGTGCTTTCATTGAGAGTTCCTCTGTGTCATCACCGATAGGCTCGATGGCTTCTTCGATCATCAACAACAACGCAGTCCAGGGTGAGACTTTTCTCCCCGGACAGATCTTCGTATTCGGCGGCTTTGCACTGCGGGCCAATTCACTTGGCCATCTGGAGCAGATCGAAAGCTACGCCCCTAGCCGTCAGGTCAGATTTGGAAGTTTGCACTTCACGGCTGATATCCACGGAGACTTGATCTTCGATGGATTCAAGCCACAGCCGAGCGTGCCACACTGTCACGATGAACACGACTTAGCTCTGCAGCCGGACAGTGCCCTGGAGGCCGCACACAAGTCCGCTCTGACCCTCAATTCGGAGCCGGCTGCGCAGATCGAGGATGGGTGGCTAGACACCACCTCAGGGGCTGCAACCTCTACGACGATGGAGCCGAATACTGACCTTGTCCCTCGTGAAGCTCGTGACTCCGAGGTGCCGGACTCCTCGCCGGACTCCGAACCTCCGGCGCCCCCTCCAATCGAATCTGATTGGGCGCCGATCATGGAGTTCACCGCTGCGGACATCTTTCAACACTCACCTTTCGGAGACATCCTGAGTTCGCTAAAGTATCTCTCGTTATCAGGAGAGACCTGGCCGGACTGCGGCCAGGACGGTTGGGATGCGGACGACGAAAAAATTCAAGGCCCACCCACCACCCACTTAGTAGCCACTGTCGACGATCTAACCGACATGCTAGACTTCGACTCCGAAGACATCGACGGTATGGACGACGATGCCGGAGACGACCAAGAACTAGCGCATACTAGGCACTAGAAAGCCACCTCAACTCACGTATACATGGTGGATACACCAAAAGGAAGCGATAACAAGGAACAACGGGACGTGGCGAAGGATAACTCCCCCAACAAACAACCAAAACGGCGACGCAAGCGCCGCCTGAAGTCCCACCTCGATAACAACGGCACCCATAATGACCCAACCTTAGAGTAGGGCGAAGCAGTGGACGACGAACATGCCACCAAGCAACCATCCGAACAGGATGAATTGGACAAGCAACCCATCCCCGGCGAAAACAACAGTCGAGACGATCTCACGCCGGACACATCACCGGAGCATAAGAACCTTCACAAAAGGCTCGTCGCCACTGCAAGAAGTTTGAAGAAGCAAAAGCGGAAGCTCAAAACAGCGGAGGACGCACTCAGAATGAGATGAAGTAAAGTACTCAATACCGCAGATAAATACGGCGATAGCCACCAGGCAAAGAGCTACCCGAAGCGCAAGCTGTTGCCCGAATTTGACGAGGAGGCCGTAGAGCCCCCACAGTCAAAAAAGAAAGAGGCTGCCTGGCCGGATAGACGACCAGATGACAGGCTAAGAGCGGCAAGCGGCGCCGCACACAAGCCGGCACACGATCCACATAAGGATCCTCGCAAAAAGGATGGCCCGGTCAGGTCCATCTATGGGCCAAAAAAGAAGACTCCAGGGAGAAACACAACCCGTCGAGCGTTTGAAGACAACGGCACACCTAAATACAGGGGCGCCGCACACCCACTATGTTTCACCGATGAGGTACTGGATCATGAATTTCCAGCGGGATTCAAACCCGTAAACATAGAGGCATATGACGGAACAACAGACCCCGGAGTCTGGATTGAGGATTATATCCTACACATACATATGGCCAAAGGAGACGATCTCCATGCCATAAAATACCTACCCCTCAAGCTCAAAGGGCCAGCTCGGCATTGGCTCAAAAGCCTCCCAGAAAATACCATTGGAAGTTGGGAAGAGCTCGAGGATGCGTTTCGAGCAAATTTTCAGGGGACTTATGTCTGTCCTCTGGATGCAGACGATTTAAGTCACATAACTCAATAGCCTGGAGAGTCAGCACGCAAATTCTGAACAGGTTCCTCACCAAAAAGAACCAAATAGTCGACTGTCCGGACGCCGAAGCCTTAGCAGCCTTTAAGCATAACGTCCGAGACGAATGGCTCGCCAGACACCTCGGCCAGGAAAAACCAAGAACAATGGCCGCGCTAACAAGCCTCATGACCCGCTTTTGCGCGGGGGAAGATAGCTGGCTGGCAAGATGCAGCACCAGCGACCCGAGTACATCTGAGGTCAGGGATGGAAATGGAAAATCACGACGCAGAAAAGATCAGCGCCGGAATAAGGAAAAAGGCCCAAATAGCACGGCGGTCAACGCCGGGTTCAAAAGCTCTCGGCCGAATAATAAAACACTGCCTCTTAAGGACAACAGTGATGAGCTATCCAACCTAAACAAAATCCTGGATAGGATATGTCAAATCCATAGTACCCCCGGGAAGCCTGCAAACCATACAGTCCGGCCAACTTAACGCCGAACACAAGGGGCTCGACACACCAAGCGAAGACGACGAACCCCACAAGCAACACGCCAGAAAACAGAAGACTTTCCCACTAGAAGTCAAAACAGTGAACTCACTTCATGTGATAATAAGGAAAAATAGTGCGGCACCTGCTAAAACACGCGCCGCACGGTCCACCCCAGCAGAATCCCGAAATTGGATGTTTAAACCAATCACTTTCGACCATCAGGATTACTCCAGAAGTGTTCGAAATGCAGGAGGGACTGCTTTGGTATTGGATCCCATAATCGACGGACTACAATTCACACAAGTCCTAATGGATGGCGGCAGCGATATAAACCTGCTATACCAGGACACCATCCGCAGAATGGGAATAGACCCTACCAAAATTCGCCATAGCAGCACTTCCTTCAAAGGAGTGACGCCAGGCCTTTACGCCAATTGTACAGGCTCTATACTACTAGAGGTCGTGTTCGGTTCATCCGACAACCTCCATCGCGAAAAGCTCATTTTCCATATCGCCCCATTCAAAAGTAGCCATCAAGCACTACTGGGACGCGAAGCTTTCGCCCGCTTTAACGTAATACCGCATTACGCGTCTCTTACGCTTAAAATGCCCGGTCCATGCGGCATAATCTCATTATAGGGTAACTCCGAGTGTTCCTCGACCACGGAAAACGTGAGACTGCTTTGACAGCCACACACTAATCCGACCTTGCTGGTCAAAGCCCCTAAAAACAGGTCATTCAGACCTCGGACACGGTTAGGCGAGTCCGGTATAAATAAACAAGGGGCTTCCCAGCCGCATACCTCTTTACAAGGGGCTGCACGTATAAACAATGAGAGCCAATAAAGCTCAACTTTATTCATCTTCCAAATCATACTTTATTTTTAATACATCTTCTGCACGATATTTTTTCCAAACTAAGTTCTTCTCTTTCACAGATGAAGCACGTGCTACACCCGTCCAGGATACAGCACAACAGAGACACAGACGCAGACGTGCAGCAGGGACCCGTTGCAAGGATTGTTTTCAGATTAAGACCCTGCGTAAACCTTTCTTACTGTCTCTTGTTGATACACATCCCCCGGTTTCCTACCATAACCGAGGAGGAGGCTGGCATTTTGGCATCGGCCGCGTCAGAAGTTCTCGCCCGTACCTGGACACTAGGGGCTTAGGGCATTGTTCTGCCCGCTAGCATAAAGACCGAATACCTCAGGGAGTGTTCGGCGTCTCGAGTTAGGCCTTATATGCATCAGCTCCGAATCATGTCTTTGGTCAAATGTTGGGTTTGCCCGGCTCCTGTGTTTTGCTCCTTACGTTCCGCTCCATCGGCTAACGCGGCACCAGGAGAACCACTGTGATTGTGCCCCGGTTCAGCCGGGCGAGCACCTCAGTAGAGAAAGCCGAAAACTGACTGTCATGATATAGCGAGAGACTGGTCAACCACTCGATCGACTACTGGAATGTTTAGAATTACTCCGCTTTGACGAAGGACCGCTTTCTGGTCAGGCACATACGCGCCCCGAGTTCGGAGAGCGCGGTGCCTCTAGGGGCTATATAGTAGCCCCACCATCGAGCTCCTATGGCTAAGTGAAAGTGATAAAGCATTATAGTCCGGTTGCCTAGTTTGCTATGCTATCACCTCCTTCAAAGGACCAAGACGTTGGATTAAGTGTGAAAAAGCGCTTTTTTTTGCAAACACCCCCGCACCATGTGCGTGGGGGCTGAAGCCAAAGACTGCCATCTTTCAGGTTATACATACATATACGGCCGCACAGGAGATAGTTCAATACTTGAACACACAAGTATAAAAAGCCGTTACATTATAAACATGATCTCACAAATCATACATATCATTTGAACATAACATCTTTCGAGCACTGCAACTCTATTAAACGAGCACCCTGCAGGACTTCCTCAAAATAGTGCTCGGCGGGTAATCGGCTTTTGTCCGAACCCCGGGATGCAACATCGGTGGCATCCATCTCCGCCCAGTATGTCTTAACACGGGCGAGAGCCATCCGTGCACCCTCTATGCATGCCGACCGCTTTATCACCTCGATATGCGGCACCGCCCCAAGGAATTGCTGCAACAAGCCAAAATAACTCTCCGGCTTGGGCCTTTCTGGCCACAGATGAGCCACCACATCCGTCATGGCAAGTCCGGACAATCTATTCAGCTCAGCCCACTCCGCCAACCGATCAGTCAACGGAAGTGGATGCTCCGGACTATGGAATTGAGACCAGAAAAGCTCTTCCATTTTGTGATCCTTCTGGATTCGGAAGTGCATGACTGCGTCCGCCGCACTCGCCGCCAAATCCAGATAAGGATCCTCCGCACCACACAATTGTCCCAACTAAGCATACTTCGGATCCGTGAACTTCCTACGCAGCAGAAAGGGCTTTCCAGCCGCAATGTCTCCGGCCTAACGTAGTTCCTCCTTCATAGCCCGCATCGCACTACGGGCATCCTTGACTTTGGCGGCGGCCCTCTTCAGGTCCTCTTGCTCCGCTCGGCGTTCTCTTTCAAGAACCTCATAGTGGTCGGTAGCATCTTTTAATTTCACGGCCATTCCGGCCATTTCCTCCCTGCTTCGGCAGTGAGCAGCCTTTTCGGCTTTTAGCTCTTCCGCTGCCTTCGAGGCAGCCGCATCACTTTTCCTGGCTTGCTCCTTGGCTCGAGCAAGCTCTGCTCGAAGGTCTTCCACAGCAGCGGCACCATCTGCATCAAGCATACAAATTGTAAGGAACGGGCATCAGCTCCCTTACTAGGTGACCGCGGAGCAACCACCTACCTTGTGACTCGTTAAGTCGTTTATTGACCAGCGCGATGTCCGCATCCGCAATGTCGAGTTGCTGCTTCAGCTCGGCAACTCCATCATTCCGGCTGGCCACCGAACGTTCCGCCACCTGCATAGGAAAGGCGACATTCTATAACTGAGATTATGATCCTCGGCACGCTGTCGCTTTCGACAGCATACCAAGTCTCAGGGGCTACTATCTATACAGGGCACACTCCATGTGCAAAACTGTCAAAAGGTATGTCATTTTTTGTGTACCTCAAACCCCGTCAGCAAACTTCCGACGGCCTCATGCAACCCGCTCTCGGCGGATGAGATATTTTCAATCACCATACTCATTAATGTGCGGTGATCTTCTGAGATAGACGCCCTCTCGAGCAAATCCTGCAGCTCCACCGGCCGTACTCCAGTGGGTGCCGAGCTCCCCGGCCCTGCTGGACTCGGGGAGACCCTCCGTGACGACACCTCAGGGTCGTCCGCCCCGCCCGACGGGGCGGCAGATGGAGGCGTTTCGCTCTCCATCATCTCCGGACGAAGGTCCCCCGAAGATGAGCTCTGCTGAGATGGGATGAGATACGAACTACAAGGTGAAAACTTTCGTTACCCTTAGAAATAAAGTAGGGGTGTCCCCTATTACAAAATTCCCCCTTTTTACTTACGGCTCGCTAGAGGGCTGATTCCTCTGGGAGACTGTGCGGCCGGGGCTCTTCCCGGCACAGGACCTTCCGGTGCAGATTTCTTTCCTCGCTTTGAGGCCTTGGCCTCCGGGTCTTCGGAAGCGGTCCTCTTCTCCCCCTGGAGGGAGGGATTCTTGATCCCCCCCTTACTGAAAGCCTCCTTGGCAGAGGTGGTAGTTTCCCTGTGCCCCCCTTCGCCCTCCTCCGAAGGTGCAACCTCCAACATTTTGATTAACACGGGATCCGGCGTGGTCTGAGGGAGGGGGGCCAGACACCGTGTCAGTTTTGCTTGCGCTATCCACTCCTGTCCAAGGGATAGCTGGTTAAAAGGCAAACCCATAATAAATAAATGGACAATGTGTCCGGACACAGGGCTACTTACTTGAGTATCCGGGCGATTGCAGCTTAGGCCAACGTCCTCGGTCAAGTCCGGACGCACCTCTTGTGATCCGAAGAACAGTTTGTACATCTCCATGGGTGTAAAACCCATGAAGTGTTGGAGACCTCGTGGCCCCTCCGGATTAAATTCCCACAGGCGGAGGGGGCGACGTTTGCAGGGCAGAAGGCGCCGAATCAGCATAACCTGTGCCACTACGACCAGATTGATCTCCCTTTCTTGGAGGTCTTGAATCCGGCCCTGCAACAGGGGTACGTCTTTGGACGGCCCCCAGTCAAGCCCCTTGTTGACCCATGACATCAGCCGCTGTGGAGGGCCCGGGCGAAAGGTGGGCGGCGGCCTCTGCCTGCTGCCCCTGGGAGCGGTGATATAGAACCACTCCTGTTGCCACAAGCCGAGCTCCTCCTGAAAAGAGCCCTCAGGCCATGGAGTGTCGGCCCTCTTGCTTATAACCGCCTCGCCGCACTCTGCCTGACGCCCCTCAATCATCTTCGGCTCCACGTTGAAGGTTTTGAGCCACAAGCCGAAGTGAGGGGTAGTGCGGAGGAAGGCTTTGCAGACGACAATGAATGATGAGATGTGGAGGATGGACTCCGGAGCCAAGTCATGGAATTCCAGCCCATAGTAAAACATGAGCCCCCTCACGAAGGGATCCATCGGGAAGCCTAAACCCCGACGGAGGTGAGACACGAACACGACACTCTCGTCGGGCTCGGGAGTAGGAATAACTTGCCCTCGGGCAGGCAACCTATGCGAAATCTCGTAGGTTAAGTACCTGGCGTCTCTCAGCTTTAGCACGTCCTCTTCCGTGACGGAGGAGGGCATCCACCGGCCTCGTAGGTTGGAGCCGGACATTGTCGAAGGTCGAAAGTACCTGAATCTGGAGCCCTGGGTGTTGGAACTCGGGGCGAGGGGCGGATTCAATTGAGGATTGAAGAAAAAGAACGGGCCTTGGTCTCATTATAAAGAGGGAGAATACCAAGAGCCGTCCTCGTGACCGTTTGGAACCCGCCTTCGATGGAGGGGGCGTGGCAACGGGCGCGGTTGGGTTACCCACGTCCGTATTGATGAGAATCCCGGAATAAGGGGAACACGATCTCTGCTTCGACAGGACGTGCCAAGGAAACCGCCTCGCTAAATGCGCGGAGGTGGTATAATAAAAACGATTCGAGTAAAGGCTTGGTTGTGGTGTGACGTTACTCCACGAAATATGTCAGCAGATTGAACTTGTGTAAATATTATTCTCTCTACGGTGGTATGTGGAATTTATTTTGCAGAGCCGGACACTATCCTGGTGTTCACAATCTTCTATAAATTATTCAGAGGAGGAACCCGCCTTGCAATGTCGAAGACAATATGCGCGCCGGACTCGTCATCATTGAAGCCTGGTTCAGGGGCTACTGAGGGAGTCCTGGACTAGGGGGTGTCCGGATAGCCGAACTACCATCATCAGCCGGACTCCAAGACTATGAAGATACAAGATTGAAGACTTTGTCCCGTGTCCGGATGGGACTTTCCTTGGCGTGGAAGGCAAGCTTGGCGATACGGATATGTAGATCTCCTACCATTGTAACCGACTCTGTGTAACCCTAGCACTCTCCGGTGTCTATATAAACCGGATGGCTTTAGTCCATAGGACGAACAACAATCATACCATAGGCTAGCTTCTAGGGTTTAGCCTCCTTGATCTCGTGGTAGATCTACTCTTGTAATACCCACATCATCAATATCAATCAAGCAGGACGTAGGGTTTTACCTCCATCAAGAGGGCCCGAACCTGGGTAAAACATCGTGTCCCTTGTCTCCTATTACCATCCGCCTAGACGCACAGTTCGGGACCCCCTACCCGAGATCCGCCGGTTTTGACACCGACAAAGGGGTTAAAACCGTTTGTATAGCGCTGACGCGTACCATTGGATGGGAAGGTGGGCGCGGGGGGGGGGGAGAGGGGTATTTTAGGACCCTAATTGAGATTTAACGTCACATGGGAAGGTGGGCGTGCGGGAGGGGGCACCGAACGAAACATTTGTAAGGGGACGTTTCATTAGGTTCTCGAGCGTTCGCTCCAATAGATTCTTGCGCGACCCCAGTTGGCCTTGGGGCAGTTCACTTTATTTGCAAAAAATACCACTAACTAATTTGCCATTTTAAAATAATAGATGCAAAGTAAATTGAAAAAAATGCCATGTTTTGCTCACCAAAACTTAGTGAAATTGCCATGAAATTATATGAAACACTATTAAAACATTACAATTGCCATGTAACCAAGAAGGTACGATTATAATTTTGTTATGATTTTGAAGGAGCCAAAATGCCTAATTTTACCATGTGAACAAGTAAAAATAAAATAGGACATTTAAATTTTTCCCCCAATCTTGCCACAGTCTCATCTTTACCCCTAAAAGAAACAAGTGCTCAATTTTGCCCCTCTTTCGTCTGGTGCCGTTTCAGAAATAGGGGCAAACTTGTCCCAAAATTGTCCCAAAATTGTTCTAAAAATGGTCAAACCACTTTGACTGGACGGAAACGATGCCGAGGGGTATTTTTGAAATGGCACCAGACGGAAGAGGGGCAAATTTGAGCACATGCTTTTTTTAGGGGTAAAGATGAGACTGGGGCAAGATTAGGGGGGAAATTGAATTGACCCAAGTAAAATTGTCTATAATTACCGTGGTATGGGAAAAAATATCTACAATTTCCCATGGACACATGGCAAGAATATGTATTCATACAAAAAAATAAGAATTGCCATGTTATGTCAAATAAATTTGCCATAGCGTATATAATGAATCGCCATGCTCTAACAATTTTTTATCCCACGGTGTAAATAAAAAAATTAACATGCTACCAACAAAAACTTGCCAGGGTCTAACTGAAATTTTTGCCATTGTCTAAATATTGAAAATTACCATGCTACCGACAAAAAACTTGCCATGGTCTAACTGAAAATTTTGTCATGATCTAAACATTGAAATTGTCATGCTACCCACAAAAAACTTGATGTGGTCTAAATATTGAAACAACCATGCTACTTACAAAAAGTTACCATGGTCTAAATAATTAAACTTTCATGGTACATACAATAGAACAATCATGGTGTAACTAAATTAAAATGTCATGGTCAAGTTGAAAAAATTGCCATGGTGTGTAAAAATTGTTTACCATAGACACGACAATTTTGTGAAATGATGAATGACAAAAATAAACATGGTGTGTGAAAATTATTTACCTAGGACACATGGCATTTTTGAAATGATGAATGGAAAAATGCCATGTAGTTTAGTGTTTTTTTGGGGGGGGGGAATCAAAACAATTGCCATGACCATTTGTACCTAATGCAAAAAAAAAATGCCATGTAAAGTGTTGTCATGCAAATTTTTGATGTGTATAAAATATTGTTATTTTAGCATATTTTGCCACCCCCTAGTGAAAAAGAGTTAAAAAAAGACATGGATATCTTCGAAACGTCAGATTTTTAGGCATGGCAAATCAAATAGTTTTTCTTGGCAAATTATGTTTCTTGAGGATGGCAGGTTTATTTAACGAGCATGGCAAATTTACCACAATCCATTTATTTTATTTTTGCCAAGAAAAAAAATTGACGTGTTTACAAAGTAAGTTTGTCATACTTGTATATCCAGGGAACGTTTGATATTTAGGCATGGAAAATCAAACACTTTTCTTGGCAAATTGTGTTTGTGAAGGATTTGGAGTTAGTGGGATTTGAACCGAGGTCTCCCATGTGCAAGTTATAGGCCCTAGCGGTGCGATGGGTGATGAAGCTATGTACCTAGGGTAGGGTCCTGGACCTGTCCAAACTACCTACCCAAGGACATCTCTAGAAGAAACCACCTGTCAATCGACTCAGAAGTGTTCCACTCGACAGACTCGAAGACACTCGACCATGAAGCTAACCACTCGACCATGAAGCCATCCACTCAATAGTAAGGAGACCTAAAGTCACTCTGCACGCCAACGGTCGGTCATTAAGTAGCTTTTATGGTCATCATAGCACTTTATGTGTAGCGTTACCAGTAACGCCCAATCTTAATGTATCTTAAACCCTGCATAACCGAGGGCCGGAGGGGTCTGGCGGACTCTATATAAGCCACCCCCCTCCTTAGTGTAAAGGGTTCGCACCCCTGTAACTCATACACATATAATCCAGTCGACCGCCTCCGGGCTCCGAGACGTAGGGCTGTTACTTCCTCCGAGAAGGGCCTGAACTCGTAAACCCCTTGTGTATACAACTACTCCATAGCTAGGATCTTGCCTCTCCATACCTACCCCCCTACACTACTGTTAGACTTAGAACCACGACAGTTGGCGCCCACCGTGGGGCAGGTGTCTTACCGACTTATTGGAGAAGTTGCGATTTTTTTCGATCTCCTTTATCATGGTTTCAGGCGGAGTTTTGGTTGAGGGCCGCGAGATCCATCTCGGCGCGCTCACGTTCATCGTCGACGACTCTGCTTGGCTTTAGGAGGCTCCGCTCGACATCGACGCGCTCCCAGTCCGCGGAGCGACGCACTTTCGCGCGTGCGTCCGCGGCATCCTCCTGCGGCAATCGTCGACCCAGTATCGGTCGGTCCTTGTGTCGTCCTCCCTCCATGTTTCCCGCCGGCGCAAGCGTTCCGGTCAGTCGAGGCTTCCGCAGTGGGTGAGGCACGCGGTGGCTCGCCAGTCGGCCACCCCTCAAGTCGCGGCAATCGAGCCCGACGAATCTCTCTACGACCTGTTCGACTGGCTCCGCAGAGACTGCATCCGAGTGCGACAGCAGTGATCCAGCGGTGGAGGTTATGATGGTCGATGGACCACGCGGTCCTCCCGGTTTTCCCGACGCCGACAGAGGCGACGGCGGAGGCGATCCGTCGCATGCCCATGAAGAGTATCTTCCCGAGCCCCTCACTTCGCTGCAGAGGGAAGATCTTCGCCACCGGAACATGGATGCACTACACACTCCTATCGTTGGAGAAACCCCCGAGGCTCGTGCCTTAGAGGACGCGCGCTTGGCCAACTTGGCTGAGCGCACTCGACTAGAGAACCTCCAGTGAGCACTCGACGAGCGTGCGCGGCAACGGGTTCCAGAATCCAATCGATGTCAACTCTTTCCACCACCGACTCAGGTATATCAAACTCCGATTCAGAATTTAGCAGCTGCAGCCCGAATAGCAGAGTCGATTCAGCTTTCCCAGTCAGAGGCTGGCAGAGGCCTGTTGCAGATCAGAGATTTACTCCGGGCAGCCGGAGATCAGAATTTAGCTGTATCGCAGTCGCGGAATAGGATACACAGCAGATCCGTAGCTGCAAATATAGTCCAGTCGGCTCATAGCCCCAGATCGCCCCCGAGGTGTGAGGGGCGTGGAGACCGGCATGATCAGTACAAGAACCGTGAGCAGTATGATCACCGAATCGATCGTGATGATCGATGTCGAGTGCCCACTCATCCCCCAAGGGGTGGATCGTACGCGCCTCGACAACAGGATGATAGACGCCATCATGGTGTTGGGCGAAGGATTCTAGTCGACCCCAGAGAACCAGGTTGATGTGAGATCCATTATTGTTCAAGGTCTGGTCGACAGGAACAGAGCTCACCGAGAGGGTCACGATAGAGATGTACCCACCAGCAGCAGAGTACATGTCTTAGGACCAGAGTGTTTCAGCAGAGCCATCAGGGCCGCAGTGATTCCTCCCAACTTCAGGTTGGTGACTGGAGTCAGTAAGTTCACTGGTGAGTCCAAGCCTGATACGTGGCTTGAAGACTACCAAGTGGCTGTTCAGATTGGCGGCGGCAATGATGAGGTGGCCATGAAACATCTGCCTCTTATGTTGGAGGGCTCGACCAGAGCATGGTTGAATTAGTTAGCACCCACCAGCATTTACACTTGGGAAGATCTTTCCCGAGTGTTTGTCAGAACGTTTGAGGGAACTTGCAAGCGACCAGCAGGACTGACAGAGCTGCAATCTTGTGTGCAGAAGTCGAATGAGACTTTGAGAGATTACATCCAGAGATGGATCACGTTGCATCACATGGTAGAAAATGTATCTGATCACCAGGCAGTGTGTGCCTTCAAGGAAGGCGTCAAGTACAGAGAGCTAACCTGAAATTTGGTCGGACCGGAGACATATCTCTGAGTCGAATGATGGAGATATCCACCAAGTATGCCAACGGTGAAGAAGAGGATCGGCTCTAGAGTGGCAAGCACAAGTCAGTCGCCCACGAAACCAGAGGAGGGAACTCCAGTCGGAAGCAGAAGCAGAAAGCCAAGCCAGCTGCTCCTGGAGAAGCCTTGGACGTGACTCAAGGAAAGTTTGAAGGGAATCCCAAAGGGTCTTGGAACCCTAAGAAGGTGAAAGACAAGGAAGGACATGACGTGATGGATTTGCCGTGCCACATCCACACGAAAAAAGATGAGAAGGGTAAATTCATTTACCCGAAACATACCACTCGATAGTGTCGGCTCTTGATCCACCAATTCCAGGGGAAACAGCCCAAAGATAAGGAAAAGGAGTCGGACAAAGTTGAAGACAAAGAGGATAGTGATGATGGATATCCCCAGGTCAATTCCACCCTGATGATTTTTGCTGACGTTGTAAGCAAAACTCGACTGAAAGTTATCAACCGAGAAGTGAATATGGTTGCTCCGGCGACACCCAGTTATCTAAAATGGTCTCATACTGCCATCACATTCGACCAGTCTGATCACCCGACACACATAGCCACCCCTGGGAGGCAAGCTCTGGTGGTCGACCCAGTCGTCGAAGGCACTCGTTTGACTAACGTTTTGATGGATGGTGGCAGTAGCCTGAACATACTATACGCAGATACGTTGAAAGGGATGGGCATTATGATGTCCAGACTCAGTACCAGCAACATGAGTTTCTATGGAGTCATTCCTGGACAGAAGGCTGCGTCACTCGGTCAGATTGCTCTTTATGTGGTTTTCGGTGATTCCAAAAATTACCGCAAAGAAAAGTTGACATTTGAAGTTGTGGATTTCCAGAGTGCCTATCACGCTATTTTCGGCAGGCTAGCTTATGCACGTTTTATGGCTCGACCATGTTACGTGTACCTCAAATTGAAGATGCCTGGCCCCAAAGGTGTGATCACCATCACTGGCAATCGGAAGAAGGCGGAAGAGTGCTTTTAGAAAGGCTCAAAGATCGCCGATGCTCAGATGGCAGCGGAAGAGTGGCAGGAATAGCAGAAAGCTGCAGACCCGAGTGATTTGTTGCGAGCCAAGAAGCCCGCTACGGAATCAACATTTCAGTCGTCTGGTGAGACAAAACTGATTCACATTCACCCGACCGACCCCAGTGTTGCTCCGACTCATATCTCTACAATGCTCGACTCCAAATAGGAAGAAGCGCTCATCCAGTTCCTCCGTGAGAACTGGGACATCTTCGCATGGAAACCTTCTGACATGCCGGGTGTTCCCAGGGGGCTGGCTGAGCACCGTCTACGAGTCGACTCAGAAGCGAAACATGTTAAAGAACATCTTCGATGGTCCGCCGTCCAGAAAAGAAAGGCCATTGGCGAGGAGGTGGCTCGGCTCTTAGCAGCAGAGTTTATCCGAGAAATTTATCACTCCGAGTGGCTCGCCAATGTTGTCATGGTCCCCAAGAAGGACAAGTCACTTCGCATGTGCATTGACTTTAAACATATCATCGGGCCTGCCCGAAAGATCATTTTCCTCTCCCCCGCATCGACCAAATAGTCAACTCGACTGCGGGATGTGAGCGCTTGTCTTTCTTAGACGCCTATTCCGGGTACCATCAGATTCGTCTGTATGGACCCGATGAGATCAAAACAGCTTTCATCACCCCATTCGGGTGCTTCTGTTATGTCACCATGCCATTCGGCCTCAAGAATGCCGGAGCCACATTCATGAGGATGATTCAGAAG
Source organism: Triticum aestivum (assembly GCF_018294505.1). Taxonomy (NCBI): domain Eukaryota; kingdom Viridiplantae; phylum Streptophyta; class Magnoliopsida; order Poales; family Poaceae; genus Triticum; species Triticum aestivum. The sequence continues at coordinate 441,637,262 of NC_057807.1, read as the reverse complement.
TGTTTGCTCACTCAAATCAGTCGGAATATGGAAGCATACATGGATGATATTGTGGTCAAGTCACGGAAAGGTTCCGACCTGCTGACTGATCTTGCAGAGACATTTGCCAACCTCAGGAGGTATGATATCAAGCTTAATCCATCAAAGTGCACATTCGGAGTTCCTGGCGGAAAGTTACTCGGTTTTCTCATTTCCGAACGAGGAATCGACGCCAATCCAGAAAAAGTTGGTACTATACTCCGAATGAAACGTCCTGTGCGTGTGCACGATGTCCAGAAGCTTACCGCTTGCTTGGCCGCTTTAAGTCGATTCATCTCTCGTCTCGGTGAAAAGGCATTGCCTCTTTACCGACTGATGAAGAAGTCAGACAAGTTCGAGTGGACTCTTGAAGCTGATGTAGCGTTTGCAGAGCTAAAAACCCTGCTTTCCACCCAGCCGGTGCTTGCTGCCCGATCAGCAAAGAGCCTTTGCTGCTTTATATTGCAGCCACAGGACAAGTCGTCAGTACAGTACTTACGGTCGAGCGGGAAGAAGAAGGAAAAGCCTTTAAAGTTCAGCACCCAGTGTATTATATTTCTGAAGTTTTGACCCCATCAAAGCAAAGATACCCTCATTATCAGAAGCTTGTATATGGGATTTATATGACCACAAAGAAGGTTGCTCATTACTTCTCTGACCATTCCATTACAGTCGTCAGCGACGCTCCATTGTCAGAGATTTTGCACAACAGAGATGCAACCGGTTGAGTGGCAAAATGGGCGATTGAACTCCTTCCCCTAGATATCAGGTTTGAGGCAAAGAAAGCCATCAAGTCCCAAGCAATAGCAGATTTCATCACCGAGTGGACTGAACAGCAACTGCCGACTCAAGTTCACTCGGAGCACTGGACCATGTTCTTTGATGGTTCTAAGATGCTGAATGGATCCAGTGCTGGGGTAGTGTTGGTTTCCCCCCAAGGAGATAAGCTCAGATATGTGCTCCAGATTCACTTTGATTCCTCCAATAATGAAGTAGAATATGAAGCACTTTTGTATGGGTTGCGTATGGCCATTTCACTCGGCGTCTGTCGCCTCATGGTCTATGGCGACTCTGATTTGGTGGTTAACCAAGTGATGAAGGAATGGGACGTCAGAAGCCCAGCCATGACTGGTTACTGCAATGCAGTGAGAAAGCTAGAGAAGAAATTCGAGGGGTTAGAGCTTCATCATATACCCCGACTGAAAAATCAAGCAGCTGACGATTTGGCAAAAATAGGTTCCAAGAGAGAAGCCATTACCAATAATGTGTTTTTGGAACACCTCCACACACCATCAGTTCAAGAGGATCCTTTCATCGAAGAAGCCCCACAGCCAAAAAGTGCCACGGATCCGACTGAAGTTGAGGTCCCAGCTGTGGTCGACCTGATCATGGAAGTTTTGGTCATCACTCCCGACTGGACAGTGTCGTACATCGCGTATATACTAAGGAAAGAGCTCCCAGAGAATGAAGAAGAGGCTCGACAGATCGTTCGTCAATCCAAGGCCTTTACTGTGATAAAGGGACAGTTGTACAGGGAAAGCGCGACTGGAGCCAGTTAGAAATGTATAACGCCAGAAGAAGGTCGGATAATTCTTGACGATATCCACTCGAGGACCTATGGACATCATGCGTCCTATCGGACTATTGTGGCTAAAGCATACCGAGCGGGGTTTTACTAGCCCAGAGCAAATGAAATGGCGAAAGAGATAGTCGACAAGTGTGAAGGATGTCAGTTCTATTCCAATATGTCACATAAGCCCGCCTCAGCCTTGAAGACCATTCCAATCGTCTAGCCCTTCGCTGTTTGGGGATTAGATATGGTTGGACCACTGAGAACTGGCAGGAGCGGCTTCACCCATGTACTGGTGGCAGTCGACAAGTTCACTAAGTGGATCGAAGCCAAGCCTATCAAGAATCTTGATGCCAGCACTGCTATCAGCTTCATCAGAGAGTTGATATTCAGATATGGAGTTCCGCATAGCATCATCACTGATAGTGGTTCAAACTTCGGTTCTGACCAATTCAAGGCCTTTTGCGCTTCTCAAGGCACGCGAGTCGACTACGCTTTCGTCGCTCACCCCCAGTCGAATGGACAGGCAGAAAGAGCAAACGGCCTAATTCTCAAAGGACTGAAACCCCGGTTGATGCGTGATCTCAAACACGCAGCAGGCGCGAGGGTCGACGAACTTCCATCGGTTATTTGGGGATTGATGACTACTCCTAATCGGTCGACTGGGCGAACTCCATTCTTTCTGGTCTATGGAGCTGAAGCAGTTCTGCCGAGTGACCTGCTTCACAATGCACCCCGAGTCGAGCTCTACTCTGAAGATGAATCAGAACAAGCCCGACAGGACGCAGTCGACCTTCTAGAAGAAGAAAGAGAGATGGCCATGATCCGATCGACCATCTATCAACAGGACTTGCGTCGATTCCATGCCAGAAACGTGAAGAGTCGAGCCTTCCAAGAAGGAGACTTGGTCCTCCGAGTGGATCAACAGAAGCCACACAAACTCGCCCCTACTTGGGAAGGCCCCTTCATCGTCACTAAAGTTCTCCACAATGGAGCATACCATCTTTACAATGTCGGTCGCCAGATCGATGAGCCACGAGCTTGGAATGCGGACCTGCTCCGCGCCTTTTACACTTAAGTACTCACTCGGATGAGATGTAATAAAAAGTACTCATGTAGTTTGTTTAACAAAGACAAGAGTGTTATAATTTTCCCATTGATTGTTGTTGCTTTTGTTTATGTGAGAAATCCCCCAGTGGGTGGCTTAGCTGCGAATCCGTTTCGCCTAAGTTTGTAAAAAAAATCCTACCGAGTGACGAGCAAGCCTCTCACTCGGGGGGCTTAGCTGCGAATTCGTTTCGCCTAAGTATTTGAAAATCCTACCAAGTGACAAGCAAGCCTCTCACTCGGAGGCTTAGCTGCGAATCCGCTTCGCCTAAGTATTTCAAAATCCTACCGAGTGGAGAGCAAACCTCCCACTCGAGGGCTTAGCTACAGTCCAGTACTCACCTAAGTATTTGAAAATTCTACCGAGTGGAGAGAAAACCTCCCACTCGGGGGCTTAGCTGCAGTCCAGTACTTGCCTAAGTATTTAAAATCCTACCGAGTAGAGAGCGAACCTCCCACTCGGGGGCTTAGCTGCAGTCCAGTACTCGCCTAAGTATTTAAAAATCCTATCGAGTGGAGAGCAAACCTCCCACTCGGGGGCTTAGCTGCAGTCCAGTACTCGCCTAAGTATTTGAAAATCCTACCGAGTGGAGAGCAAACCTCCCTCTCGGGGGCTTAGCTACAGTCTAGTACTCGCCTAAGTATTTAAAAATCCTATCGAGCGGAGAGCAAAACTCCCACTCGGGGGCTTAGCTGCAGTCCATTACTCGCCTAAGTATTTAAAAATCCTATCGAGTGGAGAGCAAACCTCCCACTCGGGGGCTTAGCTGCAGTCCAGTACTTGCCTAAGTATTTTAAAATCCTATCGAGTGGAGAGCAAACCTCCCACTCGGGGGCTTAGCTGCAGTCCAGTACTTGCCTAAGTATTTAAAATTCTACCGAGTGGAGAGCAAACCTCCCACTCGAGGGCTTAGCTGCAGTCCAGTACTCGCCTAAGTATTTGAAATCCTACCGAGTGGAGAGCAAACCTCCCACTCGGGGGCTTAGCTGCAGTCCAGTACTCGCCTAAGTACTTGAAAATCCTACCGAGTGGAGAGCAAACCTCCCACTCGGGGGGCTTAGCTGTGGTCCAGTACTCGCCTAAGCATGAAATCCATTCCGATCCGCAAGGACGACGAGGTGCAGGTCGACTGCTACCTTCTCCTTCGGAGCTCTGCCACAAATACAATGTGCACTCTGCAAGGACGATGAGGTGCAGGTCGAATGCTACCTTCTCCTTCGGAGCTCCGCCACAAATACAATGTGCGCTCCGCAAGGACGACGAGGTGCAGGTCGACTGCTACCTCCTCCTTCGGATCTACGCCACAAATACAATGTGTTCTCTGCAAGGACGACGAGGTGCAGGTCGACTGCTACCTTCTCCTTTAGAGCTAAGCCACAAATACAACGTGCGCTCTATAAGGACGCAGGTCGACTGCAATCTGTGCTCCATCCTTACCTGCAAGAGCGGTGAAGAGCAGGTCGACTGGATTCTCCACCTCAGGGCTGCGTCTCAAACATTAAAGTATATTCCGAGTGAAGAACAAAGTTCGCTCGAAGGCAAATGCAAGCATATTCAAGGATAAGCCAAGTTCAGATAACATCCTATGGATTCGGAAGTGCTCAGGCATCAAGCCTGTAAAAGTTTATCAGTTACAAAACCACTAGGCATTCCGAGGCAAATTTAAGGCGAAGCATAGAAGTTTTTCTTACTCCTCGGGTGGAGGACTGGAAGGCGCGACAAACTGGTCCAGGTCGATTCCATCAGTAATCCAAGTGGCAGCAGCAATGAAGGTCTCCATGAAAGATTGGAAGTCATGCTTCTTGGTGTTGGCCACTTTGAGCGACGCCAGCTTGTCCTCTCGCGTGTCCTTGCAGTGAACACGGACTAGGGACAGAGCAACATCAGCACCACACCTGGTGGAAGACTTCTACCATTCTTGCACTCGACCTGGAACTTCATTCAGTCGAGTCATTAGAGACTCGAGGTCATTGTGAAGCGTCTCTCCTGGCCAGAGTGTCGTGTCGATCCACGACGCCGCAACCTTCAGTCGAGAAAGGTAGTCAACCACACCAGCAACACGAGACTCCAGTCGGAGCACGTTCATGGCAGTTTCATCCTTCACGGGAGAATTAATGGGATCCAAGCCTGTCTCCACTCGACTGGTCTCCTCCTCGAAGTTTTGGCAGAATTCTATAAACACAACTCAAAGATAAACCATCAGTTCTATGATAAGTCGGTGATTACAAGTCAGTCGGGCAGGAGAGATTACCCTCAAGCATGATGAATAACTTCTTGGCGAGCCCTCCCAGATAAGCCTCCAGATCGTTCTTCTTCTCCACCAGTTCACTAGCCTTGTCACTCAGGGCTATCTTATCATTCTTCAGATGACTGACCTCCTTGTTGGCCGCATTGAGAGCAGCTTTCAGATTGGTGTTCTCCTCTTCAAGTTTACCGACTAAAGCCAGTTTTTCTTCCACAAGCTTCATTTTTTCCAAAGCCGCCTTCTGCGCCTCGGCAAGGTCATGGTCCTTCTTCTTCAGAGCCTCCTTCGTTTTATCTGCAAAATGACGATGAGATCAGAATCAGGAATGGGCAGAAAGATAAAGACAGACGTCAAGTTCTCACCAATCATACCTTCTGCCTCGTCCTTCGCCTTCTGAAAGTTCTCTTGAACAAGCTTCAAGTCAAGGTCGAGCTGGATATGTTTGTTTTCCAACTCAGTGTAACCAGCCACAAGCTCGCAAGATTTCTGTGAAGAGTCAGTCGACAGACATCAAAGAGAGGTTGCTTCCAAGTGACTAAGAGAAAAACCGTAACATTTCTAAGACTACAGTCGAATCAAAATATTCAACAGTAGTCTCGGGGACTACACCCAGTGGGTGCACTCAGCGTGCCCCCACTGGTTTTACCGACTTGGTCCGATCAGTCGGCCGAAAAGAGACAAAGAGGTTATGACTATAGCAGTCAACCTTGGTCTCATAAAAAAAATAGGTTCTTCAAACTACAGTCGACTGCCAGCAGTCCACCATAGTCTCGGGGACTACACCCAGTGGGTGCACTCAGCGTGCCCCCACCGGTTCCAAGATTCCATTCGACATGGTCTGACCAGACCGAGAGAAGAAGTTAGAGTGAAGAAATTTAAAATACGAAGACTATAGTCGACTGCCAACAGTCCACCATAGTCTCGGGGACTACACCCAGTGGGTGCACTCAGCGTGCCCCCACCAATCCAAAAAATCAATCGACACACCCACTAGGCATACAGATACAAAGATCTTTGGAAAGAAAATCTTCAGATAGCATATCCTAACAGAACAAGTGGTGATCAACTAACCTGGACATTGCTCTGAAGGGCTGAGCTAGCATCATAAGCCGCTTGGCTGGCTTCCCGGATCGCCTTCACCTGCTCCATCATGATCCCCGCCTGGCGTATAGCCTCCTTAGCAGCACCCGCTTGGTCCTCTGGGACGTGGTGTGTGGCGAAAAGGGACGGCGGGTCAGCAATCGACGACGAAGGCTGGGCACTCGTCAGCGGCACATCAAAGGACACGAAATGCCGAGTGACATCGCCACCTTCTTGAACCAATGCCTCAGGCGCTGATGCGATCTGAGTGGTCTTGCCAGCCGACGCCTTTTTATTCCTCCTCGCCCTCAGTGGCACCTCATCGTCATCATCAGGGAGATCAATGACATGAGGAGGAACTATAGGAAAAATCAAAGTTAAAAACGAAAATCCAATCGACCAAAAGTGAAACTACAGAGAGCATACCAAGGTTGGAGGTGGCAGCGTCTTCCATTTCCTGGTCTTCATTCTTGGCGGAGGTCTCAAAGGTAGCAGCACTGCAGATTTCAGAAACCAGCCGGTTAATCAATGAGTCGACCAAGAGTTCGTCCGCGCTAAACAAGAAGACACAAGTTCTGCTGTTACCCGGAAATGGTGGGAATGGCCATTCTCATCTTGGGCAAGGCCTTCGGCGGCTTTGATGGCGCCGCTCGTGGGTGCTTCGGCGCTTTTTCAGTCGGCACCGGAGAAGCTGCCCGAGGGCGCTTTGATGATTGCACAACGGACGCAATCGCTTTGTCGTGCTCACTCACAGGGTCATGGATGAGCTTGGATATCCTTTCCGTGCGAGGAGGATCGACTTCCTCTTCCTCCTCCTCTTCGCTGGAGCCATCATCATCCTCTTCCCCCTCACCATCAGATTGCCACTCCTCCTCACTTTCACCTCCACTCGCCTCTCCCTCCTCGGCCTGTTCTTGCGCCCCGTTGGGCATCGAGTACATCTCAGTCATGGCCTAGAAGATAACAAACAAGACAAAAGTCAGTCGACTGATTTTGAACAAACAGAATGAAGAAAGCAGGATCACAGTCGGAGATGCAGAATTGGACCTTGTCTACTTCGTATGATTGGTCGAGAGGAGGAATCCTCCTGGCTCCTCGGGGGTTGTCTTTGTTCCCTGTGATGCTCCCCAGCCACCTCTCTAGCGTGGCATCGTCAATCTCCTCCGGATGGATCCGAGTGGTGTCCTCAGTACCAGAATACAACCACATCGGATGGTCTCGGGCTTGAAGCAGCTGGATGCATCGTCAGAGGAAGACCTCCAAGAGGTCCATGCCGGTCACCCCGTCGCGGATAAGCTAGACGACACGCTCGACCAGCACCTTAACCTGCGCCTTCTCTTCCGGGATCACCTTCAAAGAGGAAGGCTTCCTCACTCGTTCCATGGAAAAAGGAGGGAGTCCGGTTGACTGCCCTGGCGTCGGCTGGTCTTTGCAGTAGAACCAGGTCGACTGCCATCCACGGACCGAGTCGGGAAGGATCATGGCCGGGAAAGAACTTTTTTTTCTCATTTGAACCCCAAGACCCCACACATCTGAATCACTCAGGTTCTCTCGTCGCTCGGATTGGCCTTTTTCACCATCTGGGAGCGACAGGTGAAGATGTGCTTGAAAAGACCCCCATGAGGCTGACAACCCAAGAAATTCTCGCACAAAGACACGTAAGCAGCGAGGTACACGATGGTGTTGGGTGTGAAGTGGTGGCGCCCCAAAGAAATATAGAAATCCCCGAAAGAAAGAGTGAGGCGGCAAAGAAAACCCACGGTCGACATGGGTGGCAAAGAGAACGCACTCACCCTCCTGAGGCTGCGGCTCGGACTCCTTCCCCGGGAGCCGCGCCGATCCATGGCGGGTCAGTCCTCCATCGGCCAGGTCGTCAAGATCTGCTTGACGAATCGTCGAGCGGATCTAGTCGCCCTGGATCCAGCCCTGCTGTCACGCCCAATATGCGACCCTATCCAAAAGGAACTCGATGGTCCCACCAAGGATAGACCCGCATATTGAAACGCTTTTGCAAGGTGGATATCATTACATCAACATTACATAATAGATGGGGATACATACATAAGGCATACAATGCCACACGAATACAACAATACAATACATAAGAACATCATCCGTCTACGGATGAATCACAAACAGAAACTCAAACGACATCCACCCTGCTAGCCCAGGTTGCCGACCTGGAACCTATCCCCTGATCGAAGAAGCAGAAGAAGAACTCAACGCAAGCAAGCATCGCTCTCGCGTCAAGATCATCGCATAAACCTGTACCTGCAACTGTTGTTGTAGTAATCTGTGAGCCACGAGGACTCAGCAATCCCATTACCATGGGTATCAAGACTAGCAAAGCTTAAAGGGAAAGGAAGGGGTAAAGTGGTGAGGTTGCAGCAGCGACTAAGCATATATGGTGGCTAACATACGCAAATAAGAGCGAGAAGAGAGCAAAGGAACGATCGTCAACTAGTAATGATCAAGAAGTGATCCTGAACTCCTACTTACGTCAAACATAACCCAGAAACCGTGTTCACTTTCCGGACTCCGCCGAAAAGAGACCATCACGGCTACACACACGGTTGATGAGTTTTAATTCGGATCTGGTGTCAAGTTATCTACAACCGGACATTAACAAATTCCCATCTGCCTATAACCGCAGGCACGGCTTTCGAAAGATTATACCCTGCAGGGGTGTCCCAACTTAGCCCATGACAAGCTCTCGCGATCAACGAAGGAATAGACCTTCTCCCGGGAAGACCCGATCAGACTCGGAATCCCGGTTTACAAGACATTTCGACAATGGTAAAACAAGACCAGCAAAGCCGCCCGATGGCCGACAATCCCGATAGGAGCTGCACATAACTCGTTCTCAGGGCAACACCGGATAGGTCAGCCTATGAGTAAAACCAGCCCTCGAGTTGCCCCGAGGTGGCCCCGCAGTCTGCCCGGTTCGGACCAACACTTAGACAAGCACTGGCCCGGGGGGGCTAAAATAAAGATGACCCTCGGGTTGGCCGACCCAAGGGAAAGGGATAGGTGGTGGTGAGGCAAATGGTAAAACCATGGTTGGGCCTTGCTGGAGGAGTTTTATTCAAAGCGAACTGTCGAGGGGGTCCCATAAATCACCCGACCGCGTAAGGAACGCAAAATCCGGGAACATAACACCGGTATGACGGAAACTAGGGAGGCAAGAGTGGAACAAAACACTAGGCAAAAGGCCGAGTCTTCCACCCTTTACCAAGTATATAGATGCATTAATAATATAAGAGATATTGTGATATCCCAACCAAAATCCTGTTCACCATGGAGAAATCTTCAACTTCACCTGCAACTAGCAACGCTATAAGAGGGGCTGAGCAAAAGCGGTAACATAGCCAAACAACGGTTTGCATAGGAAAGGTGTCAAAGGTTAGAGGTTCATGGCAATTTGGTATGCTCGATAAACAGGTAATAGGTAGCGCAGCATAGCGATAGAACGAAGCAACTAGCATAGCAATGATAGTAGTGAGATCCAGGGTAGCGGTCATCTTGCCTGAAATCCCGCAAGGAAGAAGAACGAGTCCATGAAGAATACGAATGGATGAAGCCACGAAGACGAACCAAGCGTAGACGAACGAATCCTCACGATCGCAACGAAACAGGAACTATCGAGAAGAAGCACACAACGAGGTAAACACACCACACATGAACAAGGCATGATGCACAACCGAGCATGATGCATGACAAAGCTACATGAAGCTACTCATGGCAAGAGATGATGCAAACAAGAGCAACACATCACGACAAGTTTAAATGAGGCCGGGAACAACATATAACAATTCCGGTAAGTCCTCATATGCATATTTCGAAATTAGTCCAGATCTGAATAAACCTTAGGTTCAAGTTGTTAAACAGCAAGTTAAGATGCACAAAGATGATCTACACGAGATTCTAGTCAAGTTACATATGAAGTTCGTTAGATTTGGAGCTACGGCCTAGAAGATATGAGCAAAACAAATTAAACATGGCATTGATGTGAAATGCACCCAAGCATCAAGTAAACACACCAAAACAAGGATGCAACATGATAATATGAAACTACATGCAAATCTAAGCAAGTTTCATATAGAGCACACTCAAAACGGAGCAACGGTTCAATCACATACACTCCATACAAGTTTAAAGGACAAGCTGTCCAAAACAGCAACTAGGCATATTGCAAGCACCAAAACAACATGCTACAGCACCACAATATGAAAACAAAATACATGAGCATGATGTACAGGTAAAGCATCACAAAACATGAACACTGAGCTATCTCTAGAAACCACTAGAACATGCTCAAACACACATGTTAAGATTGCAAGTTATAACAATTCAGACTTTGCAGAAAATAACATCACGATGCAATGTTCGGAGCTATCAAACAACATGTTACAGGAACTTATCATAGAAAATAAAGACATGGCATGAATCTACTAAAAGCATAGATCAAAAGTTCCTTACTGACCATAAACCAAAAAGGATCAGAAAATATGATGGCACCCATGTAAACATAGCAAGTTATATTACAGATTCAAACATGGCAGAAACAGAGTTATGAAGGCATGTAAATGAGCTTGTGCAACTCACTACAGAGCAATACATGGCATGGCAAGGCACCCAACAGTAAGAAGACATATTTGTGAAGCTAAGAATGGCAATAGCAAGGTCATAGGGTGCATGAAACATTAGCAAAACACATGGGAACAAGTGAACTTAATGTTAACAGGCTGATAGCAACATTATGAAGCAACTTTGGAGCAAGATATGAACAAGCTACAGCAACCTATAAATGCAACCAGGGGCATGGATGGATATAGGATGACATGTATATCAAAACATGTTTATAGAACATCTCCAGATTATGCATAGAATGATTAGTAGAAGCATGTTTATATAGCATCACAAAATAACAGATTCAGCCTAGCAAAACAGCAACATCATGAACACTACTTAACAAGCTCGATTCACTCACCACAAGTCATTGCATGGCAAGATAAGCATAGAATCATCAAGAAGACATGTTTGTTAAACAAACCAAGTCAAAAACAAGTCCATACCATGCAAGGATCAACTATAGCAAGCTTGGCCAAATTGAATAACATGTAAACAATCTGCCAGGAAACATTTTGAAGCAAAAGTAGAGCACTCAAATGACATGCTAGACTACTCCATAATTGCAGAGAGGTTGAGCCAACAATGAAATGATTTGAAATCGATCTTTGAAAGGCATATGACTGATGGGATCCATTCTTATATCACACTTGAAAAGAATTTAAGAATAACTCCGGGGGAATTAGAAGAGTCAGGTAAGATCCTGGGAAAATACCTGTGGGTTAGGGCCACTGAAGAGAAAAACACCGTTGAAAAGGATTGTTGAACAGATAGCTGATGCACCGGAACAATTGAAATAATTGAATGAGGTGACAACCTCGAATTAATTGGAACACAGACGAATCTCCTGAGATGTCTTGAACACTCCGGAAGGATAAACTGGCGAGAGGCGAACGAGCAAGGAGAACACTTGAGCTGAGGGAAAGAATATAATCACTACCGAAAATCTTGAGTTGAATCCACCGGAAAAAGATATGAAGAATGTCGAACGAGATGAGAATTCACCGGTTGAAATAATTAATGAAAGACTGAAGAGGCTCCACACGACTGAGATAGATGGTCGAGAGAGACCCAGACTCCGGGAATAAAAAGGGTGGGAGGGCGGGAAACAAAATCATCTTGCAAAGGGAAATCGACGAATAACTTGAAGAGAAAACACCGGTTGAAATCATTGAGGAAAGAAAGCAAAGACTTCGCACGAGTAGGACAGATACTCGATTACGGACTCCGGTTCCGAGAAGAAGAACAGGGAGGGCGGGTGGGAAAGAAAACAATTGAGGATAGAACTCAATGATGAAGAGGCTCGAGTCGACTTGACGAGAAATGCATCGGATCAAAAGAGCTGAGAACCAACGACCGGAAAACCAACTGCGTGATCCTAAAGAAAATTTGAAGGGGAAGAGAAGTAATTCAAAACACCTACGTCAAGATTCCTTACCAGAGCGACGAAGGGGACTGAGGAGTAAAAAGAATTCCTACTCTCCGATATAACTAGACTCAGAAATCAGTTTATTCTAGACTCAACAACGGCCAAACTACACGATCAATCAAGGGGGCTCCTAGGGTCGGTCGAGGCTCTGATACCAACTTGTCACGCCCAATATGCGACCCTATCCAAAAGGAACTCGATGGTCCCACCAAGGATAGACCCACATATTGAAACGCTTTTGCAAGGTGGATATCATTACATCAACATTACATAATAGATGGGGATACATACATAAGGCATACAATGCCACACGAATACAACAATACAATACATAAGAACATCATCCGTCTACGGATGAATCACAAACAGAAACTCAAACGACATCCACCCTGCTAGCCCAGGCTGCCGACCTGGAACCTATCCCCTGATCGAAGAAGCAGAAGAAGAACTCAACACAAGCAAGCATTGCTCTCGCGTCAAGATCATCGCATAAACCTGTACCTGCAACTGTTGTTGTAGTAATCTGTGAGCCATGAGGACTCAGCAATCCCATTACCATGGGTATCAAGACTAGCAAAGCTTAAAGGGAAAGGAAGGGGTAAAGTGGTGAGGTTGCAGCAGCGACTAAGCATATATGGTGGCATACGCAAATAAGAGCGAGAAGAGAGCAAAGGAACGGTCGTCAACTAGTAATGATCAAGAAGTGATCCTGAACTCCTACTTACGTCAAACATAACCCAGAAACCGTGTTCACTTTCCGGACTCCGCCAAAAAGAGACCATCACGGCTACACACACGGTTGATGAGTTTTAATTCAGATCTGGTGTCAAGTTATCTACAACCGGACATTAACAAATTCCCATCTGCCTATAACCGCAGGCACGGCTTTCGAAAGATTATACCCTGCAGGGGTGTCCCAACTTAGCCCATGACAAGCTCTCGCGATCAACGAAGGAATAGACCTTCTCCCAGGAAGACCCGATCAGACTCGGAATCTCGGTTTACAAGACATTTTGACAATGGTAAAACAAGACCAGCAAAGCCGCCCGATGCGCCGACAATCTCGATAGGAGCTGCACATATCTCGTTCTCAGGGCAACACCGGATAGGTCAGCCTACGAGTAAAACCAGCCCTCGAGTTGCCCCAAGGTGGCCCCGCAGTCTGCCCGGTTTGGACCAACACTTAGACAAGCACTGGCCCGGGGGGGCTAAAATAAAGATGACCCTCGGGTTGGCCGACCCAAGGGAAAGGGATAGGTGGTGGTGAGGCAAATGGTAAAACCAAGGTTGGGCCTTGCTGGAGGAGTTTTATTCAAAGCGAACTGTCGAGGGGGTCCGATAAATCACCCGACCGCGTAAGGAACGCAAAATCCGGGAACATAACACCGGTATGATGGAAACTAGGGCGGCAAGAGTGGAACAAAACACTAGGCAAAAGGCCGAGTCTTCCACCCTTTACCAAGTATATAGATGCATTAATAATATAAGAGATATTGTGATATCCCAACCAAAATCCTGTTCACCATGGAGAAATCTTCAACTTCACCTGCAACTAGCAACGCTATAAGAGGGGCTGAGCAAAAGCGGTAACATAGCCAAACAACGGTTTGCATTGGAAAGGTGTCAAAGGTTAGAGGTTCATGGCAATTTGGGATGCTCGATAAACAGGTAATAGGTAGCGCAGCATAGTGATAGAACGAAGCAACTAGCATAGCAATGATAGTAGTGAGATCCAGGGTAGCGGTCATCTTGCCTGAAACCCCGCAAGGAAGAAGAACGAGTCCATGAAGAAGACGAACGGATGAAGCCACGAAGACGAACCAAGCGTAGACGAACGAATCCTCACGATCGCAACGAAACGGGAACTATCGAGAAGAAGCACACAACGAGGTAAACACACCACACATGAACAAGGCATGATGCACAACCGAGCATGATGCATGACAAAGCTACATGAAGCTACTCATGGCAAGAGATGATGCAAACAAGAGCAACACATCAAGGCAAGTTTAAATGAGGCCGGGAACAACATATAACAATTCCGGTAAGTCCTCATATGCATATTTCAAAATTAGTCCATATCTGAATAAACCTTAGGTTCAAGTTGTTAAACAGCAAGTTAAGATGCACAAAGATGATCTACACGAGATTCTAGTCAAGTTACATATGAAGTTCGTTAGATTTGGAGCTACGGCCTAGAAGATATGAGCAAAACAAATTAAACATGGCATTGATGCGAAATGCACCCAAGCATCAAGCAAACACACCAAAACAAGGATGCAACATGATAATATGAAACTACATGCAAATCTAAGCAAGTTTCAAATAGAGCACACTCAAAACGGAGCAACGGTTCAATCACATACACTCCATACAAGTTTAAAGGACAAGCTGTCCAAAACAGCAACTAGGCATATTGCAAGCACCAAAACAACATGCTACAACACCACAATATGAAAACAAAAGACATGGGCATGATGTACAGGTAAAGCATCACAAAACATGAACACTGAGCTATCTCTAGAAAACACTAGAACATGCTCAAACACACATGTTAAGATTGCAAGTTATAACAATTCAGACTTGCAGAAAATAACATCACGATGCAATGTTCAGAGCTATCAAACAACATGTTACAGGAACTTATCATGGCAAGCAAAGGCATGGCATGAATCTACCAAAAGCATAGATCAAAAGTCCCTTACTGACCATAAGCCAAAAAGGATCAGAAAATATGATGGCACCCATGTAAACATAGCAAGTTATATTACAGATTCAAACATGGCAGAAACAGAATTATGAAGGCATGTAAATGAGCTTGTGCAACTCACTACAGAGCAATACATGGCATGGAAAGGCACCCAACAGTAAGAAGACATATTTGTGAAGCTAAGCATGGCAATAGCAAGGTCATAGGGTGCATGAAACATTAGCAAAACACATGGGAACAAGTGAACTTAATGTTAACAGGCTGACAGCAACATTATGAAGTAACTTTGGAGTAAGATATGAACAAGCTACATCAACCTATAAATGCAACCAGGGGCATGGATAGATAGAGGATGACATGTAGATCAAAACATGTTTATAGAACATCTCCAGATTATGCATAGAATGATTAGTAGAAGCATGTTTATATAGCATCACGAAATAACAGATTCAGCCTAGCAAAACAGCAACATCATGAACACTACTTAACAAGCTCAATTCACTCACCACAAGTCATTGCATGGCAAGATAAGTATAGAATCATCAAGAAGACATGTTTGTTAAACAAACCAAGTCAAGAACAAGTCCATAGCATGCAAGGATCAACTATAGCAAGCTTGGCCAAATTGAATAACATGTAAACAATCTGCGAGGAAACATTTTGAAGCAAAAGTAGAGCACTGACATGCTAGACTACTCCATAATTGCAACAAAGGGCATTAATGGATAGACAATAACCTATTGTTCAAAACACCCTTACTGAAGTATCTCTAAATATGCATGGATCTCTCTGTAGCAGCAAGTTTACATGGCATCAAAATAACAGCAGAACAGGGACTAAAATCAGCAATATCACGATGCCTAGTTTGCATGCTTGTGCTAGTCACCACATTGATCACAAAAATACATGATAAGCACCTCTGTAAAGAAGACATAGCATAGATCAAAACACATGAAGACATCAACCTCATAGGATGCACACATCAATCATGGCAAAAATGACAAAAGAGCTCGTTCTGTTAACAGATAGCAGAAAACATCATGAAGCACTCTTACAACGATGATTCAGGCATCAAGATGACCTCAAATGAATATGATGCAATGGAATGAAATGATGTACTCGTCGAGGCGAACTATTTAACATATTACACGCACAAAACGGAGTTACGGATGCAGAGATATAGCACGTCGAACATGGCATGAAAATTACTGAATCTGGGGACTTAGACGAATTTCGGGGAGGGGAAAGTCAACCTTCGGGATCTCAGATCCGGGCGCGGATTACGAGGTTCGCCGGAGCTGTCGGGGACGGGGCCGGGGAGGCGGATCCGGGGCTCTTCCGGCCGGATCTCGCCGGATCCGGTCCGGGTCGAGGCGGAGGGGCGACGGGGAGGCGACGGGGCGGCGCGGCCAGCAGGCGGCGGCGGCGACCACCGGAGGCGAAGGAGGCGGCTGGAGGCTGCGGCGCAGGGGAGGCGCGGGGCGCGGGCCAGGCGCCGCGGGCGGCAGCGCACGGCGGCCGGCGGGGCGGCGAGGTCCGGGCGGCCGGCGGCACAGCTCGCCGGCGCCGGAGGCGGGCGGCGGCGGGGCCCTTGGCACGGGGGCGCGGGCCGGGCGACGGCGGCGACCGGGCCCGCGCGGGCCCCGGATGGGCTCCGCGGGCCGCGGCACAGAGGGGAGAGAGGCGGGCTGAGGTGGTGGCGCGCGGTTGGACGGGGCGGCGGCGGAGGTGACGTGTCGCATCGCGATTGGTCGGGTGAGGTGTCCGGCGGACATGTCCGGCTCGGGCGGATGTGTCCGGCGGCGCGAGGAGAGCGGGGCTAGGGTTCATCCGCGAATTCATCCGCAAAATTCGGGGGAGGGGCTAGTTTTATAGGTAGAGGGAGCTAGGAGAGTCCAAATAGGGAGCGGTTTTCGGCCACGCGATCGTGATCGAATGACCGAGAGCATGGAGGGGAGTTAGATGGGTTTTGGGCCACTTTGGAGGGGGTGTTGGGCTGCAAAGAGAAGGAGGCTTTTGCGGTTACCCGGTTAACCGTTGGAGTACCAAACGACCTCCAAATGACATGAAACTTGACAGCGGTCTACCGGTGCTATACCAAGGCCACTTGGCAAGCCTCGGGCCATTCCGAGAAAGTTTAACACCCACTCACAACAGGAGACAAAAGGGGAACGCCGGAGGGCATAGGAGCGCCGGATTGCAAAACGGACAACGGGGAAAAGGCTCGGATGCAAGAGACAAACACATATGCAAAATGAAATGCACATGATGACATGATAAAATGCAACACACAAGCAAATGACATGGCAATGACGACGAATAACTGGCAGACACCTGGCGCATCGAATCCGGGGCGTTACACCTGCGGCAGGCCGGCCCTCGATGAAGATCCGCCTCGACTAGTCGCCCTTCCCTTTGCCTTCACCATCGCTTTCTTCGCCCGCTCCAGCGCCTCCGTCTTCTCTTTCACCATCATCGTCGGCGAGACGCGCACGGGGCAGCGGCGTTGAGGCGGAAGCAGACGCGACGGATAAATCTGGAGAAGGGAGGAGGAAATGAGAACACACTGTTAAAAAAAACCATCCGACGCCTTATATGAGGTTACTTCCGAGTGACTGACTTGTAGGCCCGGGCGATCCTGTCAAATCCCGCAACAGTCGCGCGCACGATACGTGGCGAAAAAGGTGGCACGGAGATCGAGGCGTCCCTGCCTTATCCCATCCGATTACCGCGGCCTCCTCCGCCCCGCGCGCTTCCCAAAATACGAATCCCGCTAAATCCACGGGTTGCAGAACAACTCGTCAGATGAAAGATCTCCTCCGATCTGTCGCTCGGAGCTCTCCAAGTAAAAACATCACTCGACGGATACAAAGAATGGATCAAGGCGACTAAAAAAGAAGTTGGTGCCGTCACCTAAAGTTCATTGATCCAGAACAAGACATACTCATAGCACGAAAAATGGGTCGGAAGGATTCTCAACTCCTTCCCCACTCAAACCTCGATCCATTCGGGGGCTAATGATGAAGCTATGTACCTAGGGTAGGGTCATGGACCTGTCCAAACTACCCTACCCAAGGACATCTCTAGAAGAAACCACCTGTCAATCGACTCAGAAGTGTTCCACTCGACAGACTCGAAGACACTCGACCATGAAGCTAACCACTCGACCATGAAGCCATCCACTCGACATTCAGGAGACCTAAAGTCACTCTGCACGCCAACGATCGGCCATTAAGTAGCTTTTATGGTCATCATAGCACTTTATGTGTAGTGTTACCAGTAACGTTCAATCTTAATGTATCTTAAACCCTGCATAACTGAGGGCCGGAGGGGTCTGGCGGACTCTATATAAGCCACCCCTCCTCAGTGTAAAGGGTTCGCACCCCTGTAACTCATACACATATAATCCAGTCGACCGCCTCCGGGCTTCGAGACGTAGGGCTGTTACTTCCTCCGAGAAGGGCCTGAACTCGTAAACCCCTTGTGTATACAACTACTCCATAGCTAGGATCTTGCCTCTCCATACCTACCCCCCTACACTATTGTCAAACTTAGAACCACGACAATGGGCCCTAGTGTTCACGCTCCTTTTATTTTAGCGCGAATGAGATCTGCCCAACATGTCTTTCTTCTTTGCTCTGAGATCCGTGCATCGCACTAAATGAAGATGATGGCGTTTTCACTCGGGGAGACAGAAAAACTGAAGTCAACGTTTGAGAATATTTAGGGCACTAATATTGGGAGAGTTTTGTAACAATCTTTTACTTTCTTGCAAACTCTTGTTCTAGTCCTTAATTAATGAATAAGGTAAACTTTTGGGGGACGCTATGCATCGGTCGGCGGATTTTTTTAAAAGATCCGCCGCCTATGCATGCATTTGATCGGGGCCATCTAGTGGCCCGGCCCCTTCCTCTCCATTGCAACAGACCTCTTGTTGCAGAAACATTTGCAACTAAGGTTCTGTTGTCGAGTTTTTTTTGTCTGAACTCTTTTGAAACATGAGTGTCGTTGTTGATGGACTTTTGCAACACAGATGACGTTGCAGAAATTTTTTGTCTTAACTTTTTGCCAACATGGGTATTGTTGCGGAAGAACTTCGGCAACACAGATGATGTTGCAGAATTTTTTTTGTTTTAACTTTTTGCAACATAGGTGTTGTTGTGGAAGGACTTCTGCAATAGAGATAATGTTATAGAAAAACTGTAAGTGGAAATCCGACATCCACATTTGTACATATGGAACAAACATTCATCTATATTTTAAGGAACGATGAAGAATTTCAGCTAGTAGAACAAGCCAGGCTTGGTAAGTCTCCACAGGACTTTCTTCTGACAGCGTTGCCCCATCACAAACAGCAAGCAGATGGTTACACATACGTACAGTTTAGGAAACAACTTACACATGGCTCTATCTCTTCTCTTTTTTTTTGGCAACTTATGTGTCTATCTCCAATCCAGATATCTTCCAAAAACAAGTTCTGGACCCATTCCCAACTACCTTACAACAACAACTACTAGCAAAAAATGTCTTTTATTACCTGCATAAGTTTCTGCCAGAAGTGTGATTGGCCAAGCTTATGTTTGTTTTGCGGGGAAAAGAATTGGACGGAGAAAAGGAATGCCCTGATTTTATAGGCATCGGAATGGGTTTATCTTGGAAGATCTTGACTTCCCCGTGCCTACTGCCTCCGACACATCATATCTCCTATGCCGACCCGTTATTTTTTATCACTTCTTCCTTACGAATTGTATCCTTATCTTCATAGAGAGCCAATAAATACTCCCTCTGTTCACCAATATCAGATGTTTTGAATATTTCAATATATACCATATTCAGACTAAAATGAGTGAACAAACATATAAAAACTAAAACGTGTCTAAGACCAACATCCGATTCAGAAAAAAATATAGAACATTTATATTTTTTGGACAGATACATCCTGACGTTCTGTAGTAACTGGGCACTCACGACAGGCTCATGTCCCGGGTGTCACAGTCACAGTCACAGAGTACTATACACAGCCGCGGATTTCACTCCACGGCAAGTAATTAATTCCTGCCGCCTGATCCACCACTACCAGAGGAGGAGCCTGGGCTTGCTAACCCAAATTAAATCCGCCCAACCCCCCCAACCAACCCGTGCAGATAGTCCACTTGAAAATGATATCTCTACAATTATCCGCAATCAATTATGCTCCCCACAACAGAAAGCAGCGGCACTAGACCAAACGCAAATCGTCCACTCGGAAGAGAAAGCACCTCTCGCGATTGCGAAATTCGCGCATGATCGAGCGAGAAAGAGAAGAACAGGACGAGTCAATCGAGACAAATTTTTGCGGCCAAAACAGGAACCAGGACCAGACGCTAGCTCCCTCTTATTGTCTTCACAAAGGGGAGAAACTCATACTGCTACCAGATCATACTTGCTCATCTCGTCGATCATCATCGATCGCTGAAACTATTTACATGCTACAAGAACGGAGCTCCCCGGAGAAGGAGAGAGGAGTTCTTCATCACACCACACCATAGATAGATGATACTACTACTAGTGCTTTCGACTCTCGATTACGACGAACCAAACGGACGATTTGGAGGGGGAGGCTAGTCGACGCAGGACCCGCAGAGGCCGTATCCGCCGCTGCAGTGGGGCCCGGTGCCGTCGCAGAGGCGCTCGGCGCCGACGAAGACCTTGGTGTCGCGGCGGCCCCTCCGGCGCCTCCCGCCGTCGTCGCTGCCGACGCAGGTGAAGATGATCCACGACATGACGGAGAGCCAGAGGATGATGGCGCAGTAGAGCGCGTCCCCGCCGACCCCGCCCTCCCGCGCGCCCAGGAACTCCACCGGCGCCGACGCCATTCGGTCCCACTCGACCTCCAACCTGAACAGAACTTGTTGCTTGTTGTGCGGTGTCGCTTGCTTTCCTGGGCGCGAGCGTGGAGTGTGTGTGCGTGTCACAGGTATCATCCGGCCGGTGGTGGCGCCGGCTTTATAGCCCCGTGCTGGGGAGGTGGGCGGTGGGGATTGGGAGGGTTTTGTTGGGTTCGGGCAACGACGGGGCGACGTGACGTCCAAGCGCGGTCGCGTGCCGCCACTGGATGGGTGGGGGGTGGTTTTGCTTAGCGCGGAGGGGTTTGCTCGGTTCGGCTACGTGCCAACCCAACCTGTGGGCGCCCTATGGAAGAACCGGTCCAGTTTTCCGCGCGACGCCACACGTACTATCCTACTGGCTGGCCTATCCACCCTCGCGTTTCTGCGGGACTAATCAATGCTTACTCCATTGTATTTGCACAGTATCGAGTGTGCCATTGCTGGCCAAGTCAAGCCCCGTGACGTTCTTTGCTGCAACGATTTATTACGGCGACGTTGACACGCCGAAGGTTGTTTTGGTGCTAGCAGTAGTACGTACCTAGTGGTTGGGCGTTCGGCCTAACAGCATCTACACCCCAAAAGGATAAATACGACTCCTCAAACGCCCGCGGACTCATCGTGACGTGTTCACAGGCAATGGCCCGGCACTTTTTATAATAGCATCGCTCATATCCGTGTATCTGATCCGATCTCATATATCCATAATAAACTGTAAACAAGCACAATACTTTCACCAAAAGATCGGATGCTCAAACGACCACCAAAGTTCACGTAAACAACGGATAACTTGAAACTACATCTAAAACTTGAAATTAAATTGAAAAAAACGGATCTTCACCACTTCTGGGTCGGCCCCTTCCCCTTCCCGTCATCGGCGCAGCTGTAGCCGTCGGTGGCTGGTAGAGGATCGTCCGAGTCGTCGGAAAAGAAGCCGTCGGAGGAGGAGGAGGAGACGATGACGAGGCCCTTAAGGCGTCAGACGGCCTGGTCCTGCTGCCGCTTGAGCTTCGCCAGCCGAGCCACCTCCGTCACCTTCTCACTGGCCTAGCGCTCGGACTGCTCGATAGCTAGCCGAAGATCCTTCACATTCTTCCGGCGGAGCCGCCGAGCGTCTGTCTCCGCTGTCGTTAGCAACCGGCGGTAGACCCGCGCGAGGAGCCGCTCGTCCTTGTCGGGCTCCGCGGGTAACCCGCGGCGGCAGCGGACAGAGCTCTCTGCTGCATCCCTCTCCCTTGCCCGCTGCCTCTCGCGGCAGGCGGCGCGCGCCTCTGACCCCGGCGTGCATGTCCGGACCGGCGGGGCGGGCACAAGTACCCACCGTTGCCCGCGTGGGGGAGCAACAGACGATGGGGCCAGGGGACGGCGTGGGGGAGGCACCGACTAAGCACCCCGCGCGGAGCCAAGCGCGGGTCGGGAGGAGCCAGTGCCGGCTTCCTCGCTGCGGCGGCGGGGGAGAGGCGAGGTCGATCCAGAACTGCCACCCGTGTCCACCTTGGACCTCTCGAGGGCAACGCGGAGGGCTAGATCCTCGTTGGAGTCGGAGGAGAAGCGGCTGCCAGCGCTCGACATGGTCACCGCAGTCACTGGAGTCGTCGGAGTGTTCAGAGTGGATCGAATCGGAGAAATTGGGGCGGGGGGGGGGTATAAAAAGAGACGGATCGAGAGTGAAGTGAGTTGGAATTTTCGGATTGGGGATATTGTGGGGACGGAGTGGGGTCGGGATGGGCCGGGCTGACGTGGCGGACGTGCACGAGCGCATCCATATCCAACTCATATTTGGGCTAGATATGAGGGGCGCCGAATAGCCCGGTCATTTAAGGGCCGTTTGAGGCACCCGGTTGGGTCAAAAAACCTGACCGGTTAGTGATTGGGCGGGTTGTTTGGGTGTTTGAGACCGGTTTGAGGCGTCCGGCTATAGATGCTCTAAGCTAAGCGATCTGACCCGACATACCGCGTACTACCGGATTACTCTACCTCTCTGAAAACAATTACTGCCTTCTACTCACTGGTGGAAAAAAGGCCTTTGGTCGCGGTTCGCAACTGCCATTAGTCGCGGTTGCGCAACCGCGACCGACCGGGCGCGACTAAAGGCCCCCCCCCTTTAGTCGCGGTTGCTTAAGAACCGCGACTAAAGGCCCGTCCACGTGGGCGCCAGGTGGCCGTCGGGGCGGAGGACCTTTAGTCGCGGTTCTTCTGGCCAACCGCGACTAAAGGCCGCCGCAGGTTTAGGGTTTTAGCCCCCCCCCCCTAAACCTCCCCCCCTTAAACCTGTTTTCTGTTTAATTTGTATTGTTTTATTTCTTTTGTGCTTTATTTTAATTTTGAAAGAGTTTTATATATTCTACGGTACTACATACATGCATATGAATGTACAATTTCAAATAAATTTGAAATTAGAACCAAAAAGAATTCAAGAGGAATATACAATATATATTCAATATCATCGGATGACCATATACAATTTTGAACAAGTTTCCATACATGATTTAATGCATATAAAGTTCTACGTCCTCGTAATAGTGTTCTCCTTTAGGATGGAGGACTTCCCTGCTGAACCATCCAGCTAGTTCCTCTTGAAGTGGTCGGAAGCGAGCTTCTGGACTAAGCATCCACCGGAGGTTATTCCTCTTAGCATTGGTATCACTCGGAACCCGCTCAGAGGTGTATCTCCGGATCATCTCACAGACATAGTATCCACATAGATTGGTCTCCGGTGGCTGAATATCCCCAGCATTCTTAGCCTTTAACATTTTGAATTCTAGCTCTTTTTTGAATTCACCGACCTTTGTATCTACGAACCGTCTCCAAACCCTACGAGGCAAAGAAAATTAAATGAACAAGAGAGTTATTAATTAGTTACTTGATATTAGGAAATGAACGAAATAGGCCGATCGATATAGAGCGCAAATGAATGAAAATAATTACTTCTGCAGCATTCTTCTCATGCCGCCCCAAAGCTTTGGATCCATATTCACAGAGTCGTGGACGAGACATTCTGAGGTGTTAACTTTAATTACTAGCAGAATCCAGTGGAACCTGCGGACACGATACATGCACAGTACGTCATGCATAACTCATCGATTAGCCGGCCACATACCATGCATGGAGTAAACAAAAGAGAATGTGCTCAAGACAGAAACACTCACTCAAAATGGTAAGGAAATAGAATATCACTTTTGAGTTCCTGCTTTGTAAGAAACTGCCACAGGTCTGCCTCCACGTCGGCGGGGTAACGCTCCAACACATGTCCATTAACGATGTGTGGGTCAATGAACCCAACATCATGGATGTTCCTTACTCTGCATTCCTTAATCTTCATTCTGCATGTATAATAGCGGACACAACAATATAGTTAGGACATATATATAGTGCAGGCAATATGAACGAGATGGGGTAGAAATTAATAAATCACTTACAGAACGTAGCAACTGATGATAGATTTATCGAGCTCGCGCAGATTGAAAAGCTGGAACAATTCACTCAGTTCAATTTGTACATAGTAATGTTTGAAGTGATGCTCATGTCTAACTTCCGCATAAATATATTCTTTGGCGTTTTTATTTTTTATGTAACCCTTGTACCATTTCAGCAGACCTTTCATTTGTGGAGGTAGATCCTTTTCCTCCGCAGGCTCGACGAGAGGCCCATTCTTGACATATGTAATTACTACCTCCTTCACTGGCGCCTCATCAAGGCCTAACAGTTCACGAAGAGTAATACCTAAGTTGGCCGCTTGTTCTCTGGCACTCGTTACAGTCAATCCCTGTGCTGCCGCAGCTTGTATGATCTCGGGGGCATCAGGACAGAAGGCTTCCACTATAAGCGGGGCAATCGATTGTTTACTTTGTTCCCCGAGCTGGGCAACTTGTTTCCCGCTTTTTTTACTTTCGGCCTTCTCCCGCTCTTTGTTCTCCTTGAACATGAGTGCCTGCCTGCGAAGTTCACGTGCATAGTCGTTAGGCAGATTCTTCGCGGCTTGGGACGGTGTGCTCAAAAATGACTTAGCCCACTTCTTTTGCTCATCAGAAAATACTGGCTTGGGCTCGGGCTCTGTTTTCTTCTTGCAGTCCGCCTTCCATTTCTCCAAATCAGCAGCCGCGGCCGCGTCGACTTCCTCGGCACTACGTTCCCAAGGCCTTGTGGGGAGAGGCTTCAGTGATGGCTCCGGTACCTTTGTGGTCTTAGGTACATAAGGGTCCGGGTTAATAATCCAGGACTGCTTCTGCTTCTTTGCCGGAGGTGGATTGGGGGGCGGCGTCTGATCACCCGCCGGACGAGGACTGGGGGGCGGCGGCTGATCACCCGCCGGACGTTGTGGACTGGGGGGCGGCGTCGGCTGACGTGACGGAGGTGTAGGTGAACCGCCACCACCACCACCACCACCACCACCGCCACCGCCACCACCACCACCGTAGGGGGGTGGACTTGTTGTCCTTGGCGCCTCGCCTGGAAACTTGATAAACTTCTTTTGCCATAGAATGAAATGGCGCTTGACATCTCCAAGTCTTTTCTCCCCTTCAGGTGTAGCAATGTCAATCTCCAGGTCCTCAAACCCTTGGACTATGTCCTCCACCGTGACACGAGCATAGCCATCTTGAATGGGGTTGTTGTGGTGGAGTGCTCCAGGTAAACATGGTAAAGCACTGCCGATGGCTACCTTCATGGACATGTTCCCGATAGGATAATACAGATGACATTCTTTCATCTCCTTTATATCGTCCACGGGGTAGCGAGGAGGCTCCGGTGAAGTAATTTCGACCACCAGAGGCTCCGGTGCAGTAATTTGGACCACCAGAGGCTCCGGTGCAGTAATTTCGATCGTCGGTGCATCTGCACCAGCCGGTGGGGCCTCCGTGGAAGCCACGCTGCTTCTCCGCTGCTGGCTTCCGAGATCCGCTGGATGATCTTCATGCTGCACCCGAGCTGCATCTCTTTCGGCTACTAGTACACTCATGGTTTTCTTCATCACATCCATTTCCGATGCCAACCGCGCCACAACATCTGCTTCCTGATCCATCTTTCTCTTACGGCTTCTGTAACCGTACGGGTCATCGTTCTGGGGGAACCCTATTTTCCACGGAATGTGCCCCATGCCTCGTACACGTCCTCCGTGTTCAGGATTCCCGAGGGCTTTTGTCAGCGCGTCGTTCTCTCTGTTGAACTTGATCTTCCCCTGTTGAGCATCCCTCATTGCGTTAATAAGGGCTTGGGTGGGTTTAATTAATTTGCCCCGGTAAACACACTCCCCTGTCTCCGGGTTCAGCGTTCCCCCATGCCCGTACCACCAGCTTTTGGCCCTTGGGTCCCATCCCTCCATACCTGGACGGATTCCTCGCGCCCTCAGCTCGTTCTCCATCTTCTCCCACCTAGGCTCCCAAAGGCGATACCCTCCTGGCCCCATAACATGATTGTACTCCTTCTTAGCCGCATTTTCCTTATTTTTTTCGATATTTGAATGAACTGCTCCGATTTCTTTTGCTTCACAAATTCTAGCCAATCATGTTTCAGTTTCTCATATTGTCCTTTGAAATCCGGAGTCTTGTTCTGCTTGACAAAGTCATGGGCTAGATTTTGCTTGAATTTCCGGAATGCGTCGGCCATCTTATGAAGAGCGAACTGTTTGACTAGCCTCCTCCTCTCCTTGTTTTCCTCAATCTTGTTACCCTCCTCATCGAATTTGTTGTATTCTGGAGGTAGAACGAAATGTTCCATAAGCTTCTTGAAGCAATATTTTTTTGTTCTCTTATCAACAAAAGTGAAACCATCATTTCGTGCCTTCTTTGGCTCATTCCACTCCTGGACGGTGATCGAGACGTTGTCTCTAACAATGGCTCCGCATTGGCTGACAAACTTGGTGGCGTTCTTGCGGGGCTCCAGCGGCCTGCCGGTTGCACTGTCGACAACCTCGATGGTGCATGTTTCTCCTTGTTTCATCATCTTGGTTGCGCCACGCTTTGACGACGTACTCGATTGTTTCGACGATCCGGCCGAGGGCTAAAATAAGAAAGAGTCGCGCGCGTTAGTACACACATATTTATTCAAATCAGTTAGTTTGTATCACCAGAGGCTCAATGTATATATATACCTCGGCGCCGGAGGTGGTTGCTACTTCCATTTGAAGATCGTCGTTTATCGACGTTTGTTCGGCATCATCTTGCTGACGGCGCCCTTCATCTTCACCGTCAAGGTTTAGATAAGAAGAGATATCATCTTCTTCTTCTCCGGTCGGCACATATAGAATATCGCCGTTTATGATGCCGAACATATGTGCTTCACCGTCCGGATCATAGTTGTCCATAATCGGGTCAGCTCTATCGTCCGCCATTATGTCAGTCCTAAAAACATGTAGTAAAAACAAATTCATTAAGTGAAGAAGGGGGGCGGTGGCGGTGGCGGTGGCGAAAGGGTGGTGGCGAAAGGAGGGGGCGAGGAAGGGGTGGGAGAGGGTGTCGCGGTAGAGCGCGAGAGGGGAGGCGAGGACAACACATTTATAACCCTCGCCGTCCCCTCTCGATCCCTAAAAAAACACCGCGCGCATCGCCGCCCCCCTCGCCGCCCCTCTCCGTTTAAAAATTATTCGTGTATTTCAAAAAATTGATTTTATTAGACACAAAAAATTCTTTCACGTATTTTCACGTATTTAATTTTAAAAATTCTTTCTTTTTTTCTTCTTCCTTTTTTTCTTCTTTCTTTTTTTCTTCTGTTGTTTTCTTCCTTTTTCTTTTTTTTCTTCCTTTTTCCTTTTTTCTTCCTTTTTCTTGTTTTTCTTCTGTTTTTCTTTTGTTTTCTTCTTCCTTCTTTCTTCTTCTTCCTTTTTCCTTTTTCTTTCTTCTTCTTCTTCCTTTTTCCTTTTTCTTTCTTCTTCTTCTTCCTTTTTCTTCTTCCTTCTTCTTCTCCCACGATGGGCGGCGGGCAAGGGCAGGGCCAGCGGGCGGCGGGCAAGGGCCGGAGGACGGCAGGCAGGGCCAGCGGGCGGCGGGCGGCGGGCGGCGGGCAAGGGCGCAAGGCGCCACGGGCGGCGGGCAAGGGCAGGGCACGGGCGGAGGCGGCGCTCACTGGGGACGGGGGCGGCGGCGCGCAGGGCTTCGGCGTCGGCGTCGGCGTCGGGGCAGGGCTTCGGCGTCGGCGTCGGCGTCGGGGCAGGGCGTCGGCATCGGCGTCGGCCGGGGCAGCGCTTCGGCGTCGAGAGAGGAGAATGGGAAGTGGCAAAACTGCTAAGTGCAGTATTTATAGACGCACCTTTAGTCGCGGTTGGAGAGGCGGACCGCGACTAAAGGTACCCTTTAGTCGCGGCCCGCCAATCCAACCGCGACTAAAGGGTACCCTTTAGTCGCGGTCCGCCTCCCCAACCGCGACTAAAGGTCTGCACTAGAACTGGCGCGGTGCGGTGGGATGTTTAGTCCCACCTCGCTAGCCGAGAGGCTTCGACAGTGGTTTATAAGCGCGGCTGCGCTCACCACTTCGAGCTCCTCTCAAATGCAGGCTTACGGGCCTATTCTGTCACTATGTGCCTGTGGGCCTACTCGGCCTTCTGCGGGCCTGAATCCTGGCCCTTTAATGGGTTTCTAGTCGTATTCAGGCCGTGGTGGCCCAGTAGGTGGCATATTTTCTTTTTTTCTTCCTTTTTTCCTTTTTCCTTTTTTCTTCTGTTTTTTTCTTCTGTTTTTTTCTTCTGTTTTTTTCTTCTGTTTTTTTTATGTTTTTCTTCTGTTTGTTTTTTTCTTCTGTTTTTCCTTTTTTCTTCTGTTTTTTTCTTCTGTTTTTTTCTTCCTTTTTCCTTCTTTCTTCTTCTTCCTTTTTCCTTTTAAAATCAGAAAAATAAAACTAATTCATTTTAAAATCTTAAAAATACAATTATATATCAAAAAAATCAGAAAAATAAAACTAATTCATTTTAAAACCCCTTGAAGGTTTGACAAAAGGTTTGATACAATAAATTATTACACATCATTTCTTCTCTTGTGTCCCTGCTTGCTTACGATTGTGCCGTATCCATGGAGCATCCTCATCATTTAACTTAATGCTTGGGTCGGTGTTCACTTTGAAGGGCGGAATTTCAGCAAACATATTATAATCTTCTGACATGTCTGTCTTGTCCTCCACTCCCACGATGTTTCTTTTCCCTGAAAGAACAATGTGGCGCTTTGGATCATCGCATGATGCACTGATCGTTTTCTTATCTTTCCGTTTCCTCGGTTTGCTACTCATGTCCTTCACATAGAAAACCTGAGCGACATCTTTCGCTAGGACGAATGGTTCGTCAAGGTAACCAAGATTGTTGAAATCCACCATTGTCATTCCATATTGCTGGTCCACCTTTACCCCACCTCCTGTTAGCTTGAACCATTTGCACCGGAACAAAGGGACCTTAAAGGAGGGTCCATAGTCAAGTTCCCATATCTCCTCTATGTAACCATAATATGTGACCTTTTGCCCATTCTCGGTTGCTGCATCAAAGCGGACACCACTGTTTTGGTTGGTGCTCTTTTTATCTTGGGCGATCGTGTAAAATGTATTCCCATTTATCTCGTACCCTTGGAAAGTCGTTATAGTCGAAGATGGTGTCTTGGCCAACATGTACAGCTGATCTACAACATCATTGTTATTCATTAAATGTTTTCTCAACCAACTGCCGAAAGTCTCCATGTGGGCCTTCCTAATCCAGGATTCAGGCTTCCCCGGGTTGTCCGAGCGTAAAATATTCTTGTGTTTCTCAAAGTACGGAGCCACCAAGCTGGAATTGGTCAGTACAGTGTGGTGTGCTTCAGTCAGAGAATGGCCGTCCATACATATCGTTGATTTCCTTCCGATCGTGCCTTTTCCACTTAGTCTCCCCTCGTGCCGCGATCGAGGAAGACCAATCGGCTTAAGGTCAGGAACAAAGTCAACACAAAACTCAATTACCTCCTCATTTCCATAGCCCTTGGCGATGCTTCCTTCTGGCCTAGCACGGTTACGAACATATTTCTTTAATACTCCCATGAACCTCTCGAAGGGGAACATATTGTGTAGAAATACAGGACCGAGAACGAAAATCTCTTCGACTAGGTGAACCAGGAGGTGCGTCATAATATTGAAGAAGGATGGCGGGAACACCAACTCGAAACTGACAAGACATTGGATCACATCGTTCTGTAACCGTGGTAGAACTTCTGGATTGATTACCTTCTGAGAGATTGCATTGAGGAATGCACATAGCTTCACAATGGCTACTCGAACATTTTCCGGCAGGAGCCCCCTCAAAGCAATCGGAAGCAATTGCGTCATAATCACGTGGCAGTCGTGAGACTTCAGGTTTTGGAACTTTTTCTCCGCCATGTTTATTATTCCCTTTATATTGGACGAGAATCCAGATGGGACCTTCATACTGCTCAGGCATTCAAAAAAGATGACCTTCTCTTCTTTGGTCAGAGCGTAGCTGGCACGACCTTGAAACCATTCCGGATGCCGGTCATCAGGGTCTTTCAAACGTTGCTGGTCCTGCCGTGCTTCCTTTGTATCATTTGTCTTCCCATACACGCCCAAGAAGCTTAGGAGGTTCACGCAAATATTCTTCGTAACGTGCATCACGTCGATTGCAGAGCGGACATCTAGGACTTTCCAATATTCTAGCTCCCAGAATATAGATTTCTTCTTCCACATGGCTGCGTGCCCGTCAGCTCCCTTCGGAACTGATTGTCCGCTAGGACCCTTTCCAAAGATGACTTTCAAATCCTTGACCATATCAAATACCTCAGCACCAGTGCGTTCCGTAGGCTTCGGCCGGTGATCTGCCTTGCCGTTGTAATGCTTGCCTTTCTTTCTTACTGGATGAATTTTCGGAAGAAATCGACGATGCCCAAGGTACACGTTCTTCTTACAATTTGGCAAATGTACACTTTCAGTCTCATGTAAGCAGTGCGTGCATGCATTGTATCCCTTATTTGACAGTCCCGAAAGGTTACTAAGAGCAGGCCAATCGTTGATGGTTACGAAAAGCAACGCTCGTAGGTCAAATTCCTCTTGTTTGTGCTCATCCCACACACGGACACCACCCCACAGCTGTAAAAGTTCATCAACTAATGGCCTTAGGTACACATCGATGTCGTTGCCGGGTTGCTTCGGACCTTCGATGAGCACTGGCATCATAATGAACTTCCGCTTCATGCACAACCAAGGAGGAAGGTTGTAGATGCATAGAGTCACGGGCCAGGTGCTATGGCTGGAGCTCTGCTCGCCAAAAGGATTCATGCCATCCGTACTTAGAGCAAATCTTATGTTCCTTGCGTCAGCTGCAAAATCTTTGAACCATCTGTCGATCTTTCTCCATTGCGTTCCATCTGCGGTGTGTCTCAACTCCCCGTCCGACTTACGGTCCTCTTTGTGCCATCGCAACAACTTGGCATGCTCTTTGTTCCTGAACAGACGTTTCAACCGTGGTATTATAGGAGCATACCACATCACCTTGGCGGGAACCCTCTTCCTGGGTTTCTGGCCCTCAACATCGTCACCAGGGTCATCGCCTCTAATCTTATAACGCAATGCAGTGCATACCGGGCATTCATTCAAATTCTCGTATTCACCGCGGTAGAGGATGCAGTCGTTGATGCATGCATGTATCTTCAGAACCTCTAAACCTAGAGGGCAGACAACCTTCTTTGCTTCGTACGTACTGGCGGGCAACTCGTTATCCTTTGGAAACATATTCTTCAACATTTTCAGCAAGTTTTCAAATGCCGAGTCAGCTACACCTGCCTCTGCCTTCCATTTCAGCAAATCCAGTGTGCAGCCCAGCTTTTTCAGACCATCATCGCATCCGGGGTACAGCGCCTTTCTGTGATCCTCTAACATGCGATCCAAATTCTCCCTCTCCTTTTCAGTTCCGCAGCGTCTCCATGCATCAGCAATGGTCCGACCAAGATCATCAACGGGATCATCACGTGCCTCTTCTTCACCTTCCCCTTCACCTTCAGCATCCTCCATGAAAGTATCACCGAAATGAGCAAGATAGCTTTCATCGATGAAATCATCCCCTTCTTCATCTTCTTCCATTATAACCCCTCTTTCTCCATGCTTGGTCCAACAATTATAGCTTGGCATGAAACCGTGCCGAAGCAGATGCATGTGAACATCTCTTGAGGAAGAGTAACCCTTCTGATTCTTACAGATAACACATGGACAGATAACAAAACCCCTCTGCTTGTTCGCATTAGCCACTACGAGGAAATCTTTCAAACCCGTAGTGAACTCGCCGGAGAGTCGGTTACCGTACATCCATTGCCGATTCATCTGCATTATTATAATATAAAATATATAATTAACCATCATGCATTTGTTAAACTAACTAGCTACAAACAATATAAATTAAACAATGAACTGCACACATGCATATTTTATCAATGACACACATGCATGAAAGGTTCAAGTTGCTAACCGCGATCGAGGAGGAAAAAATAAATGAGGAATCTCAAGTGTGGCTCCAACACTTCATATCATGTTTGTTTCACCCTCTTAGGGCATTTCATCAAACACCTTGTGTGCATAAGAGGAACCAAAAGCAAACCTACACCCCCTTGTGAAGCTTGTGAAGAGAAGTGGCACCAAATGGCTAAGTGAGCGTGCTGAACTGGTATATATAGGGGAGGAGCTTTAGTCGCGGTTGGCCTGGCCAGCCGCGACTAAAGGCCTTTGCGCACCTTTAGTCGCGGTTGGCCTGGCCAACCGCGACTAAAGCCCCTCACGTGCACCAGCTGGCCACCGAGCGCCCTGGGCCCAGGCCTTTGGTCGCGGTTTGTCTGCCGAACCGCGACTAAAGA
Source organism: Triticum aestivum (assembly GCF_018294505.1). Classification (NCBI taxonomy): domain Eukaryota; kingdom Viridiplantae; phylum Streptophyta; class Magnoliopsida; order Poales; family Poaceae; genus Triticum; species Triticum aestivum. The sequence continues at coordinate 441,604,811 of NC_057807.1, read as the reverse complement.
CTTCATTAGTCGCGGTTCCTATAGTTTCGCGACTAATGGGGCTGGACGGAAGCCTCTTTTTCTACCAGTGACTTATATACTGCTAAAAAAATACTACTACGTTCCTCTTAAAAGATGGTTCTTTTTTGACGTCGTCGTCGCGCTAGTTTTAGATTTAGTTTACTTGCTCGTGAAACGATGGCGATCACCGCCGTTTACTTAACAATTAAGCAAGGGAAATGGTTGTTTTTGTGCGTGACATTGCAGTGGCCGTCACGGAAGGCTTGTCACGGAGCGCGACTGTGTGAGGAACGAGTGTGGTCATCGGCTCGGCAGCAGCCAGCGGGCTGGACTTTCTCGCGCCAGTCCTCAACCTTGACCGCTGCCGCCCGTCTCCCTCCGCAGGTGCACCGAATTATCTCCTGAGAAAGGCAAAATCAAACACGGGGAGGCAGGAGAAGCTTGGGGGAAGGGAAAAAACTCGAACAGGAGTAAAAATGGAGGTGATTCTTCTTTTAGGCCAAAACAGTAGAGAAATCCTCACAGCAACTTCTAGGTAAAAACGGAGTAATTATACAGAAACACAGACGACGCACGTTCATATGTTCTTCCCGGTCAAGGGTGCGCTTGGTTGACAAATCAGGGACGTGTTTGGTTGAGCCCATGTGATGAAATGTGAGGTGTCAGTTCCACATTTTACAGTCATCCGCGTGTTTGGTTGTGGAACGATTTGGCTGCACCTCGGAGGAGACTTTCTATTCTAGACGTGGAAGGTGGAACCATATCGTAACATTAGAGCATTTCCAACACCGATCCTTAAAACCTCTCTTTCTCAGCCCTCTTACCTATCATCTCGCCACTCTCCACCTTAATTTTCGCCCTTTTTCGCCGCTGCCGACGCCGCATGGATCCGTACGAAAAGCTGCCGGAGACGGCGGAGGTGGAAGTCTGACGAAGGCGGCCGCCCAAAAAATCAACTCAGTGACACCGCAAGCCCACCGCCTGAAAAGGAAGATAAAGCAGGCGTCCCTGAAAAAGAAGGGCAGCAGGCGTGGAGGCGGACGAGGTGCAGGGGCCTGATGAGGCCTGGGACGCGGGGCGTTGCCGCCGTCGCCATTCATGCACACGTCGTCCTTGCCAAGACAATACAAGCCTCCCTACTTCTATGCCTCCCAGCAGCTTGACATAGTCCTCAGCATCCACCTTCAAGCACGTGCCTTATTGTGTTGACGCCAACGTGGAACCACTCCTTTTCTTCAAGTCTCCATCGCCGCAACTTGTCTGGTCACGAACGCCGGTCGTGGAGTAGCTCGGTGCCTGCTTTCTGTTCGGGGTATGTCTCAACCGGGCGACCGTGTACGACAACACGGACAAGGAGATGACGGACATGATGCACGACGGAGGGGAGCCGAAGGGCTTCGAGGATGGGAAGGTGGATGACCCAGATTTGGATGTTCATGCCCAGCAGCCTAGCACATACACTGGGCAGCCGGAGCAGGACGGCGACAACGACCTTGATCCAGACGAATTTACGTCCGACCCTAAGAAAGAGGGTAGAGAAGAAAGCTTCAACATGCGGGAGGACGAGTTGTTGTGCGATGTGTGGTTGACCATTAGCATCGATCTGGTCCATGACGAATCAAAAGCGCACAATATTTTGGGCCAACATTCATACTTGGTTCCATGACCACAAGAAGTTCGAGCCCTACGGCGACTAACTCATCTGCAATCATGAGACAAAGTCACTCAACCATCGATGGTACACCATCTAAGAAGCCACGAGCAAGTATTGCGGCTATTTGAAACAACTAATCGGTCGGTGTAGCCAATTAGTGGTATGCAAATCATCGAGCAAGCAAGTTGTTATATGTGTTGGTCATTTGACCACATATGCTCTATGTGTTGGTCATTTGACCGGACATACAATTTGTTGACAATGTTTTTTATTTGCAACCCTTCCGTGTGTGCAACTCACTACTAGGAAAATGGTTATAGATGAAATGGACACTAATGGCGCACCACATGTGTGGTGTGCCATTAGTATATAGCAATGGCGCACCACATACAGGTGCGCCATTAGTAATATATTGCTAATGGCGCACCTGATGTGTGATGCGCCATTAGAAGTTTTGAAAAAAAAATAATTTTTTTGTTACTAATGGCGCATCATGGGACAGTGCGTCATTACTAGTTGACATAGTAATGGCGCACCACACCCATCGTGTGCCATTAGTAGTTTTGAAAAAAAGTAAAAAAAAAATTGTTAGTAATGGTGCACCTGTGAACAGTGCGTCATTACTAGTTTTAACTAGTAATGGCGCACTGTCCACTGGTGCGCCATTACTAAGTTTTTTCAAAAAAAAATCAAAAAAAATTTCAATTTTTTTTCAAAACTAGTAATGGCGCATCGTGGGTGTGGTGCGCCATTACTAGTTTAACTAGTAATGGCGCACCACACCACGGTGCACCATTACTAACTTGGCCCAACACCGAATGCACCCCCCTGACCGCCTTTTCAGTTTAAAAAAAATAAAAGAAAAATGATGGAAATGTCAAAAAAATAAAAGAAAATAAGTTTCCCATGTGATATATGGTCTAGCTGTGGGGAAAATTTACAAATATGAAGTTCAACTTTATTTGCAAAATCTCTCTGGAAATTTGTAAAATGGGCATAACTTTTGCATACGAACTCGGATTAAAAAGTTTTTTATATGAAAAATCATCTACTCAAAAAGTTACATCCAAATTTAACTGGGGGAACCCCGTTAAACATTTTCAAAATCCCCAAAAACCTAACAGAAAAAAGTTACGGGGCTTTCAAAATCTAGAGGCAAAAAAATTCAAAAAAAATTCAAACTTACTAGTGGCGCACCGTGGATGTGGTGCGCCACTAGTAACAGAAAAAAATTGGTTTTGAATTTTTTTTCAAAAAATGATACGTAATATGACCGGGAAGTTTGAAATATTTTTCAAAATTTAATCATAGTCATGAACATGAACAAAGTCCTAGACATCAACAAGGTATAATAGGATTGATATGCTAGATATATCAACAAGTGCCTGTGAAGTGAGCTGTTGCTGGGGTTGGATAGAACTCTGAAGTTAAGCGTGCTTGGGCTGGAGTAGTGTGAGGATGGGTGACCTTTTGGGAAGTTTGACCACGGAGTGCGATTTGACCTGAGATTAAGCATATTGACCCGAGATTAAGCCATAGTGACCTGAGATTAAGAAAAAACGAAAAAAACTAATGGCGCTCAGGTGCGCCATTAGACAAAAAAATCTAATGGCGTGGTGCTAGTGGCTCACCTGTAGTGAGCCATTAGTAGCGAAAACAGGTGCGCCACTAACAACCCTTTTTCTAGTAGTGACTTGTTCTTGAAGATGGAGAAGAGAAACTTTGTGTGCATGCATTGTAGTTGAAATTGAGCGGGTAACCCAAGTGAATTATATACATTGTAAACTACATCAAAACCACTCGCATCAGCACCGAGATAGAAGCGGATGATCCAACCGACCCAAACACAAGCTTTGTAATGATTCTCTTTGTATGTTGCACCAAATCATGATTGTATGGGCTATAATGAACTTGGTTGATTTTGGGTGACGTGTGTTGTATATGCTCATTACTACTATCTTATGAAAAGGTATTGAAAACCCCCATTATGCTACAAATACAAATGAAATGCTGTGGAAATTTTGAATAACATGTTGCCACAAAATGCAAAAAACTATACTTGTCCAGATTACCCATCATGTGTATATGGGGGTAAACTCACCATTCCTATAGGTGATCTGAATCAAATTTGTCTGGTTCCATCTCTCTATCCTAACAACAAAGCGAAATATCCCATTCCATTTTTTTGACTCCCTAGATGCAAGAACGGAACCAATACCAAGTTGGAATGGAACCATGACTTTCCATTCAAGACATACCGGCTTGATACCACATGATTGTGTTTGCTTGGAGTCGGTATAAAGGATTTAAATGGTTTTGTTTTAGCGTTTGGTTGGAGAGATGAAATAGAACATATCTTAGCCCATGTGTTGCACAGGAATGATGAGATTACCTCTTATATGTATATGGTGTATAGTCTCAATCATCATAGCTCTTTATGTTCTTAGCAACATGTTATTCAAATGCTCAGTGGCGTTCTATTTGCATTTGCAGCACAAAAACAATTGATAATGTACACTCACAAGCGTAACAAATATATGATATTACATATCAGAAACTTTTCAATGTTGTTTTCATAAGGTATGAATACTCAATGCAGACAACTATACAAGTCATCCAAAAACACCTAATTGATGTTCATTACAATCCATAAAACCATGTATAGTTATTTCTCTCAAAAGTTCTTTGCAATACCTTTTCATAAGAACTTTCGAGAGAAACAACTCGCCCAATCCAAACTTATTCAATTGCACTACCACAACCAAGCACCTAAATGTTCCCAAAATTTGAAGCATTAATTCACACTTCACCTCATTTCCTCAACCAAATAAACCATAGAAAAAAATGTGCAAGCTAGAATAATATGTTTGGAGCTGAGTAAAAATGTTGCTCTGCCATAGCACTCGGCCTTTTTGTAAAACAATTTACAGAACACCAACGGTTAATCTATGAAAAATTTAGCTTGACGAAGGTTAGATAAAAGGTTCAACATTTAACCAAAAAAATGTATCAATTTAGATATACCATATTACTAGTGATGGAGCTAGAAGTTTTAATCAAATCGATGGCCATATTCAGCTGTGAGGGCTTACAAAAGAGGTGGTGAGATACCCCCGGGCAAGAAGAAAATGACTAGCACTTTCTCCAATCCAAAATACAAATCCTTTAAGCATTTCTAATAGGTCAAACATTTCTAAGGTGAACGGTGTGTTAACAAAAACAACACCTTAACACAGTTGTTCTAGAGTTTCAGGGTGTGTTTGGTTTGAGATAATCCGGTGCACGCCAAACACATTTGACAACGTCACATCTGCTTGGTTTCGGTAGCCAATCTCACATTAAAAGATGGCTAGCCTATTCTTCATGAAGACTTTGGTTCTCCTATGTTGTCTATGGTTGGTTTTCATATGTCTAATACATGACCGTTCTATGACGAGAACGAAGATTAGGTTGTCGGTGCGAGAAGGCTAGGCACAATTAAGAGGCCTCCACAATTAATTCCTGTAACCTGACACCCTAATTGTATGGAGGTGAGCAATAAAGATTACTACTACCGCGAACAAACTATAATCTTGGCTAACTACCGCGAACATACTCCCTCCGTCTAGGTGTGTAAGTCATCTTACGAAAACCAAATAATCCCAAAATACTTAGGCACGGTGCATTAACTTCCACCTCGTTTCTTCTTTCTTCACATATCAATCAATAAGAGACGAGGGGTGTGCATGTTTTTAATGACTTGAGACTACCAAACACGACATGCAGTGGTTAGTTCATTGCATGCAATGCTATTAATTAGCAAATAAACATTAAGGTCTCTCCTTTTCCCCTTCTCCTTGGTCACGGTGCGCAACCTAAGATGACTTACTCACCTAGACGGAGGGAGTACCATTCACGCGACAAAAAACATTCCTAACAACAAACACATTTGTTCAATTACATTTGGTCGTCGACATTCGAGGCACTGAAATAAGAAAATCAAGAACAAATAACTCTCCGATGGAGATAATCTAGGAAGACGTACCAATCGAAACACTAATCCGCAGCTAACCAACACGATGGTTGTATCGCCAAAAAGAACACCATGGTCGTAACACACATAATCCTGAAATTAACACCACTGGCCTGACTTAACTAAGATGACCACGCGTGACGCGTGCATGCATGCATGCCAACACAAGACCGAATGAATCAACCCGCCAACTTAGCAGCCTCCGCCGCCGCCTCCGCCGCAGCCCCCGCCGCCGCCACCACCACCACCTCCTCCTCCTCCGCCACCACAGCCGCCGCCACCACCGCCGTGTCCGTGGCCATGGCATCCACCGGAGGCGTACGCGGCTCCGTGCCAACCCGTCGTGCCGACCGCCGAGCTCCCGGACCTCGACGACCTCACCTTGGTAGGCGTGACGCTCGCCGGCCTGCTAGCCTTGGCCGCCGTGGCAGCAGCGGCGGGCTTCCTCTTGGGGACGTCGACGTCGTCGTGCGAGCTGCTGCGGCCGCAGAGGAACACCGCGAACGAGACGACCCAGACCGACGCCACTACCATGCCGAGCGCCGCGAGCCACGGCGGCAGGAAGCCCGGCGCCACCGCTGCCGCGCCGCCTGCGGACTCCAGGAGTGCTCTCGCCATCGTGAACGGTGAAGAGAGTTAAACAGATCAGAACGATGCGTGTACGTAGCGAAACTTCGGATGTACCAGCAAGAGAGCGTATATATAGGCATATGATGCCCGTGGATGCGGATCGGCGAAACTAATCTCAACTAATCGCCGACTGACCAGAGATTGGATAAGGAATTCCGTTGGTCTTCTTGTTAAGGCCTACACTGTCTTGTTAAGATATAAGGCCTACACTGTCTCTAGTTCTGTTGCTAGTACTCCTGGAGTACTTCTTTTCTACACAGCAGATTATGAAATCCGTATGTAGTAAGTACAAAACGTAGCACTGCCTACGTGGCTATTAACTGGAGCGTGTGTCTGGTTCTAAATCCTACCACTACAGCTGGCACCTTTACATTTTTTTTTGAGATGGCACCTTTACAGTTGGTTATAAGAGCAACGTGCACCTTTACCACTGAAAAATGATACTCCGTTCCATTTTAGTGCATATAGTTTTTTTATAAGACAAACGTTGCAATTTTTTGACCAATTTTAGAGAGAAAACTATTTATATCTACAATACCAAAAATATAAATATGAAACTACATTTTATGATGAATCTAATGATATATGCTTGTCATTCTAAATGTAAATGTTTTTCTCCACAAACTTGGTCAAAATTTGTGAGGTTTGACTTCTAAAAAAAAACTATATACACTACATTATGAAACAGAGAAAATATAGTAAATGCTCTAGATATCTTACAAAACCTAGAGCATAAAGAATTAACCTAGCAAGCAAAAAAAGAAAAATGAAACCATACACAAAGTGTTTGCCACTAAGGGATTTATGTTGCACTCCCGTATGAACCTGGGGGGCGGCACAACCTTGCGGTTCGGCAGCGAGTAGCCGATCATCTCCTCGATGCATCCTAGGCCGCGCTTCATCACCCAGACTGTGCGCTTAGTTGGGATGTGGGCGACATCCCATACCCACACCTAGCAGGTGAATGTCTTTGTGTGCCCGCTCTCAAACATGCGGCTGTTGAGGCGGTCGACACGACAGAGGTCTCCGAGAGCCTCCTCTGCCCCTTCCATTGACCAGAACTCCATGGGCAGCTTCTCGATAAAGACGTGGACGTTGAGTGAGAACTTCTGGAGTGTCGTGTAGTCGTTCTCGTGCCAATGCATGATGTTGAAGTGCACGCCGTCCACCATGACGAAGCCCTTAGCTACGACGTTGTCACGGAGCGTCGACGGGTCAAATTGGACGAAGTAAACCTCCAGGTGGTGTGTTATGACACATAGCAGGTGCAGCGAGACGTGCAGCTGCTCCTCCAGAGCACGCCCCATAATCAGGGGGTTTGTTATCCCTCTGCCGCCTACGGCAGTGAGCGTGATCACGTGGTGGCGAAGGCAAACACCTCGTGGTCTATGGCGGGGGAGATTCTGTTGGGAAACGTTGCATGGAAAACAAAAATTTCTACACACACGCAATGATCTATCCATGGAGATGCATAGCAACGAGGGGGAGAGTATGTCTACGAACCCTCGTAGACCATGAGCGGAAGCGTTTCACAACGCGGTTGATGTAGTCGAACTTTCTTCGCGCTTCAACCGATCTAGTACCAAACGCACGGCACCTCCGTGTTCTACACACGTTCAGCTCGGTGACGTCCTCCGCCTTCTTGATCCAGCAAGACCGCGAGGTAGGAGATGAGTTCCATCTGCACGACGGCGTGGTGACGGTGATGTTGATGTGATCTCCGCAGGGCTTCGCCTAAGCACTACAAAAATATGACCGAGGGAGTAAATGGTGGACGGGGGCGCCGCACACGGCTAAGACAATGTTATGTCCTTGTGTAGCACCCCCTTCCCACATATATATAGGTGGGAGGGGAGGGAAGGCAGCCAGGCGCGCCCTAGGACTGGCCGCCGGCACCTAGGGCTCCTGCATTGCCCTGGCCCCCCTTTCCTTGTATAAACAAGGGGGAAGGAAAGATGGGGGAGGGAAGGAAGGGGGAGTCCTACTCCATACTTCCCTTGCCCTCCCCTCCTTCCTTCTCCTCCTCATAGGGCTGGCCTGTATAGGGGCGCACCAGTGCCTTGTGAGCTGGTGTGTTCCCTCTCTTGGCCCATAAGGCCCATATCTTTGTAGGGGGTGCCCGAAACTCCTTTCCGGTGACCCGATAAGTACCCGGTACCCTCCGGAACACTTCCGGTGTCCGAATACCATCATCCTATATATTGATCTTTATCTCTCAACCATTTTGAGACTCCTCATCATGTCCGCGATCTCACTCAGGACTCCAAACAACATTCAGTCACCAAATCACATAACTCATATAATACTATATTGTCAACGAACGTTAAGCGTGCGGACCCTACGGGTTCAGGAACTATGTAGACATGACCGAGACACCTCTCCCGTCAATAACCAATAACGGAACCTAGATACCCATATTGGCTCCTACATATTCTACGAAGATCTTTATCGGTTGAACCATTATGACAACATACGTAATTCTCTTTGTCTATTGGTATGTTAATTGCCCGAGATTCGATCGTCGGTATCTTCATACCTAGTTCAATCTCGTTACCGGCAAGTCTCTTTATTCGTTCCGTAATACATCACCTCGAGACTAACTCCTTAGTCATATGCTTGCAAGCTTATGATGTGTATTTGAAGGAAATATGCCCTAGAGGCAATAATAAAGTTATTATTTATTTCCTTATATCATGATGAATGTTTATTATTCATGCTAGAATTGTATTAACCGGAAACATGATACATGTGTGAATACATAGACAAACTAAGTGTCACTAGTATGCCTCTACTTGACTAGCTTGTTTATCAAAGATGGTTATGTTTCATAGCCATGGACAAAAGAGTTGTCATTTGATCAACGGGATCACATCATTGGGATAATGGTGTGATTGACTTGACCCATTCCGTTAGCTTAGCACTTGATCGTTTAGTATGTTGCTAATTGCTATTGCTTTCTTCATGACTTATACATGTTCCTATGACGATGAGATTATGCAACTCCCGTTTACCGGAAGAACACTTTGTGTGCTACCAAACTTCAAAATGTAACTGGATGATTATAAAGGAGCTCTACAGGTGTTTCCGAAGGTACATGTTGAGTTGGCGTATTTCAAGATTAGGATTTGTCACTCCGATTGTCGGAGAGGTATCTCTGGGCCCTCTCGGTAATGCACATTACTATAAGCCTTGCAAGCAATGTGACTAATGAGTTAGTTGCGGGATGATGCATTACATAACGAGTAAAGAGACTTCCCGGTAACGAGATTGAACTAGGTATTAAGATACCGACGATCAAATCTCGGGCAAGTAACATATCGATGACAAAGGGAACAACGTATGTTGTTATGCGGTTTGACCAATAAAAGATCTTCGTAGAATGTGTGGGAGCCAATATGAGCATCCAGGTTCCCCTATTGGTTATTGACCGGAAACGTGTCTCGTCCATGTCTACATTGTTCTCGAACCCATAGGGTCCGCACGCTTAAAGTTAGATGACGGTTATATTATGAGTTTATATGTTTTGATGTACCAAAGGTAGTTCGGAGTCCCGTATGTGATCACGGACATGACGAGGAGTCTCGAAATGGTCGAGACATGAAGATTGATATATTGGACGACTATATTCGGACATTGGAATGGTTCCTGGGGTTATCAGATATATACCAGAGTGCCGGGGGGTTTCCGGAACCCCCCGGGGGATTAATGGGCCTCATGGGCACAGAGTGGAGAAGAGAAGGGGCGGCCAGGGCAGGCCGCGCCCCCTCCCCCTCTAGTCCGAATAGGACAAGGAGGGGGGCGGCGCCCCCCTTTCCTTCCTCCCCTCTCTCCCTTCCTTCCCCCTCTCCTACCTGGACATGGAAAGGAGGGGAGTCCTACTCCCAGTGGGAGTAGGACTCCTCCTGGCGCGCCCCCTCCTGGCCGTCCGCCCCTCCCCCTTGCTCCTTTATATACGGGGGCAGGGGGACACCTCTAGACACAACAATTGATCATTGATCTCTTAGCCGTGTGCGGTGCCCCCCTCCACCATAATCCACCTCGATAATATCGTAGCGGTGCTTAGGCGAAGCCCTGCATCGGTAGAACATCATCATCGTCACCACTTCATCGTGCTGACGGAACTCTCCCTCGATAGTCGGCTGGATCGGAGTTCGAGGGACGTCATCGAGCTGTACGCGTGCAAGAACTCTGAGGTGTCGTGCTTTCAGTGCTTGATCGGTCGGGCCGTGAAGACATACGACTACATCAACCATGTTGTGCTAACGCTTCCGCTTTCGGTCTACGAGGGTACATGGACGTACTCTCCCCTCTCGTTGCTATGCATCACCATGATCTTGCGTGTACGTAGGATTTTTTTTGAAATTACTACGTTTCCCAATAGTGGCATCCGAGCCTGGTTTTATGCGTAGATGTTATATGCACGAGTAGAACACAAGTGAGTTGTGGGCGATACAAGTCATACTGCTTACCAGCATGTCATACTTTGGTTCGGCGGTATTGTTGGATGAAGCGTCCCATACCGATATTACGCGTACGCTTACGCGAGACTGGTTCTACCGACGTGCTTTCCACATAGGTGGCTGGCGGGTGTCAGTTTCTCCAACTTTAGTTGAACCGAGTGTGGCCACGCCCGGTCCTTGAGATGGTTAAAACAACACTAACTTGATGAACTATCGTTGTGGTTTTTTATGCGTAGGTAAGAACGGCTCTTGCTCAACCCGTAGCAGCCACGTAAAACTTACAACAACAAAGTAGAGGACGTCTAACTTGTTTTTTGCAGGGCATGTTGTGATGTGATATGGTCAAGACGTGATGCTATATTTTATTGTATGAGATGATCATGTTTTGTAACCAAGTTATCAACAACTGGCAGGAGCCATATGGTTGTCGCTTTATTGTATGCAACGCAATCGCCCTGTAATTGCTTTACTCGGTAGGGATAGTCGTAGAAGCAATAGGTGGTGAAATGACAACGATGCTACGATGGAGATCAAGGTGTCGCGCCGGTGACAATGGTGATCATGACGGTGCTTCGGAGATGAAGATCACAAGCATAAGATGATGATGGCCATATCATATCACTTATATTGATTGCATGTGATGTTTATCCTTTATGCATCTTATTTTGCTTTGATTGACGGTAGCATTATAAGATGATCTCTCACTAAATTTCAAGATATAAGTGTTCTCCCCGAGTATGCACCGTTGCGAAAGTTCTTCGTGCTGAGACACCACGTGATGATCGGGTGTGATAGGCTCTACATTCAAATACAACGGGTGCAAAATAGTTGCACACGCGGAATACTCAGGTTAAACTTGACGAGCCTAGCATATACAGATATGGCCTCGGAACACTGAGACCGAAAGGTCGAGCGTGAATCATATAGTAGATATGATCAACATAGTGATGTTCACAATTGAAAACTACTCCATCTCACGTGATGATCGGACATGGTTTAGTTGATTTGGATCACGTGATCGCTTAGATGATTAGAGGGATGTCTATCTAAGTGTGAGTTCTTAAGTAATATGATTAATTGAACTTAAATTTGTCATGAACTTAGTACCTGATAGTATTTTGCTTGTCTATGTTTGCTATAGATAGATGGCTCGTGCTGTTGTTCCGTTGAATTTTAATGCGTTCCTTGAGAAAGCTAAGTTGAAAGATGATGGTAGCAATTACATGGACTGGGTCCGTAACTTGAGGATTATCCTCATTTCTGCACAGAAGAATTACATCTTGGAAGCACCGCTGGGTGCCAGGCCTGCTACAGATGCAACTGCAGACGTTGTGAACGTTTGGCAGAGCAAAGCTGATGACTACTCGATAGGTCAGTGTGCCATGCTTTACGGCTTAGAACCGGGACTTCAACGATGTTTTTTACATCATGGAGCATACGAGATGTTCCAGGAGTTGAAGTTAATATTTCAAGCAAATGCCCAGATTGAGAGATATGAAGTCTCCAATAAGTTCTATAGCTGCAAGATGGAAGAGAATAGTTCTGTCAGTGAACATATACTCAAAATGTCTGGGTATAATAATCACTTAATTCAACTGGGAGTTAATCTTCCTGATGATAGTGTCATTGACAGAATTCTTCAATCACTGCCACCAAGCTACAAGAGATTTTTGATGAACTATAATATGCAAGGGATGAACAAGACTATTCCCGAGCTCTTCGCAATGCTAAAGGCTGCGGAGGTAGAAATCAAAAAGGATCATCAAGTGTTGATGGTCAACAAGACCACCGGTTTCAAGAAAAGGGGTAAAGGGAAGAAGAATGAGAAACTTCAAGAAGAACGGCAAACAAGTTGCTGCTCAAGAGAAGAAACCCAAGTCTGGACCTAAACTTGAGACTGAGTGCATCTACTACAAGCAGACTCGTCACTGGAAGCGGAACTACCCCAAGTATTTGGTGGATAAGAAGGATGGCAAGGTGAACAAAGGTATATGTGATATACATGTTATTGATGTGTACCTTACTAATGCTCACAGTAACACCTGGGTATTTGATACTGGTTCTGTTGCTAATATTTGCAACTCGAAACAGGGACTACGGATTAAGCGAAGATTGGCTAAGGATGGGGTGACGATGCGCGTGGGAAATGGTTCCAAAGTCGATGTGATCGCAGTCGGCACGCTACCTCTACATCTACCTTCAGGATTAGTTTTAGACCTGAATAATTGTTATTTGGTGCCACCATTAAGCATGAACATTATATCTGGATCTTGTTCGATGCGAGACGGTTATTCATTTAAATCAGAGAATAATGGTTGTTCTATTTATATGAGTAATATCTTTTATGGTCATGCACCCTTGAAGAGTGGTCTATTTTTATTGAATCTCGATAGTAGTGATACACATATTCATAATGTTGAAACCAAAAGATGCAGAGTTGATAATGATAGTGCAACTTATTTGTGGCACTGCTGTTTGGGTCATACTGGTATAAAGCGCATGAAGAAACTCCATACTAATGGACTTCTGGAATCACTTGATTATGAATCACTTGGTACTTGCGAACCATGCCTCATGGGCAAGATGACTAAAACGCCATTCTCTGGAACTATGGAGCGAGCAACAGATTTATTGGAAATCATACATACCGATGTATGCGGTCCAATGAATGTTGAGGCTCGCGGCGAGTATCGTTATTTTCTCACCTTCACAGATGATTTGAGCAAATAGGGGTATATCTACTTAATGAAACATAAATCTGAAACATTTGAAAAGTTCAAAGAATTTCGGTGTGAAGTGGAAAATCATCGTAGCAAGAAAATAAAGTTTCTACGATCTGATCATGGAGGAGAATATTTGAGTTACGAGTTCGGTTTACATTTGAAACAATGCGGAATAGTTTCGCAACTCACGCCACCTGGAACACCACAACGTAATGGTGTGTCCGAACATCGTAATCGTACTTTACTAGATATGGTGCGATCTATGATGTCTCTTACTGATTTACCACTATCGTTTCGGGGTTATGCTTTAGAGACGGCCGCATTCACATTAAATAGGGCACCATCAAAATCCGTTGAGACGACGCCTTATGAACTGTGGTTTGGCAAGAAACCAAAGTTGTCGTTTCTTAAAGTTTGGGGCTGCGATGCTTATGTAAAGAAACTTCACCCAGATAAGCTCAAACCCAAACCGGAGAAATGTGTCTTCATAGGATACCCAAAGGAGACTATTGGGTACACCTTCTATCACAGATCTGAAGGCAAGACTTTTGTTGCTAAATTTGGATCCTTTCTAGAGAAGGAGTTTCTCTCGAAAGAAGTGAGTGGGAGGAAAGTAGAACTTGATGAGGTAACTGTACCTGCTCCCTTAGTGGAAAGTAGTTCATCACAGAAACCGGTTCCTGTGACAACTACACCAATTAGTGAAGAAGCTAATGATATTGACCATGAAACTTCAGATCAAGTTACTACCGAACCTCGTAGGTCAACCAGATTAAGATCCGCACCAGAGTGGTACGGTAATCCTGTTCTATAAGTCATGTTACTTGACCATGACGAACCTACGAACTATGAGGAAGCGATGATGAGCCCAGATTCCGCAAAATGGCTTGAGGCCATGAAATCTGAGATGGGATCCATTTATGAGAACAAAGTGTGAACTTTGGTTGACTTGCCCGATGATTGGCAGGCCATTGAGAATAAATGGATCTTCAAGAAGACTGACGCTGATGGTAATGTTACTGTCTACAAAGCTCAACTTGTTGCGAAAGGTTTTCGACAAGTTCAAGGGGTTGACTATGATGAGACTTTCTCACCCGTAGCGATGCTTAAGTCTGTCCGAATCATGTTAGCAATTGTCGCATTTTATGATTATGAAATTTGGAAAATGGATGTCAAAACTGCATTCCTGAATGGATTTCTGGAAGAAGAGTTGTATATGATGCAACCAGAAGGTTTTGTCGATCCAAAGGATGCTAACAAAGTGTGCAAGCTCTAACGATCCATTTATGGACTGGTGCAAGCCTCTCGGAGTTGGAATAAATGCTTTGATAGTGTGATCAAAGCATATGGTTTTATACAGACTTTTGGAGAAGCATGTATTTACAAGAAAGTGAGTGGGAGCTCTGTAGCATTTCTGATTTTATATGTGGACGACATATTATTAATTGGAAATGACATACAATTTCTGGATAGCATAAAAGGATACTTGAATAAAAGTTTTTCAATGAAAGACCTCGGTGAAGCTGCTTACATATTGGGCATCAAGATCTATAGAGATAGATCAAGACGCTTAATTGGACTTTCACAAAGTACATACCTTGATAACGTTTTGAAAAAGTTCAAAATGGATCAAGCAAAGAAAGGGTTCTTGCCTGTAATACAAGGTGTGAAATTGAGTCAGACTCAATGCCCGACCACTGCAGAAGATAGAGAGAAAATGAAAGAAGTTCCCTATGCTTCAGCCATAGGCTCTATCATGTATGCAATGCTGTGTACCAGACCAGATGTATGCTTTGCAATAAGTTTAGCATGGAGGTACCAAAGTAATCCAGGAGTGGATCACTGGACAGCGGTCAAGAATATCCTGAAATACCTGAAAAGGACTAAGGATATGTTTCTCATTTATGGAGGTGACAAAGAGCTAGTCGTAAGTGTTTACGTCGATGCAAGCTTTGACACTGATCCGGACGATTCTAAATCGCAAACTGGATACATGTTTATATTGAACGATGGAGCTGTCAGTTGGTGCAGTTCTAAACAAAGCGTCGTGGTGGGATCTACATGTGAAGCGGAGTACATAGCTGCTTCGGAAGCAGCAAATGAAGGAGTCTAGATGAAGGAGTTCATATCCGATCTAGGTGTCATACCTAGTGCATCGGGTCCAATGAAAATCTTCTGTGACAATACTGGTGCAATTGCCTTGGCAAAGGAATCCAGATATCACAAGAAGACCAAGCACATCGAGAGACGCTTCAATTCCATCTGGGACCAAGTCCAGGTGGGAGACATAGAGGTTTGCAAGATACATACGGATCTGAATGTTGCAGACCCGTTGACTAAGCCTCTTCCATGAGAAAAACATGATCAACACTAAGGCTCCATGGGTGTTAGAATCATTACTGTGTAATCTAGATTATTGACTCTAGTGCAAGTGGGAGACTGAAGGAAATATGCCCTAGAGGCAATAATAAAGTTATTATTTATTTCCTTATATCATGATGAATGTTTATTATTCATGCTAGAATTGTATTAACCGGAAACATGATACATGTGTGAATACATAGACAAATAAGTGTCACTAGTATGCCTCTACTTGACTAGCTTGTTTATCAAAGATGGTTATGTTTCCTAGCCATGGACAAAAGAGTTGTCATTTGATTAACGGGATCACATCATTGGGATAATGATGTGATTGACTTGACCCATTCCGTTAGCTTAGCACTTGATCGTTTAGTATGTTGCTATCGCTTTCTTCACGACTTATACATGTTCCTATGACTATTAGATTATGCAACTCCCATTTACCGGAAGAACACTTTGTGTGCTACCAAACGTCACAACGTAACTGGGTGATTATAAAGGAGCTCTACAGGTGTTTCCGAAGGTACATGTTGAGTTGGCGTATTCCAAGATTAGGATTTGTCACTCCGATTGTCGGAGAGGTATCTGGGCCCTCTCGGTAATGCACATCACTATAAGCCTTGCAAGCAATGTGACTAATGAGTTAGTTGCAGGATGAAGCATTACATAACGAGTAAAGAGACTTGCCGATATCGAGATAGAACTAGGTATTAAGATACCGACGATCAAATCTCGGGCAAGTAACATACCGATGACAAAGGGAACAACGTATGTTGTTATGCGGTTTGACCAATAAAAGATCTTTGTAGAATATGTGGGAGCCAATATGAGCATCCAGGTTCCCCTATTGGTTATTGACCGGAAACGTGTCTCGGCCATGTCTACATTGTTCTCGAACCCATAGGGTCCACACGCTTAAAGTTAGATGACGGTTATATTATGAGTTTATATGTTTTGATGTACCAAAGGTAGTTCGGAGTACCGTATGTGATCACGGACATGATGAGGAGTCTCAAAATGGTCGAGACATGAAGATTGATATATCGGACGACTATATTCGGACATTGGAATGGTTTCGGGGGTTATCGGATATATACCAGAGTGCCGGGGGGTTACCGGAACCCCCCGGGGGATTAATGGGCCTCATGGGCCCAAAGTGGAGAACAGGAGGGGCGGCCAGGGCAGTCCAGGCACCCCTCCCCCTCTAGTCCGAATAGGACAAGGAGGGGGGGGGGGCGCCCCCCTTTCCTTCGTCCCCTCTCTCCCTTCCTTCCCCCTCTCCTACTTGGACAAGGAAAGGAGGGGAGTCCTACTCCCGGTGGGAGTAGGACTCCTCCTGTCGCGCCCCCTCCCCCTTGCTCCTTTATATACGGGGGCAGGAGGGCACCTCTAGACACAACAATTGATTATTGATCTCTTAGCCGTGTGCGGTGCCCCCCTCCACCATAATCCACCTCGATAATATCGTAGCGGTGCTTAGGAGAAGCCTTGCGTCGGTAGAACATTATCATCATCACCACACCGTCGTGCTGACGAAACTCTCCCTTGACACTCGGCTGGATCGGAGTTCGAGGGACGTCATCGAGCTATACGTGTGTAAGAACTCAGAGGTGCCGTGCTTTCGGTGCTTGATCGGTCGGGCCGTGAAGACGTACGACTGCATCAACCGCGTTGTGCTAACGCTCCGCTTATGGTCTACGAGGGTATGTGGACTTACTCTCCCCTCTCGTTGATATGCATCACCATGATCTTGCGTGTACGTAGGATTTTTTTTGAAATTACTACGTTTCTCAACAGTATTACCGAGAGGGCCCAGAGATACCTCTCCAATACTCGGAGTGACAAATCCTAATCTTGATCTATGCCAACTCAACAAACAGCTTCGGAGATACCCGTAGAGCATATTTATGATCACCCAGTTGAAGGAAATATGCCCTAGAGGCAATAATAAAGTTATTATTTATTTCCTTATATCATGATAAATGTTTATTATTCATGGTAGAATTGTATTAACCGGAAACTTAGTACATGTGTGAATACATAGACAAAACCTATAGTCCCTAGTATGCCTCTACTTGACTAGCTCGTTAATCAAAGATGGTTATGTTTCCTAACCATAGACATGTGTTGTCATTTGATGAACATGATCACATCATTAGGAGAATGATGTAATGGACATGACCCATCCGTTAGCTTAGCATTATGATCGTGTTAGTTTCATTGCTACTGCTTTCTTCATGACTTATACAGGTTCCTTAGACTATGAGATTATGCAACTCCCGAATACCGTAGGAACACTTTGTGTGCTACCAAATGTCACAATGTAACTGGGTGATTATAAAGGTGCTCTACAGGTGTCTCCAATGGTACTTGTTTAGTTGGTATAGATCGAGATTAGAATTTGTCACTCCGATTGTCGGAGAGGTATCTGTGGGCCCTCTCGGTAAGGCACATCACTATAAGCCTTGCAAGCAATGTTACTAATGAGTTAGTTGCGGGATGATGCATCATGGAACGAGTAAAGAGACTTGCTGGTAACGAGATTGAACTAGGTATTGGGATACCGACGATCGAATCTCGAGCAAGTAACATACCGATGACAAAGGGAGCAACGTATATTGTTATGCGGTTTGACTGATAAAGATCTTCGTAGAATATGTAGGAGCCAATATGAGGATCCAGGTTTTGCTATTGGTTATTTACCGGAGATGAGTCTCGGTCATGTCTACATAGTTCTCGAACCCGTAGGATCCGCACACTTAACATTCTGTGACGATTTGTATTTTGAGTTATGTGATTTAATGACCGAAGTTTGTTCGGAGTCCAGATGAGATCGGGGACGTGACGAGGAGCCTCGAAATGGTCAAGAAGTAAAGATTGATATATTGGAAGGCTATATTCGGACATCAGAAAGGTTCCGAGTGATTCGGGTATTTTTAGGAGTACCGGAGAGTTACGGGAATTCGTATTGGGCCTTAATGGGCCATACGGGAAAGGAGATAAAGGCCTCAAGGGTGGCTGCGCCCCTTCCCCATGGATTGGTCCGAATTGGACTAGCGAAGGGGGCCGGCCCCTTCCTTCCTTCTCCTTCTCCCTTCCCCTTTTCCTATTCCATATGGGAGGTGGAATCCTACTAGGACTAGGTAGTTCTAGTAGGACTCCACACTTTGGGCGCGCCCTATGAGGGCCGGCCTCCTCCTCCCTCCATCCTTTATATACGTCGCCAGGGGGCACCCCATGGACACACAAGTTGATCATTGATCTTTAGCCGTGTGCGGTGCCCCCCTCCACCATAATCCACCTCGGTCATATCGTAGCAGTGCTTAGGCGAAGCCCTGCATCGGTAACTTCATCAACACCGACATCACGCCATCGTGCTGACATCACCGATCGTGAGTTCGTGGGACATCACCGAGCTGAACGTGTGCGGATAGCGGAGGTGCCATACATTCGGTACTAGGATCGGTCGATCGTGAAGACGTACGACTACATCAACCGCGTGGTCATAATGCTTCCGCTTACGGTCTACGAGGATATGTGGACGACACTCTCCCCTCTCATTGCTACGCATCACCATGATCTTGCGTGTGCATAGGATTTTTTTTGAAATACTATGTTCCCCACAGTGGCATCCGAGTCAGGTTTATGCGTAGATGTTATATGCACGAGTAGAACGCAAGTGAGTTGTGGGCGATACTAGTCATACTGCTTACCAGCATGTCATACTTTGATTCGGCGGTATTGTTGGATGAAGCGGCCCGGACCGACATTATGCGTACGCTTACGCGAGACTAGTTCTACCAACGTGCTACGCACACAGGTGGCTGGCGGGTGTCCGTTTCTCCAACTTTAGTTGAATCGAGTGTGGCTACGCCCGGTCCTTGTTGAAGGGTAAAACATCACATACTTGACGAAAAATCATTGTTGTTTTGATGCGTAGGTAAGAATGGTTCTTGCTCATCCCATAGCAGCCATGTAAAACTTGCAACAACAAAGTAGAGGACGTCAAACTTGTTTTTGCAAGGCATGTTGTGATGTGATATGGTCAAGACGTGATGAGATATAAAATGTTGTATGAGATGATCATGTTTTGTAACAGAGTTATCGGCAACTAGCAGGAGCCATATGGTTGTCGCTTTATTGTATGCAATGCAATCGCCCTGTAATTGTTTTTACTTTATCACTAAGCGGTAGCGATAGTCGTAGAAACAATAGTTGGCGAGACGACAACGATGCTATGATGGAGATCAAGGTGTTGCGCCGGTAAAGATGGTGATCATGACCGTTCTTTGGAGATGGAGATCAAAGGCACAAGATAATGATGGCCATATCATATCACTTATACTGATTGCATGTGATGTTTATCCTTTATGCATCTTATTTTGCTTAGTTCGACGGTAGCATTATAAGATGATCTCTCACTAAATTTCAAGTTATAAGTGTTCTCCCTGAGTATGCACCATTGCGACAGTTCTTCGTGCTGAGATACGACGTGATGATCGGGTGTGATAAGCTCTACGTTCAGATACAATGGGTGCAAGCCAGTTTTGCACACGCAGAATACTTGGGTTAAACTTGACGAGCCTAGCATATGCAGATATGGTCTCGGAACACTGAGACCGAAAGGTAGAGCGTGAATCATATAGTAGATATGATCAACATAGTGATGTTCACCATTGAAAATTACTCCATCTCGCGTGATGATCGAACATGGTTTAGTTGATTTGGATCACGTGATCACTTAGATGATTAGAGGGATGTCTATCTAAGTGGGAGTCTTAAGTAATATGATTAACTAAATTTTAATTTATCATGAACTTAGTCCTGATAGTATTTTGCAAGATTATGTTGTAGATCAATAGCTCGTGTTATAGCTTCCCTATGTTTTTATATGTTCCTAGAGAAAACTAAGTTGAAAGATGATAGTAGCAATGATGCGGACTTGGTCCGTGATCTGAGGTTTATCCTCATTGCTGCACAAAAGAATTATGTCCTTGATGCACCGCTAGGTGACAGACCTATTGCAGGAGCAGATGCAGACGTTATGAATGTTTGGCTAGCTCAAAATGATGACTACTTGATAGTTTAGTGCATCATGCTTTATGGCTTAGAACTGGGACTTCAAAAACGTTTTTGAAATATCACGGAGCATATGAGATGTTCCAAGAGCTGAAATTGGTATTTCAGACTCATGCCCATGTCAAGAGGTATGAGACCTCTCACAAATACTTCGCCTAAAAGATGGAGGAGAATTTCTCAACTAGTGAGCAAGTTCTTAGATTGTGTGGGTACTACAATCGCTTGAATCAAGTGGGAGTTAATCTTCCAGATAATATAGTGATTAACAGAGTTCTCTAGTCACTATCACGAAGTTACTTGAACTTCATGATGAACTATAGTATGCAAGGGATGATGAAAACGATTCCCGAGCTCTTCGTGATTGAGGGAGTCCTGGATTAAGGGGTCCTCGGACAGCCGAACTATATACTTTTGCCGGATTGTTGGACTATGAAGATACACGATAGAAGACTTCGTCCCGTGTCCGGATGGGACTCTCCTTTGCGTGGAAGGCAAGCTTGGCGATTCGGATATGTAGATTTCCTTCTCTGTAACTGACTCTGTGTAACCCTAGCCCGCTCCGATGTCTATATAAACCGGAGGGTTTAGTCCATAGGACAAGAACAGTGATATTCATAGGCTAGCTTCTAGGGTTAGCCTCTACCATCTCATGGTAGATCAACTCTTGTAATACTCATATCATCAAGATCAATCAAGCAGGAAGTAGGGTATTACCTCCATAGAGAGGGCCCGAACCTGGCTAAACATCATGCCCCCCACATCCTATTACCATTAGCCTTAGACGCACAGTTCGGGACCCCCTACCCGAGATCCACCGGGTTTGACACCGACATTGGTGCTTTCATTGAGAGTTCCACTGTGTCGTCATCATAAGGCTTGATGGATCCTTCAATCATCTACAACAATGCGGTCCAGGGTGAGACTTTTCTCCCAGGACAGATCTTCGTATTCGGTGGCTTCACACTGCGGGCCAACTCACTTGGCCATCTGGAGCAGATCGACAGCTACGCCCCTGGCTATCGGGTCAGGTTTGGAAGTTTGAACTACATCACCGACATCCACAGATACTTGATCTTCGACGGATTCGAACCCATAACAGCCGCTCCCTGTAGCCACGATGAACATGACTTAAATCTGTCATCAGACTATGCTCAGGAGACAGCGCCTGTGAATTTCCTGGCCCTAGATCCAGAACAGATCATGCCGTCCAGGGACGGGGGGCTGGACCCCACCATGGAATCCACATACTCTATGGTGCTGGAGCCGAACACAGATCTAACCTCTTTTGAGGTCTATGCCATCGGACCCTCGGACCCATCTCCGGATACAGGTTCTGAACCGCGTTTGTCCGCGCCCGTCGAATCTAATTTTGTGCCGACCTTGGAGTTTACCTCCGCGGACATCTTTCAACACTCGCCCTTGAGTGATGTGCTAAACTCATTAAAGTCTCTCTCCTTGTTAGGAGATTCTTGGTCGAACTATGTCTGGCTTGAGTGGGAAGCGAACGACGAAGGACTTTGTTGCCCACCCACCACCCACTTGATAGCCACTGTAGACGACTTGCCCGACATGCTCGACTTCGACTCCAAAGACATCGACGGTATGGATGACGATGCGGGAGAAGAAGAGGAACCACAGCCCACAGGGCGCTGGACATCCACCTTGTCAGATGACATTTACATGGTGGATACCCCCAAAGAAGACAATGGCGAGGACAAAAATGATACAGGTGAGGACTAACCTCCCGAGAAGCAACCAAAGCGCCGACGTCAGCGGCGTCGCTCTAAACCATGCCATGGTAA
Source organism: Triticum aestivum (assembly GCF_018294505.1). Taxonomy (NCBI): domain Eukaryota; kingdom Viridiplantae; phylum Streptophyta; class Magnoliopsida; order Poales; family Poaceae; genus Triticum; species Triticum aestivum. The sequence goes on along the minus strand of NC_057807.1, from coordinate 441,582,090 downwards.
AAACAGCAATACCGGCACAGGAGACAATAGCACTCTGGACGATGCCGAAGATAACGAAGACGACCCCGCCCAGCCAAGCTTCGAACAGGCCGGACGGGAGGACGGGCAAGCCAGCCCTAATGAACAGGCCATGAATGAAGACTCGGAAGACGATAATTACATGCCTCTCTCCGAGGATGAGGTGAGCCTCGGCTATGATGAATTTACCGTGCCTGAGGATCCCGCCGAGCAGGAACGCTTCAAGCGCCGACTTATAGCCACTGCGAAGAGACTGAAGAAGAAGCAGCAGCAGCTCGAAGATGATCAAGATCTGCTAACTGATAAATGGACTGAGGTCCTGGCAGCCGAGACTCAAGCGCCCAACCAAAAGTTACCCCAGGCGCATGTTGCTATCTCAATTCGAGGACGAGGCGCTAAAGCTCACACTACCAGCGCATGATGCGGCTGACTGACCACCACATGGCCGGGATAAAGTGGTGTATCAATCTGAGCACTAGCCTGCACCCCGTCGCCGAACAAATAGAAGCACAAAGGCTCGGGGATACACACATGACCTGCAGTACGAATTGGAGGACAAAGCAGGACAACAAAGATCGATCTACGGATCGCGCGGGCGCGCCTCAGCACGCGACGATGACCGCCATGCCGGATATATTACAAACAAATCTGCCCAGGCCTAATACAGCAGACCGGCTACATCCAACTGCGTCACGAAGTAGCCTGACACAGAGGCGCCGCACACCCCCTATGCTTCACTGACGAAGTAATGGAACGTGAATTCCCGGAAGGGTTTAAACCCGTAAACATTGAACCATATGATGGGACAACAGATCTCGCGGTTTGGATTGAAGACTTCCTTCTCCATATTCACATGTCCCGCAGTGACGATCTTCATGCCATCAAGTATCTCCCACTAAAACTCAAGGGACCAGCTCGACACTGGTTGAACAGTCTGCCCGAAAACTCCATTGGCAGTTGGGAGAACCTGGAAGACGCATTTCATGACAACTTTCAGGCACTTATGTACGACCACCAGACGCTGATGACTTAAGTCACATAACCCAACAGCCGGGAGAGTCAGCTAGGAAATTCTGGACTCGGTTCTTAACTAAAAAGAACCAAATCATCGACTGTCCGGATGCTGAAGCCCTAGTGGCCTTTAAACATAACATCTGTGACGAGTGGCTAGCCCGACATCTCGGCCAAGAGAAGCCGAAATTCATGGCAGCCCTTACGACACTTATGACCCGCTTTTGCGCGGGCGAGGATAGTTGGTTAGCCCGTAGCAACAGCACATAAAGAAAGCCTGGCATTTCAGATGCCAAGGAGAGCAACGGCAAACCAAGACGCAACAGACACAAGCGTCTAAATAACGACGATAATGCCGAAGACATGGCCGTCAATGCCGGATTCAGTGGCTCCAAGTCCGGCCATCGGAAAAAGCCATTTAAGAGAAATAATCCGGGTCCGTCTAGTTTGGACCGCATCCTCGATCATCCATGTCAAATCCACGACACCTCCGATAAACCAGCCAACCACACCAACAGAGAGTGTTGGGTATTTAAACAGACCGGCAAATTAAACACCGAAAACAAGGAAAAGGGGCTGCACAGCAATGACGATGAGGAGCCCCGGCCAGCGAACACAGGGGAACCGAAGAAATTTCCTCCCCAAGTCAAAACGGTGAATATGATATACGCGACCCATATCCCCAAGCCGGAGCGGAAGCATGCACTAAGGGACGTCTATGCGATGGAGTTGGTCGCCCCAAAATTCAACCCATGGTCCTCCTGTCCGATCACCTTCGACCGCAGGGACTATCCGACCAGTATTCGTCATGACGGTTCAGCCGCACTGGTCCTTGACCCCATTATCGATGGATTCCACCTCACACGAGTCCTTATGGACGGTTGCAGCAGTCTGAACCTGCTTTATCAAGACAGAGTGCGCAAAATGGGTATGGATCCCTCAAGGATCAAGCCCACCAAAACTACCTTTAAAGGTGTCATACCAGGTGTAGAGGCCTGTTGTACAGGCTCAATCACACTAGAAGTGGTCTTCGGATCACCGGCTAATTTCTGAAGCGAAGAGTTAATCTTTGATATCATCCCATTCCACAGTGGTTATCATGCACTACTTGGACGAACCGCATTCGCTCGATTCAATGCGGTACCATACTACGCTTACCTCAAGCTCAAGATACCAGGACCTCGCGGTGTCATAATAGTCAATGGGAATATGGAGCGCTCCCTCTGTACGGAGGATCACACCGCGGCCCTTGCAGCAGAGGCACAGAGCAGCCTTCTTAGGCAGAGCCTCAATTCGGCAATAAAGCCACTGGACAACCTTAAACGAGTCTGAACTACTCTACAACAGAATCGTCCGGCTCGCCTAGAGCTCACTTAGCAATTCAGCCTCCGTTCTAGTCCCAATCAAGCGGTAAAATTCATGCCGGCGTACACAACTACGCACTTAAAATACCATGGGCATAGACGGAGGCACGACTAGACTACACTCCACACCGCGACTCAACCGCTCCTGGATCCGCATACCTTCACTTTTTCTTCTCCTTTCAGGTTTTCTCTTCTTTGAGGCTTTTTCTGATAACTTGATCGTCAGGCCCATCACGGAAGGATACACCAAGAGAAGCCAGGGGCTTTGACGTATAAGGGAATTCCCAGGTGGTCTCTGCTAATGATCGTTATTCCTATTTACATACCCGCACGCAGCCCGCTCTTGGCAATGGCATGTAAAATAGCCTTATTCGCTTCTCGCACTAGTGGTACAAATAGGCTTTGACGTATTACTCAAATTACAATGGAAAATAACTTGAAGCGCTTGCTCTTTACTCAACTTTTTCCTTGTCTTTGTGTTTACTGCATTCATACAATCTGGTACGCTTTAATTCGCCAGGGGCTTCAGTGTACCCCATAACACGGCAATAAAGTCTGAACACTTTATAGTATAGTTCAGCACTCCGAACTTATAGCATTATATGCATTAGGTCTGAATCATGTCTTTGGTCAAATGTTGGGTTTGCCCGGCTCCCATGTTTTGCTACTTTACGTTCCGATATATCGGCTAAGGCGGCACAGGGAGAACTACTGCGATTGTGTCCCGGTTCTTCCGAACGAGCACCTCAGTAGAGAAAGCCGAAAACTAACTGTCATGATGCGGCGAGAGCTGGTCGCTGTTTGAGAGGTCCCAAAATCCTTCAAGATTTTTTTTCTGCTTCATGCGAGGAATCGGTTTTTGCCCGATTTAGGCATGAATAGTGCCCCAAGTTCAGCCTTTGGAATACTAGAGGCTTCGCCAAAATTTAAAGTTATAGAACTCCCATGGCTAAGTGAGAGTGATAAAGCCATATAGTCCGATTGCCTTGTTCGTTGCACTAAACACCTCCTTAAAGGACCAAAGACTTTGATAAAAAGTGTTTAGATTTATCCCAAACACCCCTGTACTAGCTACCTGGGGGCAGAAGCCGATGACTGGCCAACTCTCAAAATTTCATAAATGGCCGCACAGGAGGGACAATTTTAAATAAACAAGCAATATATATTGCGTAGCAAACTTGTTTTATATTACAGGATAAGATAAAATGAATGTATTCATTCAAAGATTATACCCTTCGCACATTGCTCCGCCACAAGGCGGGATCCCGCTAGGGCACTGTCATAATACATTTCGGGTCAATGGTGCTCCTTGCCCTTCGGCTGTCCCTCGGTCATCAGTGCCATGGCATCCATCCTCGCCCAATGCATCTTTGCATGGGCAAACGCCATCCGTGCACCTTCAATGCACACCGACCGCTTTATGCCGTCAAGTCGTGGGCAGGCACTCACAAGTCGCTTCCCGAGTCCGAAGTAGCTGCTAGGCAGGGGCTCGGCATGCCATAACCGGACTATAAGGTCATTCATGGCCAGTTCGGCCGCCTTGTGCAGCTCGACTAGCTGTTTCAGCTGGTCGCTCATGGGCGTCGGATGTTCTGGCCCAAGGTACTGAGACCAGAACAACTTCTTCGTCGAGCTCCCTTCTTTGGCTCGGTAGAACTCTGCGGCATCTGATATGCTGCGCGGTGTCAGGACTGGTTTTCCAATAAAATATTTATTGAAAAATTGACCATTTTATCAGACTAGTATAGGAAAATCTTCCTTACTAGTAGACGGATCCTTGATACAGAAATCTAGTAGTACTAAATATTATACAAGGCTGAGCTGAGGTTGCTCAACAATTTATTACAAGCACGCCAATATTACACATAAAGGCGGATATGACACACGAGGTATGGTGGCATAACTACTGACTCGTAATAAAAGGTGGTGGTGGGTATGTCACCGTGACGTGGTGACATGACTCCTAAATCTTACAGCTCATCGAGCGCCGGAGTGAGGCTCGATGATTTTATTTGGGTAGCGGAAGCGTATATAGTACAAGTGACCAATTCCAGGATCGCACGGGACTGACTGGGACTCCTCTAGGCGTCGGACTCGCTATCGTACTCTTCGTCCATAAGATCGCCTTCGTCAATATCTGGCCAAATCAACAAGCCAGGTGAGTACTTTGAATGTACTCGCAAGACAGTTTGGACATAAGATATAACAAATGCAAACATGATGCACATGAGTAGATTAGTAATGCACACTCAAATAATAAATTTGCACGACATGTTAAATAAAAAGGAAGTCAGGCGGTAGTCCTCCCGAAATGCCAAAAAAATAACTGAAGACCGATCGGGTGTCTGAAGCGACGCCTCGAAAGGTAAAAATACATTTAACATGCCGCAGTCGGGCGTCAGAGCGACACCACATAAAGGGCTTATGTTGAAGTGTAAATGACAGTGCGGGCCACAGTCGGACGTCTAAGCGACATCTCGAAAAGGTCTTATAATGAAAGTAAACAACATGGATGCCACAGTCGGATGTCTGAGCGACATCACATAAAGGGCTTATATCAAAAGTAAATAACGAGAATGCCACAGTCGGACGTCTGAGCGACATCACATAAAGAGCTTATATCAAAAGTAAATAATGAGAATGCCACAGTCAGACGTCCAAGCGACATCGCAGAAAGGGCTTATATCAAAAGTAAATAATGAGAATGCCACAGTCGGACGTCTAAGCGACATCACATAAAGGCCTTATAGTTCACCATTTGAATTCAAGTAGCTCATTAAATCATCCAAGGGAAATATTCAGTGCATAATAGTAAACGGGTTAGTCCATCCACGGGAATAACATTCAGCCGGGTTTACCACTCATGTATATTCACCGGAGATTGTCACTGAATCTGACACTGAGATTGACGACAAGAAGGACGTTGAGACTGTCACTGACACTGACAGTGATATGTTGGTCACGGTCCTTGACCATGGACATGGTTACTCGAATGGTTTGACTCTGTAGAGTTTTACTCTTTACCCACAGTCAACGGATTTCCGTAGTCACAAAGGACTAGTTCCATTTACGGTATTTTAGAAGAAACTCATCTCACCATTACACACCCATTCCACATCCCTCTGCCAGGAATCACCCTAGGCAACGTTCAAGAAAAACTTTAAGACGGGGAGGCCACAACTTCGAGTAGCATGGGAACAAATTTATATCGCGCGCTCTAAGGGGTGCCCCCCTCTCGGTCCCAGCCAGAAACACCCATGCCCCCTGACTGGATGACGGGATTTAATCCAGGGCCATGGAACTCTGATCACGACCTCTCTGTTTGGTGTGTACAAGGAAAGAGGTTTGCAACTGACTAGACCGCATTCTTTGCAGAAGGCATGTGGTAGCACGAAAAAAGGGGATGAACGGGAACATGACTTGATCCATGTTAATGCTGGAGTTAAATGGTTGGCATAATCCTGGCATGCTACAACAATACCAGCTTGCAACCTATCATGCCACCACATGATCAGGTTATCTCACCATCATTTGAACACATCAAGTTTCGAAGCTCACGTTTAGCTTACCTTGCATGCAATATAACATGCACTCATGCTTCTATAAACATTCTATGAGCACACTACTCAAACAAACATGCAAAACACTCATCATATCAAAGGTTCAAACATGCTTGCCTGGTTCAGAGTAGTCGGAGTCTAGCTCGGTGAAGTTTGCGGCTCCGTCACCTCCTTCGGTATCTACGTTATAAAAAAATTCGGATACTAACGTAAATACAGTGCGTGCATAAAAGTTTTCCAAATAATTTTAATATAAATATGATAAAAAAACTAGACAAAAAAATAAAGATGACCGAAAAAGAATCAAATCAAAATCATCGTTTGTTTCAAAGTTATAAGGGTTTTAGTCCAGGGACTAATCTATAATGAAACAGGAAACTCCCAGGGGCTAGTTTAGAAAAAGACAGAAAAACATTTCAGTTAGAAGACGTATTTTGCCCGAAGGCGTTTTCAGAAAACGTTTCAAAAAAACGAAAAAGCTGATGAGGGGGTCCCACCCGTCAGGTTTGAAAACCAAAACAGAGCTTCGCCGGCGCCCGAGGCTTGCGGTGGTCACCGGCGCTGATCCACAGCGAGGTAGAGGAAACAGAGGGTACCTACAGACTCACTGAGCTTTCTTGCGTCTGTGGGTAGTGGAGTTGGTCGTCGGCGAGCACCACGTCGACGGCGGCCTCTTCTGCGGTGGACGGCAGTTCGGTCGAGGATGGATCTCACCGGGGAGGGTTGTAGATGCCAAATTGAGGCGCGGGTTAGAAGGATGGGTGCACTAGGAGGCTGCTGGCAAGGTTTGGGAGGAGGGGGTGCCCTCACCAGAGAGAATCGTGCCAGAGCCCGAGGCAGATTGGGGCGGCCGGAGTCGGGGAAGAAGACCTCCTCGAGGCACTCCTAGTGGCTGGGCGCGGTTCTGGTGAGGTGGAGGGGTGGTGCTTGGTCGAAGGCGAGCTCGGGGTCGCTAATTATAGCTGGTCCGAGTCGGTTGCCGAGAACGGGATAACTCCGGCGAGTGATTATGGCGAGGTGGTGATCGGGCTGGAGGTTTAGGTGATTGGGCATCATCGTGTTGGCCCACTGGTGCCGTTCAAGGGCTAAACTTGGCATGACTTGGGTGATACTCCAAGTTCTCGACGGAACGGCCTCGCGGGCACATCGGCGGCAGGGAGCACGCCCTGTGCTTTCCAGGCCACACGAACGGCTCTGCAGCATGCACAAGGAAGGGGACGACCATGCGGAGGCTTCTGGTGGTGTGGGCGGTGCTGGCCGGCACTGAAAGGCAAGGCTGGCCCCTGTTGGCCGCCATAGGTGGTTCTGCCACCGCGGAAAACGTCGGCGATGGCGAGACACGTCGCCACCGACACTTGCGCCCGTCCAAACGACCATGCGGCGCACTGGATAAGGTGGAGAAGCAATGAGCAAGGTGCCAAATACGGGCACTGGCAAGATTGATGCCGCGCTCTGAAGAAACGACAGTGACGACAGAACTGAATCACTGAACTTTCTGAATTTGACAGGAACAGTGCACGCCAGGTGCTCGATGAATTTTTTTTGGCATGTGGAAAAATTTTCTGGAGTTGGGGCTTGGTGAGGTGGTCTCTTGAAGCATCTGGGGACTGCCTGAATTAATTCAGATTTTTAGGAGAAGAAAAATAATGAATTTCATCAAAAATGGCAAATCTGATTCAAACTTGCAGCAAGCACATTTTGAAAAATTTGAACTGTGGACTAGTGGATCTTGATGGATCTTGGTTGAGGGTACTAAGGACTAGCTAGGGTAATTAGCTTGGGCTTAAAGGCTCAAAGGATCTGGTACTTCCTTTGTAAATCCCAAGAGTCCAAAGTAAAAGACAGAAAAAGATTTGAGTGAAAAATAAATAGAATAAAAATCTAAAAGGTGTTGAAACTTGCTAGAATTGGGTGTTTGACATGACCCAAAGTAGGGAGGTGGGTTTGGAAGAAAAATTTCAACATGGGTCATGGCAAGAGATTATTTTTGAGTGGGAAGGAGTAAACCCATAATTTTATAGAAACTCTTTTTAATAAAAGAAATATTAAAACCACCCAAGATTATTTGTGTTGACCCAACACATGTTGAAGAACCCTCAAGACCAAAAATCAACATTGAGAAGAACTCCAAAAAAAAATATTTGACATAAAAAGGGTTTGAGAAGGAGAGCCCCTCTTTCAGCAAAATTTCAAATAACCCCCCTTCAAATTTAAATAAAACCAAATCAAAATTTTTGGAGTGTTACAACACCTACCCCCTTAGGAAAAATCTCGTCCCCGAGATTTCAGCTGATCCTCAAATAGGTGTGGGTGCTCTGTCCGAAGGAAATCCTCTCTTTCCCATGTTGCTTCATCCTCGGTGTGATTGCTCCACTGAACCTTGAAAAACTTAATTGTTTTCTGACGGGTCCTCCTTTCAGACTCCTCCAATATTTTTATTGGATGCTCCCTTTAGGTGAGGTCTGGTTGCACGTCAATTCTCTCATGAGACACATGCTTCTCTTGGTTGCTTACACATTTCCTCAATTGTGAGATGTGGAACACGTCGTGGACGTCTGACAGTTCCTTGGGTAGGTGTAGCTGGTAGGCTACTATGCCTCTTCGTGCAGTCACACAAAAGGGTCCAATAAACCGTGGAGCTAGCTTTCCTTTAACTTTGAATCGTTGCAGGCCCCTCATAGGAGATACTCGTAGGTACACATATTCACCGGGTTCAAAGCTGACTTCGCGATGTTTTTGATCGTAATAATTCTTCTGTCGGCTCTGGGTTGTCTTGAGTCGATCCCTGATTAGTCTAACCTTCTCCTCAGCTTCCTTGAGTATGTCGGGGCCGAAGATACGACTGTCTCCTGTTTATGACCAATTTAATGGGGTACGGCATCTTCGCCCGTACAAGGCTTCAAAAGGTGCCATTTGCAGACTGGCTTGGTAATTGTTGTTGTATGCGAACTCGGCATACGGCAAACTTTCTTCCCAACTGGTTCCATAGGTGAGAACACATGCTCTTAGCATGTCCTCTAGAATTTGGTTCACACGTTCGGTCTGTCCTCCAGTCTGGGGGTGGTATGCTGTACTGAATACTAGTTGAGTTCCCAGAGCTTGTTGTAAATGATCCCAAAATTTAGAGACGAATTGAGTGCCTCTGTCAGATATTATAGTCTTTGGAATCCCATGTAGACAAACTATACGGGAGAGATAAATCTTGGCAAGCTTCTGAGTGGTGTGGGTTGTCTTCATTGGGATGAAATGTGCCACCTTAATTAATCTGTCTGTGATGATCCATATGGCATCATTTCCGTGTCGTGACCGAGGTAGTCCGACAATAAAGTACATTCCAATTTCGTCCCATTTCCACTCAGGTATCTTGTTTGGCTGTAATAGTCCTGCTGGTTTTTGGTGCTCGGCTTTAATGCGCTGACATGAATCACAACAAGCAATGAAAGTGGCTATATCCCTCTTCATACCGTGCCACCAAATTTTTTCCTGAATGTCCTTGTACATTTTGGTTCCTCCAGGATGGATTGAATATGGAGCGGTGTGACCTTCGGCTAGAATTTGCTGTTTGAGGTCCTCTATATTTGGTACGCAAAGTCTGTCTCCGTACCATAATATTCCCGTATCGTCTATGACGAATTCTGAGGCCTTGCCCAGACTCACTTTTCTTTTTATGCCTTCGATGCTGGGGTGTCCAGGCTGAGCCTTCTTAATCTGTTCCATTAGGGTGGGCTGTATCTCCAAGTTTGACATGTTGCCTTCAGTGACCAACACTAAGTTGAGTTTGGCGAACTCCCGCTGAAATTCCGGTCTCAAGTTCTGTAGACTGTCGTTGCCCGAGCTGGGGTTTCGACTAAGAGCATCTACCACTACATTCGCCTTTCCTGGATGGTAGTGAATGCCAACATCATAATCTTTCACTAATTCCAACTAGCGCTGTTGTCGTAAATTGAGTTCTGGTTGTGTGAAAATATATTTGAGGCTTTTATGGTCCGTATATATTTCACAATGATTATCGAGCAAAAAGTGCCTCCACTCTTTGAGTGCATGAATGATGGCTGCCAACTCCAAGTCAAGAGTAGGATAATTTTCTTCATGCTTTCGTAGTTTCCTGGAAGCGTATGCGACTACCTTGCCTTCTTGCATTAATACGCATCTGAGACCCTTCCGGGATGCGTCATAATACACTTCAAAACTTTTGTGTATGTCTGGCACAACCAATACTGGTGGTGCTGTTGTTAATTTCCTTTTGAGTTCTTGGAAACTTTTCTCGCAAGCTTCAGTCCACACAAATTTCTTATCCTTCTTGAGTAATTGTGTCATTGGTTTCGCTATGGTGGAGAACCCTTCAATAAATCTTCGGTAATATCCTACCATTCCCAGGAAACTTCGTACATCCGTTACGTTGGCTGGTGGTTGCCAGCCAAGTACGACCTTGACTTTTTCTGGGTCCACGGCAACACCCTCTTGGGTCAATATGTGGCCTAGAAAACCAACCTGTTTTAAGCAAAATTCACATTTGCTGAACTTGGCGTATAGTTGATGTTTCCTTAGTTCTCCTAGTACAATTCTGAGATGTTTAGCATGTTCTTCTGGTGTCTTTGAGTATACCAGAATGTCATCAATGAACACCACAACAAATTTGTCCATAAATTTCATAAACACTTTGTTCATAAGGTGGACAAAATATGCGGGGGCGTTTGTCAGTCCAAACGGCATTACTGTAAATTCATATAGCCCACATCTGGAGGTGAATGCTGTCTTGGGGATATCTTCTGTCCGTACTATTAATTGATGATACCCCGACCTTTAATCAATTTTTGAGAAAACCTTAGCTTGCACGAGTTGGTCAAATAAATCATTTATCCGTGGCATCGGATATTTGTTTTTGATGGTAACCATGTTGAGTGCTCGATAGTCGATACATAATCTCAGCGTCCCATCCTTTTTCTTCGCAAATAAAACTGGTGAACCCCAAGGTGAGGAGCTGGCTCGTATAAATTCTTTGTCCAGTAATTATTTTATTTGCTTCTTTAATTCTACCAACTCAGAGGGTGCCATTCTATAGGGTTTCTTGTAAATGGGGGTGGTTCCAGGTGCTAGTTCAATGATGAACTCTATTTTCCGGTCTGGTGGCATGCCGGGCAGTTCTTCGGGAAATACGTCAGGGAACTCACACACCACTGGAACTTTTCTTAACTCTGAAACGTCCACCTTGTGCAACCTGGGTTGCCGTGACATTTGTCTTTCTTGAGCTACAATTTTTATCGTCTTCCCGTGATGATGGGTAAGAATTACAGTCCGATTGAAGCAGTCGATAAATCCGTTGTTAGTGGTTAACCAGTCCATACCTAGGATAACATCCAGTCCCTCATTTTCCAATACAATGAGGTTTTCCTGAAGCTTTAGTCCCTCAAACTCAATAACCACACCTTGGCAGTAACTCTGAATGGTTTGCTTAATCCCAGGGGACTTGATGATCATGGATTTTTCCAAGGGAAGCATATAAAATCATGTTGCAAAGCAAATTTCTTTGAAATGAACGAGTGAGAAGCTCCAGAATCAAACAAAACCGTGGCAGGTATTGTGTTGACAGGGAACGTACCAAGTACGATACCCGGGGCATTCTGTGCTTCTTCCTTGGTCACATGGTTCAAGTGGCCCTTCTTATGATTGTTATTGGGGTTGAAGTTGTTTCGCTTGGGTGTTGAATTATTTCCATTGTTGTTCGGCTTGGGAGCCGAGTTTCTTGGCTTTGGGCACTGTTTGGCATAGTGTCCTTCCTCTCCACAAGCGTAGCAAGTAACACCTGGGCGATATGTAAAATCCTTGTCCCTTGCATGATTTTTTTTGTTTGGTCATGGAACATTTGTCGTGGATTTGTTTGCTCCACCTTTCTGAATATCAGTCTTGTTCCGGTTGTTGCGAGCATGAGTAGTCTTGTCTCTTTTGCGCTTGCGGAAATCCTCCAAGTTGTGGTGCTCATTTTCCAATGTAATAGCTTTGTCCACAAGTGTTTTGAAATCCGGAAAGGTGTGTACAACTAGCTGGCATTTAAGTGCTGGTGCCAGACCGTCTAGGAATTTTTCCATCTTTTTATTTTCAATCATATGCTCTTCGTTGGCATAATGAGATAATTGAGTAAACTGACTATTGTACTCAGTCACTGTCATGCTTCTCTGCTTGAGGTCATCAAATTCCCTTTTCTTGATCTTCATAATGCTTCTGGGAATGTGCGCCCCACGAAAACCTTCTTTAAATTCTTCCCAGGTGATGTCATTTTCATTGGGGTGCATGTGTAGGAAATTTTCCCACCATGATGTAGCTGCTCTAGTGAGGTAGTGAGGTGCATAAAGTACCTTCTCATGGTCCGAACATTGTGCAATAATTAATTTCCTCTCAATGTCTCGAAGCCAATCATCGGCCTCAAGAGGTCTATCAGTGTGTGAGAACGTTGGGGGACGTGTCTTTTGTAGTTCAGACAATTTGGATTGCTGCTGATACTGTCCACGGTGATTTCCCATATTGATAACATGGTTCATCATTTCTTAATGCTATTGCTGGCTTTGCTCATAAAGGCGGCATACTTGAGAAAATGCTGCTTCACTGCCTTGCTGACTTGACTGCCTCTGTGTGAAATTGTTACTTGTCTGGGTACCATAATTTTCTTTCGGTGGACTTGGCATGGAACGAGTCCAGGGACGAGGCATTTTCCACTCTGGGGTATTTTTGCAAAACTTATGAGAAAAACCGAGTGGCAAAATTAAATAATGTTGCAAAGGCAAAACTCCAAGATTTTTCGAGAAAATACTTGATTGCACATGGAGAAGGACCGCTTAGTACATATCTTACATGCAAGCAGTAATTATACAATACATCACTCAGGGTGTGCGTACACATTCCTGACATGTTATTTAGGCTAGTGCACTCTCCGAGTTCCTACATGATGCGCACACAAACTACTTCTCACCAGACCGATATACATATAAACATATCATACAAGCTGGTACATTGCACGGCTGCTAGGCGCACTCAGTCGGAGATGGTAAGAACTTCCCTCGGCCTGCCAAGGGTAAGACCTAGTGATGCTGGAGACTCAACCTCCTCCTCACTAATAGGCTCCAGGCGTGAAGTACTGAGTTGAGGAGCTGGTGCGGGCGCGGTAGGTGGTGCAGTCCTGACTGGAGTAGGAGCAATGACTTGGTCAAACTCTTCAGGGGTAGGCAGGCGACGAGCGTTGGCAAAGATGGCAGGTGCATAGGATGCTGAGGACGAGACATAAGTCAGTGGTGGTGCTGTATGGAGGAGCTCCGTCCTGTTGGCGGAATAGCCCTGCACGAAGTCCATACGAGCAACCACAAAGTCGTCCACGAGGTTATCAAAAGCTGCCTCAAGAGCTTTGAGATATTCTACCAACATCTCAATAGCCTCATCTCTCTCCCCCCTAGCGTAAGCGAACGCATAGTCACATGTGTATGGCACGTGGCACGGGAGGTAGCGATAGCGACGAGTCTTCATCGAAGGAAGAGCATCCCGGAGACGAGCTATCGCCTCATGGGCAGCCATCTGCATGGCATGCCTCTCCGTAGGTATGGCCCTTCCCACAAATCGGAAGCGGCGTGTCTCAGCATGTCCTCCCCTGAATTGCACCGCGGCCTGGTGCATGGACACGCTGTCGCTGATCTTGTGCTGGTAGAGTGTGAACTTCGGACGAGCCGATGGCCCGATCGCGACTTTGACGATGGAGACAAGAAGCTTGATAAACCCCTCAGGTACATTGGCGAACACCTGAGACTCACAGCCGCTGCCAGCCATCTACAAAAGTAGACAAAAATTCAGAATAGTCAAATCATAAATTTATGATGACTAGCAGAAAATTGCTACATTTGCAAAATGATAAGTAATAACGCTTATTATGCTAATAGCCGATTAGCGATCACACCTAGTGGCTTCCTACAGTCAGCCTGGCTCTGATACCAAGGCTGTCAGGACCGGTTTTCCAATAAAATATTTATTGAAAAATCGACCATTTTATCATACTAGTACAGGAAAATCTTCCTTACTAGTAGACAAATCCTTGATACGGAAATCCAGTAGTACTAAATATTATACAAGATTGAGCTAAAGTTGCTTAACAATTTATTACAAGCACGCCAATATTACACATAAAGGCGGATATGACACAAGAGGTATGGTGGCATAACTACTGACTCGTAATAAAGGTGGTGGTGGGTATGTCACCGTGACGTGGGTGACATGACTCCTAAATCTTACAGCTCATCGAGCGCCGGAGTGAGGCTCGATGATTTTATTTGGGTAGCGGAAGCGTATATAGTACAAGTGACCAATTCCAGGATCGCACGGGTGACTGGAACTCCTCTAGGCGTCGGACTCGCTATCGTACTCTTTGTCCATAAGATCGCCTTCGTCAATATCTGGCCAAATCAACAAGCCAGGTGAGTACTTTGAATGTACTCGCAAGACATTTTGGACATAAGATATAACAAATGCAAACATGATGCACCTGAGCAGATTAGTAATGCACACTCAAATAATAAATTTGCACGACATGTTAAATAAAAAGGAAGTCAGGCGGTAGTCCTCCCGAAATCCCCAAAAAATAACTGAAGACCGATCGGGTGTCTGAAGCGACGCCTCGAAAGGTAAAAATACATTTAACATGCCGCAGTCGGGCGTCAGAGCGACACCACATAAAGGGCTTATCTTGAAGTGTAAATGACAGTGCGGGCCACACTCGGACGTCTAAGCGACATCTCGAAAAGGGTTTATAATGAAAGTAAACAACATGGATGCCACAGTCGGACGTTTGAGCGACATCACATAAAGGGCTTATATCAAAAGTAAATAATGAGAATGCCACAGTCAGACGTCCAAGCGACATCGCAGAAAGGGCTTATATCAAAAGTAAATAACGAGAATGCCAAGTCGGACGTCTAAACAACATCACATAAAGGGCTTATACTTCACCATTTGAATTCAAGTAGCTCATTAAATCATCCAAGGGAAATACTCAGCGCATAATAGTAAATGGGTTAGTCCATCCACGGGAATAACATTCAGCCGGGTTTACCACTCATGTATATTCACCGGAGATTGTCACTGAAACTGACACTGAGACTGACGACAAGACGGACGTTGAGACTGACACTGACACTGACAGTGATATGTTGGTCATGGTCCTTGACCATGGACACGGTTACTCGAATGGTTTGACTCTGTAGAGTTTGTACTCTTTACCCACAGTCAACGGATTTTCGTAGTCACAAAGGACTAGTTCCATTTACGGTATTTAGAAGAAACTGATCTAACCAGTACACACCCATTCCACATCCCGCTGCCAGGAATCACCCTAGGCAACGTTCAAGAAAAACTTTAAGACGGGGAGGCCACAACCTCCAGTAGCATGGGATCAAATTTATATCGTGCGCTCTAAGGGGTGCCCCCCTCTCGGTCCCAACCGGAAACACCCATGCCCCCTGACCGAATGACGGGCTGTAATCCAGGGCCATGGAACCCTCATCACGGCCTCTCTATTTGGTTTGTTCAAGGAAAGAGGTTTGCAACTGACTAGACTGCATTATTTGCAGAAGGCATGTGGTAGCACGACAAAAAAGGGGATGAACGGGAACATGACTTGATCCACGTTAATGCTGGAGTTAAACGGTTGGCATAAGCCTGGCATGCTACAACAATACCAGCTTGCAACCTATCATGCCACCACATGATCAGGTTATCTCACCATCATTTGAACACATCAAGTTTCGAAGCTCACGTGTAGCTTACCTTGCATGCAATATAACATGCACTCATGCTTCTATAAACATGCTATGAGCACACTACTCAAACAAACATGCGGAACACTCATCATATCAAAGGTTCAAACATGCTTGCCTGGTTCAGAGTAGTCGGAGTCTAGCTCGGTGAAGTTTGCGGCTCCGTCACCTCCTTCGGTATCTACGTTATAAAAAAAATCCGGATACTAACGTAAATACCGTGCATGCATAAAATTTGTTCCAAATAATTTTAAAATAAATATGATAAAAAAACTAGACAGAAAAATAAAGATGACATAAAAATAATCTAATCAAAATCATCTTTTGTTTAAAAGTTATAAGGGTTTTAGTCCAGGGACTAATCTATAATGAAACAGAAAACTCCCACGGGCTAGTTTAGAAAAAGACAGAAAAACGTTTCAGTTAGAAGACGTATTTTGCCCGAAGGCGTTTTCAGAAAACATTTCAAAAAAAGAAAAAGCTGACGAGGGGGTCCCACCCATTAGGTTTGAAAACCAAAACAGAGCTTCACCGGCGCCCGAGGCTTCTGGTGGTCACCGGCGTCGATCCACGACGAGGCAGAGGAAACGGAGGGTACCTACGGACTCACTAAGCTCTCCCGTGTCTGTGGGTGGTGGAGTTGGTCGTCAGCAAGCACCACGTCGATGGCGGCCTCTTCTCCGGCGGATGTCGGTTCGGTCGAGGATGGATCTCACCGGGGAGGGCTGTAGATGCCAAATTGAGGCGTGGGTTAGAAGGATGGGTGCACTAGGAGGCTGCTGGCAAGGTTTGGGAGGCGGGGGTGCCCTCACCGGAGAGAATCGTGCCGGAGCCCGAGGTGGATCGGGGTGGCTGGAGTCAGGGAATAAGACCTCCACGAGGCACTCCTAGTGGCTGGGCGCGGTTCTGGTGAGGTGGAGGGGTGGTGCTTGGTCGAAGGCGAGCTCGGGGTCGCTATTTATAGCCGACCTGAGTCGGTTGCCGAGAACGGGATAACTTCGGCAAGTGATTACGGCGGGGCGGTGGTCGGGCTGGAGGTTTAGGTGATTGGGCATCATCATGTTGGTCCACTGGTGCCGTTCAAGGGCTAAACTTGGCATGACTTGGGTGATACTCCAAGTTCTCGACGGAACGGCCTCGCGGGCACGTCGGCGGCAGGGAGCACGCCCTGTGCTTTCCAGGCCACGCCGATGACTCTGCAGCATGCACAGGGAAGGGGACGACTACACGGAGGCTTCTGGTGGTGTGGGGGGTGCTGGCCGGCGCTGAAAGGCAAGGCTGGCCCCTGTTGGCCGCCATAGGTGGTTCTGCCACCGCGGAAAACGTCGGCGATGGCGAGACACGTCGCCACCGACACTTGCGCCCGTCCAAACGACCATGCGGCACACTGGATAAGGTGGAGAAGCAATGAGCAAGGTGCCAAATACGGGCACTGGCGAGATTGATGCCGCGCTCTGAAGAAACGACACTGACGACAGAACTGAATCACTGAACTTTCTGAATTTGACAGGAACAGTGCACGCCAGGTGCTCGATGAATTTTTTTTGGAATGTGGAAAATTTTTCTGGAGTTGGGGCTTGGTGAGGTGGTCTCTTGAAGCATCTGGGGACTTCCTGAATTAATTCAGATTTTTAGGAGAAGAAAAATAATGAATTTCATCAAAAATGGCAAATCTAATTCAAACTTGCAGCAAGCACATTTTGAAAAATTTGAACTGTGGACTAGTGGATCTTGATGGATCTTGGTTGAGGGTACTAAGGACTAGCTAGGGTAATTAGCTTGGGCTTAAAGGCTCAAAGGATCTGGTACTTCCTTTGTAAATCCCAAGAGTCCAAAGTAAAAGACAGAAAAAGATTTGAGTGAAAAATAAATAGAATAAAAATCTAAAAGGTGTTGAAACTTGCTGGAATTGGGTGTTTGACTTGACCCAAAGTAGGGAGGTGGGTTTGGAAGAAAAATTTCAACATGGGTCATGGCAAGAGATTATTTTTGAGTGGGAAGGAGTAAACCCATAATTTTATAGAAACTCTTTTTAATAAAAGAAATATTAAAACCACCCAAGATTATTTGTGTTGACCCAACACATGTTGAAGAACCCTCAAGACCAAAAATCAACATTGAGAAGAACTCCAAAAAAAATATTTGACATAAAAAGGGTTTGAGAAGGAGAGCCCCTCTTTCAGCAAAATTTCAAATAACCCCCCTTCAAATTTAAATAAAACCAAATCAAAATTTTTTGAGTGTTACACACGGCAGATCCGCAAACGCTCCTGGAGAACTCCAAATTCGGGTAAGTAAAATGAATGTTTCCTTCACATGCTTGCTTTGCATAAGAAAAGCCTTACCCGCCGCAATCTTTTGGGCCGCCTGGACTTCCTGGAGGGCCCTCTGGGCTTCGGCTCTGGCGTCTTGTGCATTCTGGAGGGCCTTGGCAAGCTCGGACTCTTGAGTCTTCGAGTCACGCTCCAAGGATTCGTACTTCTTGAAGGCATCCTGGATTTCTTGCGGCACCTCGCTGACCCGGGCCTCCTGCTTCTCCCACGTGGCGCGTTCCTTGGCCGCTTTGTCTTCGGCCTCGGCTAACGCCTTCTTCAGGGTCGCCACCTCGGTCATGGCCCCTACAACAGTTCATAACGCTTTCATCAGCACGAACAATTTATCATCCATAAGTATACGGGCAGGGTACTATATACCTTAGCTCTCCTCCAGCTGCCTCTTCATGAGGCCGAGCTCTCCCTCGGTCCGCTCCAGGCTCTGCTTTAGTCCAGAGACCTCCACAGTACGAGCAGTAGCGGCTAGCAGCGACACCTGCTTATTCACATAAGACATCTTTTGTTATACTCCTGCGACTATTATTTGATCCCCTGTTCGGCTTTTCTTTCCGAACACCTAATAGAGCATCAGGGGCTACTGTCTATACTGTGACATTCTTTCACAATTTTATTACTTACCTCAAAGCATGTTAGAAGGCTAGCGTAGGCTTTGGTTAGTCCGCTCTTGGTGGACTGGATCTTCTCAATCACCATACTCACTAGAGTACTATGTTCTTCATCAATGGAAGCGCCACGAAGCGCTTCCAGCAACCTGTCCGGTGCCTCTGGATGGACGAAGGTCATCGGTACAGATGGCTTGCCCCCCTTGCTAGGGAGGGCCCGCCTTCTTGAATTTGGAACCACTTGGGTTTCCGGAGCTGAATTCGGCTGGGGGCCAAACTGGCTGCGGTCCCCAATTTCAGTGTCCGTGGAGGCCTTGCCCCCCAAGTGTTCGGCAGCCGGGGTTTCGCCCTCCGGCGTCTCCAGAATGGTCTCCCATTGGCCCGGTATCCTTCGAGACAACACCTCGGTGTTGTCCGCGGCCTTGGGGGAGGAAGCCGTCGAAAGAGACTCGCTGTTCATCATCGCCGGGTCCAATGATCCCTCCGAAGAGGAGGATATCTCGATGTTGGATTTGGCCGGACTGCAGGTGCTTGTCTGGCACAGTAAGAAGCGATAAAGCAAATGCACCAGGGATACTAGTGTGTCCGGATACTTACAATTTGGCTAGGGGCTTGACCCTGGGCTCCCACTCCTCGCCGTTGTTGGTAGCTGCGGTGGAGTAGTCCGGAAGGAAAGTTTTTCCCTTCTTGGACGTTTCGGCCTCCCCGTGTGTGGAGGCCTTCCTCTTCCTCCCCCCAGTAGGGGGGGACGGGTTTCCTCCTCCTCCTCCTCCTCGTCTTCGGTGGAGGAGTTCGTCTCGGTGTCTTCGGACATCGTGTCCGAAGCACCCTTGCGTCGGAGACCATCTCTGGTCCCCGTGGCCGTCTTCTTGGCCTTCTTCTCCGGTACTTCATAGGGCACCGGAAAGAGCATCCTTGTCGGGAGAGGTGATTCTGGATCTTCAGGTAGTGGAGCCGGACAGTTGATCTGCTCCGCTACCGCAACCCAATCCTGAATGATTGGCATGGAGGCTTAGATTCCTCCCGCGGACATGTTAGTAAAAAGGCATGTCTCACGAATATGAAAACTCACCGGATTAGCTTGGCGTTTCGCGCTGAGCCCGCGGTCTTCGGTCGTGGGCGGTGGTATGTCGCCGACCTTGAAAAGCACCTTCCAGATGTCTTCATGTGTCGTGCTGAAGAACTCTAGCACTTTTGATAACCCACAAGTATAGGGGATAGTTGTAGCCTCTTTCGATAAGTAAGAGTGTCGAACCCAATGAGGATATAAAGATAGAACAAATATTCCCTAAAGTTCTATCGACCACCGATACAACTCTACGCACGCTTGACGTTCGCTTTACCTAGAACAAGTATGAAACTGGAAGTACTTTGTAGGTGTGAAAGGATAGGTTTGCAAGATAATAAAGAGCACGTAAGCATAAACTAGGGGCTGTTTAGATAAAGAAGCAAATAAAGTAAATATAGCGAGTGTGGAAAAGTGGTGGTAGGAGTTGTGGAATTGTCCCTAAGAAATTGACTACTTTACTAGACCGATAATCACTATTGCTATTCTATTTGAGGGAGAGGCATAAGCTAACATACTTTATCTACTTGGATCATATGCACTTATGATTGGAACTCTAGCAAGCATCCGCAACTACTAAAGATTCATTAAGGTAAAAACCCAACCATAGCATTAAAGCATCAAGTCCCCTTTTATCCCATACGTAAACAACCTACTTACTCGGGTCTGTGCTCCTGTCACTCATGCCACCCACCATAAGCAAATCATAAACATATTGCAAACCCTACAGCGGGGATCCCTCACGCTTGCGTGACACGGAGAGCACCATAGGACATCACCAATAATAAAACATGCAACTCAAACCAATCATATCAATTCATCAATCACGGATAGGACAACGAAAATCTACTCAGACATCATAGGATGGCTACCCATTATTGGAAAATAATATGAAGCATAAAGCACCATGTTCAAGTAGAGGGTACAGCGGGTTGCGGGAGAGTGGAACGCTGGATATAGAAGGGGGAAGGTGATGGAGATGTTGGTGAAGATGACGGCAGTGTTGGTGAAGATCGCAGTGATGATGATGGCCCCCGGCAGCGCTCCGGCGCCACCGGAAGCACGGGGGAGAGGGCCCCCCTTCTTCTTCTTCTTCCTTGACCTCCTCCCTAGATGGGAGAAGGGTTTCCCCTCTGGTCCTTGGCTCCCATGGCTTGGGAGGGGCGAGAGCCCCTCCGAGATTGGATCTATCTCTCTGTTTCTGCGTTCCCTGGTTCTACCCCTTCACCATTTCTTAAATATCCGGAGATCCGTAACTCCGATTGGGGTGAATCTTTCGCCCAGATCTTTCTCATAAAATTAGCTTTCTTGCTCCATAAGAAGAGCGTCGAACTCCTTATGGGTGGACCACGAGGGTCAGGGGCGCGCCTGGGGGGGGGGTAGGGCGCGCCCCCTACCTCTTGACCACCTCGGACACCATGTCGCGTTGATTCCACTTCCAAAAAATCATAAATATTCCAAAAAAATCTCCATCCGTTTTTATCCCGTTTGGACTGCATTTGATATTGGGTTTCTGCGAAATGAAAAACATGCAACAGACAGGAACTGGCACTAGGCACTGGATCAATATGTTAGTCCCAAAAATAATATAAAAAGTTGCCAAAAAGTATATGAAAGTGAATAATATTGGCATGGAACAATCAAAAATTATAGATACGACGGAGACGTATCAGCATCCCCAAGCTTAATTCATGCTCATCCTCGAGTAGGTAAATGATAAAAAAGAATAATTTTTATGTGGAATGCTACCTAGCATAATCTTGATCATATGTATAATCATGGCATGAATATTAAGACACGAGTGATTCAAAGCAATAGTCTATCATTTGACATAAAAAACGATAATACTTCAAGCGTACCAATAAAGCAATCATGTCTTTTAAAAACAACAAGGCCAAAGCATGCTTATCCCTACAAAATCATATAGTTTGGCCATGTTTCATTTTTGTCACACAAAATGCTCCCATCATGCACAACCCCGATGACGAGCCGAGCAATTGGTTCATACTTTTTAATGCGCTTCAGCTTTTTCAACCCTCACGCAATACATGAGCGCAAGCCATGGATATAGCACTATAGGTGGAATAGAATATAATGATGGATGTTATGTGGAGAAGACAAAAAGGGAGAAAGTCTCACATCGACGCGGCTAATCAACGGGCTATGGATATGCCCATCAATTGATGTCAATGTGAGGAGTAGGGATTGACATGCAATGGATGCACTAAGAGCTATAAGTGTATGAAAGCTCAACAAAAGAAACTAAGTGGGTGTGCATCCAACTTGCTTGGTCATGAAGACCTAGGGCATTTGAGGAAGCCCATCGTTGGAATATACAAGCCAAGTTCTATAATGAAAATGAACACTAGTATATGAAAGTGACAACATAGGAGACAATCTATATGAAGAACATGGTGCTACTTTGAAGCACAAGATATGAGACTCACTACATGAAGAACATGGTGCTACTTTGAAGCACAAGTGTGGAAAAAGAGATAGTAACATTGCCCCTTTTTTGGATGGGCTTCTTTGGCCCCCCTTTTTTTATTTAGGCTTCTTTGGCCTTTCCTTTTTTTTGTGGGGCAATGTTCTAATGATGATCATCACACTTTTATTTACTTACAACTCGATATTACAACTCGATACTGGAACAAAGATATGACTCTATATGAATGCTTCCGGCGGCGTACCGGGATGTGCAATGATCTAGCGTAGCAATGACATCAAAAAATGGACAAGCCATGAAAACATCTTGCTAGCTATCTTATGATCATGCAAAGCAATATGACAATGAATGCTCAAGTCATGAATATGATGATGATGGAAGTTGCGTGGCAATATATCTCAGAATGGCTATGGAAATGCCATGATAGGTAGGTATGGTGGCTGTTTTGAGGAAGATATAATGAGGCTTATGTCTGATAGAGCGTATCGTATCACGGGGTTTGGATGCACCGGCGAAGTTTGCACCAACTCTCGAGGTGAGAAAGGGCAATGCACGGTACCGAAGAGGCTAGCAAAGGCGGAAAGGTGAGAGTGCATATAATCCATGGACTCACATTAATCATAAGGAACTCATATACTTATTGCAAAAGTTTATTAGCGCTCGAAGCAAAGTACTACTACGCATGCCCCTAGGGGGATATATTGGTAGGAAAAGACCATCGCTCGTCCCCGACCGCCACTCATAAGGAAGACAATCAAAGAAATACCCCATGCTTCAAATTTGTCACACAACGGTTACCATACGTGCATGCTACGGGACTTGCAAACCTCAACACAAGTGTCTCTACAATCCACAACCACCCACTAGCATAACTCTAATATCACCATCTTTATATCGCAAAACTATTGCAAGGAATCAAACATATCATATTCAGCGATCTACAAGTTTATGTAGGATTTTATGACTAACCATGTGAATGACCAATCCCTATCATCTCTCTAAATAGATATAAGTGAAGCAAGAGAGTTTAATTCTTTCTACAAAATATATGCCCCCGCTCTAACAAATATAAGTGAAGCAAAAGAGCATTCTACAAATGGCGGTTTTCTATGTGAAGAGAAACAGGCAATCCAACTTCAAATGATATAAGTGAAGCACATGAAGCATTCTATAAAGCCACACTCAAAAGATTTAAGTGAAGTGCAATGAGCATTTTATAAATCAACCAAGGACTATCTCATACCAGCATGGTGCATAAAAGAAAAATAAAAACCTAATTGCAAAAGACGCTCCAAGACTTGCACATAATGCATGAACGAAACGAATCCGAAACATACCGATACTTGTTGAAGAAAGAGGGGATGCCTCCCCAGCATCCCCAAGCTTAGACGCTTGAGTCACCTTGAATATTTACTTGGGGTGCCTCGGGCATCCCCAAGCTTGAGCTCTTGCCTCTCTTCCTTCTTCTCACATCGAAACATCCTCGATTAGACACTACATCCACACAAAACTTCAACAGAAAACTCGGTAAGATCCGTTAGTATAATAAAGCAAACCACCACTCTAAGTACTGTTGCAAACCAATTCATATTTTTTTGCATGGTGTCTACTGTAATATAACTTTTCCATGGCTTAATCCACTGATATAAATTGATAGATTCATCAAAACAAGCAAACTATGCATCAAAAACAGAATCTGTCAAAAACAGAACAATCTGTAGAAATCTGAACATTCACCATACTTATGTACCCCAAAAATTCTACCAAAATTAGTAAAAATAAAAAAGTTATATATAAAGACATTGCAAAAGGAATCAGAACAATTTGACGTTCCAGGTAAAAATGTAAAATCGTGCACTACAGCCAAAGTTTCTGTCCTGCACCGTACAAACCAACAAGCATCGTAAACAATCCTAAAGGCAAACCTTGGCACATTATTTTTATAATACAATAGAATTGTACAAGGGGATAATTATTTTTGATGAAAAGTTTCTGTAATCAAGATTCACAAAGTTTCTGTGAGCATGAACAAAGTTCAAGGAGCTCTCCCACTTGAACAATGCTTGTCTCTCTCACTTTCACTTTCCTTTTTGAAAAGTTTTTAGGTTCCCCTCTTTATTTTTGTGTTTCTAAACTATATAAAAGCACTCAACAGAAATAAATGACTCTCTAAAACTTCCGGGTTGTCTCCCTGTCAGCTCTTTCTTTAAAGCCATTAAGCTAGGCATTTAGTGCTCAAGTAATGCATCCACCCGGATCCCAAGGTATATCAAAGCAAATTTTAATTAGCAATGATTTGTAATTTAGCAGTGAGCACAAAGTAACATATATCATGCAACAACTAAGTCTAACTCTCTTCCTATGCATCGGCATGTCATAAAAGAACAATTCATGCACACATAGTAAAGGCCAATGCATAGTATAAACAGTTTCTTGAAATTTTATCGTGTGGGAAACATAGAGAGGTGGAGAAATAGTTCCTCTCTCATAATAAGTGCAAGTAGGAGAAGCAAGCACATGCATATTATATTCATCAAAATCATCATGTGTAGTAGTAAAAGGCAACCCATCAATATAATCCTTAATAAGCACAAACTTCTCTGATAAAGTGTAGTAGGGAGAATTCAAAAAGATAATAGGATTATCATGCATGGGTGCAATAGGAACAATTTCATGTTTAACATAAGGAACTATAGCAAGTTCATCTCCATAAGCATAATTCATATTGGCATCTTGGCCACAAGCATAGCAAGCATCATCAAAAAGGGATATTTCAATAGAATCAACGGGATCATAATAGTCATCATAGCAATCATCCTTCGGTAAGCACGAAGGGGAATTAAACAATGTATGAGTTGAAGAGTTACTCTCATTGGAAGGTGGGCATGGGTGATCAATCCGCTCTTCCTCCTTTTGTTCTTCTCTCTTCTCATCATCTTTTTCATCCAATGAGCTCACAGTTTCATCAATTTCCTCTTCCATAGGCTCCTGCAAAATATTAATCTCTTCTTGGACAGCGGAGCCTTTCTTAATAAGTGCATTAATTTCATAATTGTATTTATAATTCTCATAGCAATATTTTAGGATAGCTAAATTTTTAGATCTATAAATAGCATCATCAAAAACCTCAAACTCTTTACACATAGCTTCAATTTCATAAGCACCTATAAAAGCAACAAATTCTTCTATTTGTTCCACATCATAGTAATCATATATACCATTAGCATAAGAAGCTAAGGTTTTATTATCATTAAATTTGCATGAAAAGGGAAGATGCAGAGAATTCATCCTAGAGCAACAAGTATAATCATATTCCACGCATAGTTGCCAAGCATACCACTTCAATATATGAATTTGATCCCATAATAGTTTCCCTTTTTGTGTTAAGTGATAATCCCTAAAGTATTCACGTTGATCCAACATTACTCCCATTACATAGTTGAATGGGGTTTTCTCAGGATTATCAAAGTAGTACATAATATCTTTCACATAACCAGCATCGAGGGTTTTAGGAGGTTCCCCATCTCCATGAGTAGCAAGTACACCTAATTTTTTTGCTATTTCGTGTTCCATATATCCATAACTAAAGATAAAGAACAACTAAGAACAACAAATAAAAATTACTTAGTGATAAAGCAAACAAGCACACACGTGAATATTCACCCCACGCTATGACTCCCCGGCAACAGCGCCAGAAAAAGGTCTTGATAACCCACAAGTATAGGGGATAGTTGTAGCCTCTTTCGATAAGTAAGAGTGTCGAACCCAACGAGGAGCTAAAGGTAGAACAAATATTCCCTAAAGTTCTATCAACCACCGATACAACTCTACGCACGCTTGACGTTCGCTTTACCTAGAACAAGTATGAAACTAGAAGTACTTTGTAGGTGTGAAAGGATAGGTTTGCAAGATAATAAAGAGCACGTAAGCATAAACTAGGGGCTGTTTAGATAAAGAAGCAAATAAAGTAAATATAGCAAGTGTGGAAAAGTGGTGGTAGGAGTTGTGGAATTGTCCCTAAGCAATTGACTACTTTACTAGACCGATAATCACTATTGCAATTCTATTTGAGGGAGAGGCATAAGCTAACATACTTTCTCTACTTGGATCATATGCACTTATGATTGGACCTCTAGCAAGCATCCGCAACTACTAAAGATTCATTAAGGTAAAAACCCAACCATAGCATTAAAGCATCAAGTCCCCTTTTATCCCATACGTAAACAACCTACTTACTCTGGTCTGTGCTTCTGTCACTCACGCCACCCATCATAAGCAAATCATAAACATATTGCAAACCCTACAACGGGGATCCCTCACGCTTGCGCGACACGGAGAGCACCATAGGACAGCACCAATAATAAAACATGCAACTCAAACCAATCATAGCAATTCATCAATCACGGATAGGACAACGAAAATCTACTCAGACATCATAGGATGGCAACACATCATTGGAAAATAATATGAAGCATAAAGCACCATGTTCAAGTAGAGTGTACAGCGGGTCGTGAGAGAGTGGACCGCTGGATATAGAAGGGGGAAGGTGATGGAGATGTTGGTGAAGATGACGGTGGTGTTGGTGAAGATCGCGGTGATTATGATGGCCCCCGGCAGCGCTCCGGTGCCACCGGAAGCAAGGGGGAGAGGGCCCCCCTTCTTCTTCTTCTTCTTCTTCCTTGACCTCCTCCCTAGATGGGAGAAGGGTTTCCCCTCTGGTCCTTGGCTCCCATTGCTTGGGAGGGGCGAGAGCCCCTCCGAGATTGGATCTATCTCTCTGTTTCTGCGTTCCCTGCGTTCCCTGATTCTACCCCTTCACCGTTTCTTCAATATCCGGAGATCCGTAACTCCGATTGGGGTGAATCTTTCACCCAGATCTTTCTCATAAAATTAGCTTTCTTGCACCAGAAGAAGAGCGTCAACCTCCTTACGGGTGGACCACGAGGGTCAGGGGCGTGCCTGGGGGGGTAGGGCGCGCCCCCCTACCTTGTGACCACCCCGGACGCCGTTTCGCGTTGATTCCACTTCCCAAAAATCATCAATATTCCAAAAAAAATCTCCTTCCATTTTTATCCCGTTTGGACTCCGTTTGATATTGGGTTTCTGCAAAATAAAAAACATGCAACAGACAGGAACTGACACTGGGCACTAGATCAACATGTTAGTCCCAAAAATAATATAAAAAGTTGCCAAAAAGTATATGAAAGTGAATAATATTGGCATGGAACAATAAAAAATTATAGATACGACGGAGACGTATCAAGCGTCTGGTCCTCGGCCGGGTCAAACTCCCACAAATTGCAAATCCGTCTCTGGCACGGAAGAATCCGGCGGAAGATCATGACTTGGATCACATTGACGAGCTTGATTTTCTTGCTCACCATGTTTCAAACACATGTCTGGAGTCCAGTCACTTCTTTCGCTGAGCCCCAGGATAGGCCCTTCTCCTGCGAGGAAGTGAGCCGCATGGGGACGCCGAATCGGAATTCGGGGGTCGCTGCCTAGTTGGTGTCGCATGGCTCGATGATGTAGAACCACCCCGATTGCCACCCTTTACGGTCTCCACAAAGGAGCCTTCGGGCCAGGTGACATTGGGCATCTTGCCCACCATGGCACCTCCGCACTCCGCCTGTTGGCCGCTCACCACTTTTGGCTTCACGTTGAAAGTCTTCAGCCATAGGCCGAAGTGAGGTGGGATGCGGAGAAAGGCCTCACACACGACAATAAATGCCGAGATGTTGAGGATGGAGTTGGGGGCTAAATCATGGAAGTCCAGTGTGTAGTAGAACATTATTCCACGGACGAACGGGTGGAGGGGGAATCCCAGCCAATGGACAAAGTGGGAGAGGAATACTACCCTTTCCTAGGGCTCCGGGGTAGGGACGACCTGCCCCTTGGCCGGAAGCCGATGCGCGATGTCCTTGGACAAGTATCCGGCCTCCTGGAGCTTCTTGATGTCCTCCTTCTTAACAGAGGAGGCCATCCACTTGCCTCCCGCGCCAGCCATGTTCGGAGTGTTTTTTTTTGTGGAGAAGGCGAAAGCTTGGGCATTGGAGCTCGAGAATGGATGAGCAGAGGAAGGAGAAGGCGTGGGTGAGAGAAGGAAATCCTTATCCCTTTATAAAGGCAGATCATGCGCCTCCCCACATGCCCTAAAACTCGCTTATTCCCCAAGCGTCCTGCTAATGGCACGGTTGGGTTACCCACACTCGTATTGATGATAATCCCATGATAAGGGGACATGATCTCTACTTCGGTGAGATGTGCCAATGAGACCGCCTCGTGAAACATGTCGTGGCAGGCTGATGAAACGGTTCGAATAATAACTGGGCCGCGGTGTGATGTCACGCTATGAAGAAAGTGTCAGTAGATTAGATTCGTGAAATATTATAGACATGTGTTGTCATTTGATGAACATTATCACATCGTTAGGAGAATGATGTGATGGACATGACCCATCCGTTAGCTTAGCATTATGATCGTGTTAGTTTCATTGCTACTACTTTCTTCATGACTTATACAGGTTCCTTAGACTATGAGATTATGAAACTCTCGAATACCGAAGGAACACTTTATGTTCTACCAAACATCATAACGTAATTGGGTGATTATAAAGGTGCTCTACAGGTGTCTCCGATGGTACTTGTTGAGTTGGCATAGATCGAGATTAGGATTTGTCACTCCGATTGTCGGAGAGGTATCTCTGGGCCCTCTCGGTAATGCACATCAATATAAGCCTTGCAAGCAATGTTACTAATGAGTTAGTTGCAGGATGATGCATTATGGAATGAGTGAAGAGACTTGCCGGTAATGAGATTGAACTAGGTATTGAGATACCGACGATCGAATCTCGGGCAAGTAACATACCGATGACAAAGGGAACAACATATGCTGATATGCGGTTTGACCTATAAAGATCTTTGTAGAATATGTAGGAGCCAATATGAGCATCCAGGTTCCGTTATTGGTCATTGACCGGAGATGAGTCTCGGTCATGTCTACATAGTTCTCGAACCCGTAGGGTCCGCACGCTTAACGTTCTGTGACGATTTGTATTATGAGTTATGTGATTTGATGACCGAAGTTTGTTCGGAGTCCCGGATGAGATCGGGGACATGACGAGGAGTATCGAATGGCTGAGACATAAAGATCAATATATTGGAAGGCTATATTCGGACATCGAAAAAGTTCCGAGTGATTCGGGTATTTTTCGGAGTACCGGAGAGTTACGGGAATTCGTATTGGGCCTTAATGGGCCATATGGGAAAGGAGAGAAAGGACTCAAGGGTGGCTGCCCCCCCCCCTTCCCCATGGACTGGTCCGAATTGGACTAGGGAAGGGGGATGAACCCTTCCTTCCTTCTCCTTCTCCCTTCCCCTTTTCCTATTCCATATGGGAGGTGGAATCCTACTAGGACTAGGTAGTTCTAGTAAGACTCCACACTTTGGGCACGCCCTATGAGGACCGGCCTCCTCCTCCCTCCATCTTTTATATACGTGGCTAGGGGCACCCCATGAACACACAAGTTGATCATTGATCTTTAGCCGTGTGCGGTGCCCCCCTCCACCATAATCCACCTCGGTAATATCATAGCGGTGCTTAGGCGAAGCCCTGCGTCAGTAACTTCATCAAAACCGTTATCATGCCGTCGTGCTGATGAAACTCTCCCTCGAATCTCTACTGGATCATAAGTTCATGGGACATCACCGAGCTGAACGTGTGCAGATCGCGGAGGTGCCGTACATTCGGTACTAGGATCGGTCGATCATGAAGACATACGACTACATCAACCGCGTTGTCATAATGCTTCCGCTTATGGTCTACGAGGGTACATGGACGACACTCTCCCCTCTCGTTGCTATGCATGACCATGATCTTGCGTGTGCGTAGGAATTTTTTTTGAAATACTACGTTCCCCAATACCAGTTACATTGTGATGTTTGATAGCACACAAGGTATTCCTCCGGTATCCCGGAGTTGTATAATCTCATAGTCGAAGAAATAAGTATTTGACAAGAAGAAAGCAATAGCAATAAACTGAACGATCATTATGATAAGCTAACTGGTGGGTCTTGTCCATCACATCATTCTCCTAATGATGTGATCCCGTTATCAAATGACAACACATGTTCATGGTTAGGAAACCTTAACCATCTTTGATCAACGAGCTAGTCTAGTAGAGGCTTACTAGGGACACGGTATTTTTTATGTATTCACACATGTATTTAAGTTTTCGATCAATGCAATTCTAGCATGAATAATAAATCTTTATCATGAATAAGGAAATATAAAATAACAACATTATTACTGCCTCTAGGGCATATTTCCTTCAGATTCCCACCACCTTCTGGCTGGAGTGGGAGCGGTGCAATGGGTCGGTGTGGGAGAAATGGACCGCAACGGCCTTGGCGATTGCAGGTGAAGTAGGAGGTGGAGGTGGAGGTGGGATATCAAAGATGATCTTGCATCCAGACCGCCGACAGCCGAGGACCTAGTCTATCTTTGGCACTACCACCTCTACCCTTGTGAAAGGACCGATATAGTTGACTAGAGGGGGGTGAATAGGCAACTAACAATTTTTAGCTTTTATTTACCAAATTAAACTTTGCATCAAAGTAGGTTGTCTAGATATGCAACTAGGTGAGCAACCTATATGATGCAACAACAACAAGCACACAAGCAAGCATGGGATACAACACAAAATAAGCTTGCACAAGTAAAGGAGAGAAATAACCAATAGTGGAGTCGCTGGAGACGAGGATGTGTTACCAAAGTTCCTTCCCTTTGAGAGGAAGTACATCTCCGTTGGAGCGGTGTGGAGGCACAATGCTCCCCAAGAATCCACTAGGGCCACCATATTATCCTCACACCCTCACACAATGCGAGATGCCGTGATTCCACTATTGGTGCCCTTGGAGGCGGCGACCGAACCTTTACAAACAAGGTTGGGGCAATCTCCACAACTTAATTGGAGGCTCCCAACGACACCATGAAGCTTCACCACAATGGAATATGGCTCCGCGGTGACCTCAACCGTCTAGGGTGCTCAAACATCCAAGAGTAACAAGATCCACAAGGGATTAATGGGAGGAATCAAATTTCTCTTGGTGGAACTGTAGATCGGAGCCTTCTCAACCAATCCCTACAGAATCAACAAGTTTGATTGGCTAGGGATAGAGATCAGGCGAAAATGGAGCTTGGAGCTACAATGGAGCTTAGGGATGGAAGAGGTGGTGAACTTGGAGAAGAAGACCCCCCTTATATAGTGAGAGGAAAGATCCAACTGTTACCCACTTACTCAGCCCGTGACATGCGGTACTACCACCCCAACTTGAGGTACTACCGCTAGGCGGTGTGGTACTACCGCTCCCGTGGCAGAGACCAGAAGAGGCCATGTTGCTTTGACGCAACGAGCAGTTGAACTGCCGGAGCAGTACTACCGCGCGTCCTTGCGGTACTACCGCAAGGCAGGGTTCGACTAGGCTGGGAAGGCACGGACTAATAAAATTACATTCGTGGCTACTTCCGCTGAGTTTTGATGTGTGCAAAAATCCGACACGGTACTACCGCATGCAGGGAGCAGTACTACTGCGTAGGGCGTAGATGTAAAAAATTACTTCCGCCCCTACTACCGTGCGTGTCACTGTGCTGGGCTATAGGCCACGGTACTATCGCATCCTGATACGTCTCCAACGTATCTATAATTTTTGATTACTCCATGCTACTTTGTCTACTGTTTTGGACTATATTGGGCTTTATTTTCCACTTTTATATTATTTTTGGGACTAACCTATTAACCGGAGGCCCAACCCAGAATTGCTGTTTTTTGCCTATTTCAGTGTTTCGAGGAAAAGGAATATCAGGAGGAGTCAAAACGGAACGAAATCAACTGGAGAAGTTATTTTTGAAAGGAAAGCCACCCAATGGACTTGGAGTGCACGTCAGGAGATACGGGAGGTGCTCACGAGGGTGGGGGAGCGCCCCCCTGGGCACGCCCCCTGCCTCGTGGGACCCCCGTAGCTCCACCGACGTACTTCCTGCACCCATATATACCTACGTACCCAAAAACTTCCAGAACAGAACCTAGATCGGGAGTTCCACCGCCGCAAGCCTCTGTAGCGACCAAAAACCAATCGGGACCCTGTTCCGGCACCCTGCCGGAGGGAGATCCCATCACCGGAGGCCATCTTCATCATCCCGACGCTATCCATGATGAGGAGGGAGTAGTTCACCCTCGGGGGTGAGGGTATGTACCAGTAGCTATGTGTTTGTTCTCTCTCTCTCTCTCGTGTTCCCTCTATGGCACGATCTTGATGTATCCCGAGCTTTGCTATTGTAGTTGGATCTTATGATGTCTCTCCCCCTCTACTCTCTTGTGATGAACTAAGTTTCCCCTTTGAAGTTATCTTATTGGATTGAGTCTTTTATGAGAACACTTGATGTATGTCTTAGTGATCAACTTGCGGGTTTCGTGACATTGGGAACCTATGCATAGGGGTTGGCACACGTTCTTGACTCTCCGGTAGTAGCTTTGGAGCACTTTTTGAAGTACTTTTATGTTGGTTGGATGAATCTGAGATTATGTGACGCATATCGTATAATCATGCCCATAGATACTTGAGCTGACAATGGAGTATCTAGGTGACATTAGGGTTTTGGTTGATTTGTGTCTTAAGGTGTTATTCTAGTACGAACTCTTTTATAGATCGATCCGAACGAATAACTTTGAGGTGGTTTCATACCCTACCATAATCTCTACGTTTGTTCTCCGCTATTAGTGGCTTTGGAGTGACTCTTTGTTGCATGTTGAGGGCTTATTATATGATCTATCTATGTTATTATTGTTGAGAGAACTTGCACTAGTGAAAGTATGAACCCTAGGCCTTGTTTCCTATCATTGCAATACCGTTTACGCTCACTTTTATCATTAGTTACCTTGCTGTTTTTAATATTTAAGATTACAAAAACCTATATCTACTATCTATTTTGCACTTGTATCTTCATCTCTTCGCTGAACTAGTGCACCTATACAATTTACCATTGTATTGGGTCTGTTGGGGACACAAGAGACTCTTTGTTATTTGGTTGCAGGGTTGTTTGAGAGAGACCATCTTCATCCTATGCCTCCTATGGAATTATAAACCTTAGGTCATCCACTTGAGGGAAATTTGCTACTGTCCTACAAACCTGTGCACTTGTAGGCCCAACAACGTCTACAAGAAGAAGGTTGTGTAGTAGACATCAAGCTCTTTGCTGGCGCCGTTGCCGGGGAGGCTAGGTAAAGGGTACTCACACTCCGTCAACTCAGCTCTTTTTTTGGCGCGGTGAGTGCTTGAAGGTATATCTTTAGATCTTGCAATCGAATCTTTTTGTTTCTTGTTTTAGCTCTAGTCTAGTTTATAAAAGAAAATTACAAAAAAATGGAATTAAGTTTGTCTCATATGCTTCATCTTTTTAATATATTTCGTGAGTATGATGGAAAAGAAAATTGTGCCAAAGTGTTAGAAGAAGAATGCATTAATTGTTTGGAACTAAATCTTTGAATGATGAGCATGATTGCAATGTTGTTAGTACGAATTCTTTGAATATCCATAGTACTAATGATGATTGTACTAGTTATGATGATAATGTCTCCTATAAGCATGTTGATTTTTGTGGAGTAGATTGGATTTGCATGGACACACCAAATAGGGAAGATAGATATTGCAAGAGGCATAAGTACTTAGAAACCAAATTGTTGCAAGAAGAGCTGGATGAATGTGCTGAAAGATTCAATATTTTTCGCGCTCCTTGTGAACTTTGCAATGAACATGGTCATTTAAAGCTCCAATGCTATTTGTTTCATGATCAAGTCGTGTCCAAATATTGTGATAATTTGATTACCCTTGAGCATCATAAAGAGCTTAGCCTTCTTTTGGGTTATGAAGAAATGAAACGTATAACTGAGGGTATTCCAAAATCTAGTCTTGATAAAATTCTTGATTTTGATCGAGAGAAAACTTATATGTATTGTGCGGAGAATTGCATTGAAAATCCTTATATTGCAAATTACCTAAAGAAAAGAAAGCAAATGGAAGATGATGAGAATACTAATGAAAGGGAAGAGGCTTCCCAATCTCCTCCTATTATTTATTATGATGAATCAGGTAACGAGGAGGAGCTTTCTATTCAACCAATCTCATTAATAAGGAGCTCAAAGAGGAACATTGAACCTACACATAATGTGAAGAAGAAAAAGAAAAGAAGGAGCAACAAAGGTAAAAAGGTATCCCTCCCAAAAGATGTTGCTCCTACTACTACTTGTGATGATGATAATTGCTATACTATTGGTGCTATCCATATTTTTAATGATGAGAGTGATTATGTTTATGATATGAAAGGGCCCAAGCTTGGGGAAGCTACGTTTGATGAGGATGAAATATTTGAGAATATATTTGCTGGAATTAATGTTTGTCCCAAGCTTGGGGATGCTACGTTTAGTGAAGATGATATTTTTAGCATCCCAAGTTTTGATATGCAAAGTTGTTGTGATGATAGCATGCCTCCTACGTATGATGATTATATTGATGAAAGTGGGTTCAGAAGAGTGTCAACTTTAGGAATTAGTGATCCCACTATTTTGGAGGATGTTGGATTTTATTGTGATGAATATTAAAGTGGATTTGGAAGAGTGTCAACTTTATTTAGTGATTCCACTATCTCGGGAGAGGTTTCAATCGATTATGATGAGAACGAAGTTGCTACTTATAATGATTATTGTGATGAAACTTATGCTATAAAAAGTAGTGATGATTATATTTACCAATCTTGTCATGATTATGATTACCCTTTTTCTGAACATTACTCTTTTAATATGGAAACAATTTTTAGTGTTCAAGTCTCTTATGATACTCCTACTATTTCGAATGAGAAGAATTTTGCTTATGTGGAGAGTAGTAAATTTTCTATGCTTGTAGATCATGAAAACAATGTTTTAGGTGCTGGTTATATTTTTGAATTCATTCATGATGCTACTGAAAATTATTATGAGAGAGGAATATATGCTTGTAGGAATTGCAATAATGTCAAGTTTCCTCTCTATGTGCTTAAAATCTTGAAGTTATGCTTGTTTTACCTTCCTATGCAAGTTGATTATTGTTCTCCTAAGTTGTTTGCTCACAAAATCCCTATGCATAGGAAGTGGGTTAGACTTAAATGTTCTATTCGTATGCTTCATGATGCTCCCGTTATGTTTCAATTCTTATCTTTTATGTGAGCATCATTGTCATCATCATGCCTAGCTAGAAATGCATTAAAGAAAAGCGCTTGTTGGGAGACAACCCAATATTTACCCTTACTGTTTTTGTGTGTCCACATGATTATGCTACTGTACTAATCATTTTTTATGGCTTTTGTTTCAATAAAGTGCCAAGTAGAACCTTTGGGAAGACTTGGGTGAAGTTTATATGATCTTGCTGTAGAAAACAGAAACTTTTGTGCTCACGAGAATGGCTGCCATTTTTTACTGGAGAGTGATTTTAGGTTGATTCGTTTTTCATATGATTAAAAGACAAATTACTCAGGTCCATCAATTTATTTCATAATTTTTGGGGTTCCAGAAGTATACGTTTTATACAGATCACTACAGACTATTCTGTTTTGACAGATTCTGTTTTCATTGTGTTGTTTGCTAATTTTGATGCATCTATGGCTAGTATTAAGTGGTATGAACCATAGAGATGTTAGAATATAGTAGATATTACACCAATATGAATTTTTAATGAGTTCATTACAGTACCTAAGTGGTGGTTTTATTTTCTTATACTAACGGAGCTTACGAGTTTTGTTTTGAGTTTTGTGTGGTTGAAGTTTTCAAGTTTTGGGTAAAGATTTGATGGACTATGGAATAAGGAGTGGAAAGAGCCTAAGCTTGGGTATTCCCAAGGCACCCCAAGGTAATATTCAAGGACAACCAAGCAACTAAGCTTGGGGATGCCCCGGAAGGCATCCCCTCTTTCGTCTTCGTTCATCGGTAACTTTACTTGGAGCTATATTTTTATTCGCCACATGATATGTGTTTTGCTTGGAGCGTCATTTTATTTTGTTAGTTTTTGCTTGATGTTAGTTAGAATAATGTTTTGCATATTTAGTTTCAATAAAAAAAAGTCAAGGATAGCCTTTGCCATGCTTATTTTGCTAGTTTGCATGTTGCTGTTTGAAAACAGAAAGTTTACCGCTGTTGCAAAAATTCCCTAGAAAAGTCAGAGAATGGTATAACGTTGAATATTTTTGCATATTAAGCTCTGATGAATTTATTACAGTGGGAATTTTAGTTCATAATTGTTGGAGTCAGGGAAGTATTGTTACTCTTGCATTCTTTACAGACTGTACTGTTTTGGCAGATTGCTGTTATGTTTGCATTGTTTGCATATGTTTGCTTGTTTAATGATTCTATTTGAGGATAGGAGTATTAAATATACAGAGGCATTTAGTATGCAATGTTGAATAATAATTTTAGTGATTTGTTACAGTATAAGATGATAAGGTTTTGCATTGGTCTATACTAACCTATCTCACGAGTTATTGTTGAGTTTGTTGTGAATGAAGCTTTTGATAAAAAGAGAAACCATGATATGGGAGGAATTAAGGAGACACAAAAGTTCAAGCTTGGGGATGCCCAAGGCACCCCAAGATAATATTTCAAGAAGTCTCAAGCATCTAAGCTTGGGGATGCCCCAATAGGCATCCCACCTTTCTTCTTCAACTATCGGTTAGTATCGGTTGAGCCTAAGTTTTTGCTTCTTCACATGAGTTGTGCTATCCTTGCATTGTCATTTTATTTTGTTTTTCTTGCTGCTTGAATACAATATCAAGATCTGAAATTATTTAATGAGAGAGAGCCATACATGATTTAGAATTTGCTATAATACTCTTTGTGCTTCACTTACATCTTTTGAGCGTAATAATTTTTGCTCTAGTGCTTCACTTATATCTTTCAGAGCATGGTGGTGGATTTGTTCTAAAGAAACTATTGATCTCTCATGCTTCACTTAGATTATTTTGAGAGTTTTTAATAGCATGGTAATTTGCTTAAAGATAATATAGTTGGTATTCAAGATATGTGAAACTTTCTTTGGCGTGCGTTGAATACTAAGATAAGTTTGATGCTTGATAATTTTTTTAAGATACGGAGGTGATAATATCAAAGCAATGCTAGTTGGGGTGATTATGAATTTAAAGAATGCTTGTGTTGAAGTTTGTAATTCCCGTAGCATGCACGTATGGTGAACCGCTTTGTGATGAAGTCGGAGCACAATTTTATTTATTGATTGTCTTCCTTATGAGTGGCAGTAGGGGACGAGCGATGGTCTTTTCCTACCAATCTATCCCCCTAGGAATATGCGTTTACTGCTTTGGTTTTTGATGACTTCTAAATTTTTGCAATAAGTGCATGAGTTCTTTTGATTAATGTTGAGTCCATGGATTATACGCACTCTCACCCTTCCGCCATTGCTAGCCTCTCTAATACCGTGCACTTTTCACCAGTATCATACACCCACCATATACCTTCCTCAAAACGGCCACCATACCTACCTATTATGGCATTTCCATAGCCATTCCGAGATATATTGCCATGCAACTCTCCACCATTCCGTTCATATGACACACATTACTTTTGTCATATTGCTCTTTGCATGAACATGTAGTTGACATCATATTTGTGGCAAGGCCATCTTCATAATTTTCATACAAGTCGCTCTTGATTCATTGCATATCCCGGTACACCGCCGGAGGCATTCATATAGAGTCATATCTTGTTCTAAGTATCGAGTTGTAATTGTTGAGTTGTAAGAAAAATAAAAGTGTGATGATCATCATTATTAGAGTGTTGTCCCAGTGAGGAAAGGATGATGGAGACTATGATTCCCCCATAAGTCGGGATGAGACTCCGGACTTTATAAAAAAAAGAGGCCAAAGAAGGCCACCAAAATAAAAAAAATATGAGAGAAAAAGAGAGAAGGGACAATGCTACTATCCTTTTTCCACACTTGTGCTTGAAAATAGCACCATGATCTTCATGATAGAGAGTCTCATATGTTGTCACTTTCATATACTAGTGGGAATTTTTCATTATAGAACTCGGCTTGTATATTCCAATGATGGGCTTCCTCAAAAGTGCCCTAGGTCTTCGTCAGCAAGCAAGTTGGATGCACACCCACTTAGTTTCTTTTGTTGAGCTTTCATATACTTATAGCTCTAGTGCATCCATTGTATGGGAATCCCTACTAACTCACATTGATATCTATTGATGGGCATCTCCATAGCCCATTGATACGCCTAGTTGATGTGAGACTATCTTCTCCTTTTTGTATTCTCCACAACCACCATTCTATTCCACCTATAGTGCTATGTCCATGGCTCACGCTCATGTATTGCGTGAAAGTTGAAAAAGTTTGAGATTTCTAAAGTATGAAACAATTGCTTGGCTCGTCATCGGGGTTGTGCACGATTAAATACTTTGTGTGATTAAGATAGAGCATAGCCACACTATATGATTTTGTAGGGATAACTTTCTTTAACCATGTTATTTTAAGAAGACATGATTGCTTTGATTAGTATGCTTGAAGTATTATTATTTTTATGTCAATATGAACTTTTTTCTTGAATCTTTTGGATCTGAATATTCATGTCACAATTAAGTAGATTTACATTGAAATTATGCCAAAGTATCACTCCGCATCATTTTTTTATTATTTGCCTACTTGAGGACGAGCAGGAATTAAGCTTGGGGATGCTTGATACGTCTCCAACGTATCTATAATTTTTGATTACTCCATGCTACTTTGTCTACTGTTTTGGACTATATTGGGCTTTATTTTCCACTTTTATATTATTTTTGGGACTAACCTATTAACTGGAGGCCCAGCCCAGAATTGCTGTTTTTTGCCTATTTTAGTGTTTCGAGGAAAAGGAATATCAGACAGAGTCAAAACGGAACGAAATCAACTGTAGATCGGATCCACTTGAAGAGAAGCACGCCGGTTGGAAAAGAATTAACATGACAACCTCAATGATCAAAAGGATTAGTACTCCCATAGAAATATGAGAACACCGCTTGAACGGTATGGAATCAACACTTGACTTTGAAGCAACTCGAATACCACAAATAAAACAAAACAAAGGATTGGCTTGCAGAATAAGCCGGAACAAATACATATGATAGAGATTTACCCAATCCCATATCATGCATCTGTCGGAAAGATATTCTAGGAGCTACTTGAATTCCCACCTATAAAACTCCCGAAACTTTCTGGTTATGCAATCTGGTGTTGGGGATACAGGGGAAGCAATATATATCTCACCCAAACTAACAATACCTACATCCAAGCTGTATCCATGCGCCAACACATAACCAAGAAACCTTCGGAAATCATGTACCTCAACCTTCGAAAAGCATATATTATACGAGTTATGGCAATACTCCCGAACTCCCGCCCCAGTACTGGGTGGCGTCGAGGTTATCTCACCAACAACTGCATAAAAGAGATTTTCGATGTCGGCAAAATTCAGGTATTCCAGAACTGCAACGATAAAATTGTGACGACAACACCTCGGAGCTCAACTCACCGGGTCACTACCACATAAAAGACAGGAGGCACCAAGAACAATGTTCTCGTTACAAAATCATCGGAACGATTCCAAGATACCCGCGTGATCCTAAAATTGTTTTATGAAAAATTGAGGAGAGGAAAGACAAAACATCTACGCCAGGAGACCTGACCAGAGCGACGAAGGGGCTGAGGAGTAAAAAGAATCCTACTCTCCGATATATATAATCCTAAGACTCAAAATAGTTTTCTTCTAGACTCAACAACGGCCAGCAATCAAGGGGGCTCCTATGGTCAGTCGAGGCTCTGAATACCAACTTGTCACGCCCAATATACGATACTATCCTAAAGAGACTCGAAGGTCCCACCAAGGATAGAACCGCATATTGAAACGCTTTTGCAAGGTGGATATCATTACATCAACATTACATAATAGATGGGGATACATACAAAAGGCATACAATGCCACACGAATACAACATCATCTTACATAAGAGCACCATCCGACTACGGATGAAACACAAATAGAAACTCAAACGACATCCACCCTACTAGCCCAGGCTGCCGACCTGGAACCTATCCCTTGATCGAAGAAGAAGCAGAAGAAGAACTCCAAAACAAGCAAACATCGCTCTCGCGTCATGATCATCGCATAACTTGTACCTGCAACTGTTGTTGTAGTAATCTATGAGCCATGAGGACTCAGCAATCCCATTACCATGGGTATCAAGACTAGCAAAGCTTAATGGGAAAGGAAGGGGTAAAGTGGTGAGGTTGCAGCAGCAACTAAGCATATATGGTGGCTAACCAACGCAAATAAGAGCGAGAAGAGAGCAAGCGGAACGGTCGTCAACTAGTAATGATCAAGAGGTGATCCTGAACTCCTACTTACGTCAAACATAACCCAAAACCGTGTTCACTTCCCGGACTCCGCCGAAAGAGACCATCACGGCTACACACGCGGTTGATGCATTTTAATTCGGATCTGGTGTCAAGTTATCTACAACCGGACATTAACAAATTCCCATCTGCCTATAACCGCAGGCACGACTTTCGAAAGTTTATACCCTGCAGGGGTGTCCCAACTTAGCCCATGATAAGCTCTTGCGATCAACGAAGGATATACCTTCTCCTAGGAAGACCCGATTAGACTCAGAATCCCGGTTTACAAGACATTTC
Source organism: Triticum aestivum (assembly GCF_018294505.1). Classification (NCBI taxonomy): domain Eukaryota; kingdom Viridiplantae; phylum Streptophyta; class Magnoliopsida; order Poales; family Poaceae; genus Triticum; species Triticum aestivum. The sequence continues at coordinate 441,541,135 of NC_057807.1, read as the reverse complement.
GACAATGGTAAAACAAGACCAGCAAAGCCGCCCGATGTGCCGACAAATCCCGATAGGAGCTGCACATATCTCGTTCTTAGGGCACACCGGATGAACACTATGTACAACTAAAACTGGCCCTCAAGTTGCCCCAAGGTGGTGCTGCAGGTGGCTCTAGTTTGGGCCAACACTCGAAGGAGCACTGGCCCGGGGGGGGGGGGGTTAAAATAAAGATGACCCTCGGGCTCCGGAAACCCAAGGGAAAAAGGGCTAGGTGAGGCAAATGGTAAAACCAAGGTTGGGCCTTGCTGGAGGAGTTTTATTCAAAGCGAACTGTTAAGGGGGTCCCATAAATCACCCAATCGTGTAAGGAACGCAAAATCCAGGAACATAACACCGGTATGACGGAAACTAGGGCGGCAAGAGTGGAACAAAACACCAGGCATAAGGCCGAGTCTTCCACCCTTTACCAAGTATATAGATGCATTAATTAAATAAAAGGTATTGTGATATCCCAACATAACCATATCCATCATGGGGCAATCTTCAACTTCACCTGCAACTAACAATGCTATAAGAGGGGCTGAGCAAAGCGGTAACATAACCAAGCAACGGTTTGCTAGGAAGGGTGAAAAAGGTTAGAGGCTGACATGGCAATTTGGGAGGCTTGAGGAACAAGAGATAGGTAGCACAGCATAGTGATAGAACGAAGCAACTAGCATAGCAATGATAGTAGTGAGATCCAGGGTAGCGGTCATCTTGCCTGAAATCCCGCAAGGAAGAAGAACGAGTCCATGAAGTAGACGAATGGGAGTAGTCGAACGAATCCTCACAATCGCAACATTACCGGAACTAAGAAGCATCACCAGAAAGAAACAAACAACATGGTAAATGCACAAGCATAAACATGGCATGATGCACAAACAAGTATGATGCATGTCCGGTTTAATGAGGCATGGCATGGCAAAGTGCAACAAACAACACTACAAATTAAGTGGAGCTCAATATGCAACGAGTTGCATATTGACAAAATACCACATTGACATATTTAGTTAATCTCGTATAAGCTACCAAACAATATTAAATGTTGTTAAAAATGGCAAGAGGTGAAGCATATGAACACTAACTATTTAGGCAAGTTTAAATGAGGCCGGAAACAACAAACAATAATTCCAGAAAATCCCCATGTGCATATTTTTGATTCGGTACTGTTCTACCCTAAAACATATTTTATTGTTGTTAAACAAGAAAATAATGTGGACCATGTTAAACTAGGCATTTTTCCACCCCATTTACATATAAAGTTTATTTAAAACCGAGCTACGGTTATTTAGTTATGAAATAAACCATTTTAACATGGCATACATGCAAATGATATGCAAACAACATTTTAAACATTTTAAACATGGATGAAAGTGGGATATTGTGAAACTAGATAAAATTCTAAGCATTTTTCATATTTAAAACATTTTAATCCGATGCACGATTGATGAGTTATTAAATGCATGAATATAGAGGGTTTTTCTGTAAAACAACGGTTCTGTGGAAAAATGATAAAATCGCCACGGGAAAAAAAATAAAACATGGGCCAAAACAGAGATCTGGCCCAGGTCGCGGGGGAAGCTGCTCACATCGGGCCAGAGGCCGGATCTGGAGTGCCGGAGAGGAGCTGGAGCAGGCTGGGCCTAGTGCGATCTGGTGCTGGGCCGCCCGGTCGCTGGCGCTCCAGACGAAGAGGGTCGCGGTCAACGGAGATGCGGTCCTCGCTCGGGCACAGCCGTGCGCTCGAGGCAGGGTCGTCCTCCTCCTGCTCGAAGCAGAAGCAGAGGAAGAAGGCACTGGCGGCCGGCTGCGGGACTCCGGGACGACGCGACGGCGGATCTGGGCGATGCAGTCAACGACGCGGCTGCTCAATTCGGCGAGGATGGGCGAAGGGGCGCCGGATCCGGGCGACGGCAGGAGGTGGCTCCCGTGCGGCGCAACAACGGGGCTCCGACGAGCTGGGGCATCGATGGCGTTGGTGGTGGATGGAGCTTGCGGGCATGCAGAGGGAGGTCAAAGACGGACGCGAAACAAGGCGGGGCCATCCTGCTCGTGCAGGGCGAAGCAGAGGAGGCGAGCAGGGGACTTGGTGGCAGGCAGTGGGGCTTGCGGCGGCGCAAGATCCGGCCGGTGCTTGCCGTATCCGGCGCGGAGGAGGACGGGAATGGATCCCCAGTGGACCGAGGCAGGTCGGGGACGGCAATAGTGGATCTCCGGGGCAACGACGACCTCTTGTGATTGCTGACAAAGGTAGAGACGAAGCAGCGGTCGAAGGGTTCAGAGAAGTCGCGAGGTTCAGGCAGGGATGGACGCCGGCGACGCAGACGAGGTGAAGGCGTCCAGCGGAGAAGCTCCAGGCGGTGGCGCTGCAAGATCAAGGATGCGAGCATTCATGGCATCGGGTTCCTGCTAGAGAAGGGAGAGGCGAGAGAGATTAGAGGGAGAGAAGTAGGGGAGTAAAAGAAGAGAAGGCAGGGCGTGGCGACCTGGTGGTTGCCGGCAGCGGCGCTGGTCTTCGAACAACGAGGCGAGGAGGAGGCCAGGGACGAGGCAGGGCTCGTGTAGGAGAAGGAGGGGCGCTGCGGTGGTTGGCTCGCTGGGGAAATCGAGGGAGAGGGTCGGAGGCTGGTGGTGGTGGGGATGGATCTGGGAGGATCCCGATGAAGATGCGGGACAGAGTGGCGGCGGCGGCTAGGAGGATCCCTAGAAATTAGGGATTTGGTCTCGGTTTAGACTAGTATATATAGCGGGTGGGTTAGGCTAGGGGCTATCTCGTCCCTCCGATCGTAATCGGACAGACGGAAAAATAGGCTAGGGAAGTCCAAATAAGAAAACGGAGATGTTTTATAGACGTTAGGGGATGATCCGGATCCATTGGTAACGACAGACTGGTTCGGGTTCGAGCAAGTTTTTCGGACGCACGGAAGAGGGGGTCGGTGGTTGTAGAGAGGTTAGGTGGTCACGGTCAAGAGGGAAGCGAAAACCCGATTGGTCTGGAACGGTCAGCGCGGGCAAGGCGATCCAAGGGAAGGTGATGAAGGCAAAAGGGAGAAACGGCAACGACGAACGAATGCAAGTTTTAACAAAACGATGTCGATGCAATGCGAATGATGACATGAGACGAGATGCATAACAAGAACAAAATGCAAAACAAAAGACAAAAACCCAACCACGAAGGAAATATCATACCGCATCTCCGGAAAAAGCAAGAGTTGGAGTTACAAATATGGAAAGTTGTATCCGGGGCGTTACACATGCCCAGGGATACTTGAGGTGACAATGGAGTATCTAGGTGACATTAGGGTTTTGGTTGATTTGTGTCTTAAGGTGTTCTTCTAGTACGAACTCTTTTATAGATCGATCCGAACGAATAACTTTGAGGTGGTTCCGTACCCTACCATAATCTCTACGTTTGTTCTCCGCTATTAGTGGCTTTGGAGTGACTCTTTGTTGCATGTTGAGGGCTTATTATATGATCTATCTATGTTATTATTTTTGAGAGAACTTGCACTAGTGAAAGTATGAACCCTAGGCCTTGTTTCCTATCATTGCAATACCGTTTACGCTCACTTTTATCATTAGTTACCTTGCTGTTTTTAATATTTCAGATTACAAAAACCTATATCTACTATCTACTTTGCACTTGTATCTTCATCTCTTCGCCGAACTAGTGCACCTATACAATTTACCATTGTATTGGGTGTGTTGGGGACACAAGAGACTCTTTGTTATTTGGTTGCAGGGTTGTTTGAGAGAGACCATCTTCATCCTACGCCTCCTACGGATTGATAAATCTTAGGTCATCCACTTGAGGGAAATTTTCTACTGTCCTACAAACCTGTGCACTTGCAGGCCCAACAACGTCTACAAGAAGAAGGTTGTGTAGTAGACATCACATCCCTGGCCGGTACTACCATGGGCCACTGTGGTACTACTGCTCCCTTGAGCCCGCATGCCACAACACAATAGCACTTGGAGTCCTTCATTTTGCAAAGACACAGATAAACGGTCGATGCTCCAAAGAAGCAAAGGAAAGGTGGTGCAAAGGAACAGACGTGTACGTGTTGATTCCACCTTAACCTTTCAGATACGGACCCCATCTTAATAGTATGGCTTTCCTACGACTCAAACCCACCGAAAAGAAACATAGAGAAACGTCGTCTTCACTTAGGCTCCGAGGGGCACCGAATCGTCTTGTGCCTAACCATGAGATATCTGAAATGCTTAATGCACACGATTAGTCCGCAAATGCATTGTCATCAATCACCAAAACCACATAGGGAGAAATATGCCCTTACAATCTCCCCCTTTTTGGTGGACTGATGACAATACATGATTTGCACATAAGGATACAAAACTAAACATAAGCAAACCCAACATCTACAAAATATAGACAGGCCCCCCCAGATGTGTGCACTCTCTATATATGCTTTGGACTGCACGTCACACATACTAGGATCAACACTCCCCCTATATTTTATAGACAAGGCATTCCTTGCAACAATATATAAATGACACTAAGCATGGAGGCAAGGTAATGAATTATGAGCATAAAGTAAAGGGCACAGGATAGAATATGCTCACAAACTACTAAGCATAAAGATAATAAGATAAGCTTAAGTACATATGTCTCACACCATATGATGGTCTCCGGGACACACACGAACACAAACACAAACTAACAAACCAAAGCAACACGAACGAAGGTCCAACGAAACGAAAACAAAGAGAGCAAATCCTACACTCTCTCCCCCTTTGGCATCGAGGCACCAGAAAGGCAGAGAGGAAACCTAAAACACAGGTGGTAGCATCATCTGCAGAGATCACCCAACAACCTCCTCATCAGTCTCGGCAGCGGGAATGGACTCCCCCTCTGACTCGGTCCACTGATAGCCCTGCTTGGTCATCCAGTCAGCCTGAGGAGTGATGTTCTTCTCTGACCCGCTCTCCACGATCTCGCCGTACATCCTCAAGATCCTCTTGTCGCACTGGCGACTATCCTTGGAAGCAGCATGGGTCTTGTACTGCCCCTTGGCCTGCATGCAAAACAGGGTTTTCATCTTTGCCTTCAGCTTCTTAGCCCAACAGGGCTCAGTAGATGGAGGAGCGTACCCCAAAGAGCTGTCCTCAGCCAACTCCTCCTCCTCAACCTCGTCCTAATCAACATTCATCCTAGTAGCCTCAGCCTCAACCCTGGTAGTGGTATTGGCCCACTTGTTCTTTTGACGCAGCTTGATAGGCTCGTGGCGAACCAAGTTTGGAGCAGAAAAGTCTCCCTCCGGATAAAGCTTCTCCCACGTCTTCAATATCAAGAGGTGCAGGTATGGACCACAGATGGGAACTTTGCGATTGTAGACCACAAACCCGAGCTCAACCCACATGATATGAGAGATGTCCAGAGATTGGGTAGCATGACAACGCGCCTCCTCACAAAGAAGCATCATATCCATGAGATAAGCATGCACCTTATCCTTGTCACCAATGTGCGGAAAGATAGTGTTGCGGAAGATTTGGTGCATGACATCGAGGAAGGGGTTGAGCACCCACGCTGCGTGCCATTGGCTAACTTCTTCTCCACATGGAACAATTGAAGCTTGTTCTTGTTGGCAGACTCTGGATTGTCGCGAGGGTGGACACCAACAAGCACATTGAGCCCTTCATCATGAACATGCAACATCTACATGAATTCCTTCCACTTGGCAGACATTCATTTCCCATTGGTGATCCAAGTCATAGTCCGCTCATCATCCGTGTGGAAGTGGACGGAAGCAAAGAACTGAGCCACAATCTCCGGGTCAAAGTCCATGTGGAACATGATGATGTCTTCAATGCCAAACTGCTCCACCAAGTCCAACACCTCACCAAAGTATGCACGGTAATTCCTCAGATGAGTCATATCAACCCACTACATTGGAATATAGATGTTGTGCTTGGACTTGATCACATCAATGTAGATGAGATTCTGCTGCTTGGTCCAGAACAACTCATTTCCTCTAACATTCTCACGAGGGTTCACATAGGGGTTAATCCTCCTTCGAATGATGAACTCGGCTTGAGGCATCTCGTCCATGCCAAGTGTTGGCTCCTTGATCATGTTGGCGGTCTTCTTGACATTGCATTGTTGGGCATTGGAGCCCTATGGTGCTTCTTGATTGCGAAGCCGCTTGGAGCTCGTGTCACGGCTGGAATTCGAGCGATGGGCATTGGAGCCACCACCTATGACACACAACACAAAACACACGAGAGGAACGAGAAGGGTCATTGAAAAGACCAAGGCCAAAACAAATGAAACAAGTAGAAATAAGATTGGGTAGCTGCAACAAGGTAGTTTAGATGTCAACAGTAGTACCTCACCATGAGGCGGACATAAAAATTTACTGTGGAGGATGGCACGGTACTACCGCGCCTAGAGCGGAAGTAAATTTTTACTTCCGCGCATCGAGCGGTAGTACCGCTCCAACGGAGCGGTAGTACCATACACGGTGGATCTCGCCAGAGCGGTAGTACCGCATGAGAGGCGCGTTAGTACCGCATGGACGAATCTGGCAAGATGGATCTAGGCACATCCGGGATTGATACTATGGTTGATCAAAACTACCGTGTTGCAACATACCAAATAACATCTATACAGCACTAGCACTCTCCTACACCCTCCTCTTGCAATGATTTAGCCAAAAATCTCAAGAACTACACATGCATCTCCCAAAACCTAGAAACAAAACAATGAGGCAAGGAGAGAATGACTAAGGGAGATAGCAGGTTCCATGGTAAGAGGGCGAGATGGGGATCGATCCCACCGGTCGGAATGCGAGGAGAGCGCCGTTCTTGGGCAGGAGAGAGAGAGAGAGAGAGAGAGAGAGAGAGATAGAGAGAGAGAGAGCGAGAAAGTGGGAAAAAAGAGTTGAATGGGTATGGGGGAGTTGGAACTCCCCCTGCCCGCTCTTGACCCCCACCCGCTCATGACGACGTGGTAGTAGTGCTGGTCAACGCGGTAGTACCGCACACAGGGCGGTAGTACCGCTCTTTCAGTGGTAGTACCGTGTCGCGGATGCACCTGTGCTCGCACAAGGCAACCCATCTCCTGCGGTAGTTGAGGGAGTCCTGGATTAGGGGGTCCTCGGACAGCCGGAGTATATGCTTATGCCGGACTGTTGGACTATGAAGATAAAAGATTGAAGACTTCCTGCCGTGTCCGGGTGGGACTCTCCTTTGCGTGGAAGGCAAGCTTGGAGATTCGGATGTGTAGATCTCCTTCTCTGTAACCGACTCTAGGTAACCCTAGCCCCCTCCGGTGTCTATATAAACCGGAGGGTCTAGTCCGTTGGATAAGAACAATCAGAATCATAGGCTAGCTTCTAGGGTTTAGCCTCTACGATCTCGTGGTAGATCAATTCTTGTAATACTCATATCATCAAGATCAATCAAGCAGGAAGTAGGGTATTACCTCCATAGAGAGGGCCCGAACTTGGGTAAACCTCGTGTCCCCCGCCTCCTGTTACCATTAGCCTTAGACGCACAGTTCGGGACCCCCTACCCGAGATCCGCCGGTTTTGACACCGACATTGGAGCTTTCATTGAGAGTTCCACTGTGTCATCATTGTAAGGCTTGATGGCTCCGTCAATCATCTATAACGATGAAATCCAGGGCGAGACTTTTTTTCCTGGACAGAACTTCGTATTCGGCGGCTTCGCACTATGGGCCAACTCGCTTGGCCACCTGGAGCAGATCGATAGCTACGCCCCTGGCCATCAAGTCAGGTTTGGAAGCCTGAATTACACTGCCGACATCTGCGGAGACTTGATCTTCGATGGATTCGAGCCCATGACAGGTGCGCCCTACGGCTGCGATTAGCATGACCTAGATCTGCCATCAGACGGCGATCAGGAGATCACACGTGCGGCTGCCCTAGTCCTAGACCCAGAACAGATCGCGCTGTCCATGGATGGGGGGCTAGACCCCACCATGGAGGCCGCATTCTCTACGGCGTTGGAGCCGAACACAGATTTAGCCTCTATTGAGGCCTGTGCCGTCGGACCCCCGGACTCGTCTCCGGATACGGGTTCCGAACCGCGTGTGTCCGCGCCCGTTGAAACGGATTGGGCACCGATCTTAGAGTTCACCTCCGCGGACATCTTACAGCACTCGCCCTTGGGCGACGTGTTAAATTCATTAAGATCTCTCTCCTTGTCAGGAGATTCTTGGCCGAACTATGTCCGGCTTGAGTGGGAAAAAGATGAATTTCGCTGCCCACCCACCACCCACTTGATAGCCACTATCGATGACTTGACCGACATGCTTGACTTCGACTCCGAAGACATCGACAGTATGGACGATGATGCAGGAGAAGAAGAGGAACCACCGCCCACAGGGCGATGGACAGCCACCTCGTCATATGACATTTACATGGTGGATACTCCCAAAGAAGATAATGGCAAGAATAAGAAGGATACAGGTGAGGACAAACCTCCCGAAAAGCAGCCGAAGCACCAACGTCAGCGCCGCCGCTCTAAACCATGCCATAGCAAAAACAGCGATACCGGCACCGGAGACAATAGCAATCCGGACGATGCCGAAGACAATGAAGATGACCCCGCCCAGCCTGGATTCGAACAGGCCGGACGGGGGGACGGGCAAACCAGCCCTGATGAACAGGCCACGAATGAAACCTCAGAGGAGGATAACTACATGCCCCCCTCCGAGGACGAGGTGAGCCTCAGCTACGACGAATTTACTATGCCTGAGGATCCCGCCGAGCAGGAACGCTCCAAGCGACGACTTATAGCCACGACGAAAAGCCTGAAGAAGAAGCAACAGCAGCTTCAAGCTTATCAAGATCTGCTAGCTGATAGATGGACCGAAGTCCTGGTAGCCGAGGAATACGGACTCGAACGCCCAAACAAAAGCTACTCGGGGCGGAAGTTGTTACCTTAATTCGAGGACGAGGCACTAGCACAGGATGCGGCTGACCGACCACCCCGTGGCCGAGATAAAGTGATGTATCAGCCCGAACACCAGCCCGCACGATGTCGCCGAATAACTAAAAACACCAAGGCCCGGGGCTACATGCATGACCTGCGAGACGAACTGGAAGACAAAGTAGGACAACCAAGATCGATCTACGGATCACGGGGGCGTGCCTCAACACATGGCGATGATCGTCACGCCGGATATACTACATACAAATCCACCCGAGCCGAATACAGCAGAATAGCTACATTAGAACCGCGTCGTGAAGTGGCTCGGCACAGAGGCGCAGCACACCCCCTATGCTTCACAGATGAAGTGATGGAACATGAATTCCCAGAAGGGTTCAAACCCGTGAACATCGAACCATATGATGGAACAACCGATCCCGCGGTCTGGATTGAAGATTTCCTTCTCCATATTCACATGGCCCACGGTGATGATATTCACGCCATCAAGTACCTCCCACTAACACTCAAGGGACCAGCTTGACACTGGTTAAACAGTCTGCCAGAAAACTCCATTGGCAGTTGGGAGAACCTGGAAGATGCATTTCTCGACAACTTTCAGGGCACTTATGTGCGACCATCGGACGCTGATGACTTAAGTCATATCACCCAACAACCCAGAGAGTCGGCCAGGAAATTCTGGACTCGTTTCTTAACTAAAAAGAACCAGATTGTGTGGAGACCGATTCTTCGGGTACTAATTCCCAGAAAATAGCCCTTGTGCCCATCAGCCCCAGGATAACTGTTAGCTGATGAGGCACCAACTTGATACAGAAATTCCAAGCAAATGAAAATATGTAGTACAAGACCATTCTGGTTTGTGAGTACAACAAATGGTTTCTAGTGGTTGATGGCGGAAGCGGGCTGTAAATCATCAGTGTCTATGGGACTCCATTTCCCACGGGAACAGCTGACCAGGTTAACTCCTATCTTCACGAGGCTGCTATCACCGTTGCTTAGGTTCCGGGGCTGTCATCGCGTCGCTCCTCTCCGCGCAAGAAATCTGGCCAAGACAATAGCCAGGGACAAGCCAGTGAGTACTTTGAATGTACTCGCAAACATTATGAACCCAGGGATAATATTGCAATGATGTGCTAAAAATATTTTATACTCATGACGTCAGTCACAATAATATAAATATAACTCTGATGTGTGTAAGCATGTTATATATGAATATGTAATATCAAAGAAGTATATAAAAAATTATAATGAAATAAATAACAAGCATGCCACAGTCGGGCGTCTGAGCGACACCACATAAAGGGCTTTAAAGGAAATGGCACAGTTGGGCGTCTGAGCGACACCACATAAAGGGCTTTAAAAGAAATGCCACAGTCGGGCGTCTGAGCGACACCACATAAAGGGCTTTAAAAGAAATTCCACAGTCGGGCGTCTGAGCGACACCACATAAAGGGCTTTAAAAGAAATGCCACAGTTGGGCATCTGAGCGACACCACATAAAGGGCTTTAAAAGAAATGCCACAGTCGGGCGTCTGAGCGACACCACATAAAGGGCTTTAAAAGAAATGCCACAGTCGGGCGTTTGAGCGACACCACAAAAAGGGCTTTAAAAGAAATAATCATAGTGAACATCCCGGAGGTAGAACCATCCCAGGGATATGGGATAATACCAATAATATCACGGGTTAGTCCACCATAAAATAATAATCATCATCATCACAAATCACAAGTCGTGATACCAGTTCTGGTTTAACAGTTTCACCTCCGAAGACCGACACTAAGACCGACACTCGACCCATCCCAGACTGTAATCCTTAACCATGGACATGGCTATTCGAATAGGTTTAATCTCTGCAGAGGGTGTACTCTTTACCCATGAGTAACAGATTCCTTTAGTCCATCGGGACTAATTCTGTCTACGGTCTTTTTGTTGAAAACACACCTAACTTGCACACACCAGCTTAACTCACACGTGTCTGGAATCACCCACGACACCTTTCACGCAAACTCTAAGTGGGGAGGCTACAACCTCGCGTAGCATGGGATCAAATTTATATTGCACGCTCTAAGGGGTGGCCTCCCCTCTCGGTCTCAACCGGAAACACCCATGCCCCCGAACCAGGTGGCCTACCTACCAGCTACAACCGGTATCTTCCACCCTGGCCTCTCTGTACGGTGTGTGCTAGAAAGAGGTTGACAACTTACTGAACCGTACTCTACTTGTTGTAGAGACGAGTGGTAGTATGAAACAAGTATGTGGGTTAGTGGAACAAGACTCGATCTATGGTCGACTCGGGAGGTTTAAGTATTCCCTGCATGATTAGCATAACGAATATATTTCAACCAACAGAGTCACCGCTCATATTACCTTACCATGCCATACCAGACATAACCGTCCCAACGGAGACCGGCGACAAACTCATGCCTACCCAAGGCAGAGGTTTTCCCGGGTTCCTGTCGGTATGCATGCAAGGCACATGAGGATGATTATCATCACAAGTGTGATCATTTCCAACAGCATGGAAATAACAGATATGCATCCATGCACATGATCATCTCACATGAAATAACAATTTCTCCAAAAAAAGAGGTAGTGTGATAAATGTGTCAACGAACACTCAAAAATATCATGCCAGGGTTCAGAATGCTTGCCTTCAGGTCGTGGGAAGGCAGGGTGCATTTCAAACTCTTGAAATACTTCTCCTCTCTTCAAAAATCCTATTTTAGAAATATAAATGAATTAACACACAAAAATAAAAACAGCACAAAAAGTTGTTTGGAATTTTTTTAATTAAATCTTAAAATAAACTAGATCAAATTTGAGATAGGTAGGAAAAAGAATTAATTCATTTGGAGTTATATTTAAAAAGATAAAGCCAGTCAAAGATTTGGTCAAAATCTGTTTTTAATAATAAACAGAAAAGAAAACGCTTCGGGTAGAATACGCCTTCAAAACGGGGAGACGTACTCGGGGTCTTTACACTTCCACTTAAATGCGTGGAGGCGGGGCTGGGTCACTGACGGTGGGTCCAGGGGGCCCACTGGTCAGGTTTGACCTGTCCCCACTCCCTCCTCTTCTCTGCCCGAGCAGAGGTGTGGCGTCCGGCGATCGTCGCCGGCGAACGGCGTCTTTTCGCGGGCATCTAAGAGCAGGGATGGATCCGCCACTCCTAGGCAGTCCTTCCGGTGGTCGCAGGGTCGCCGGAGGTGGAGGGAGTCGCCGGCGGCGAGCTCCGCGGCGGAGGGGGGCTTCGGTGACAAAGTGATTTTTGGGCTGCGGTGGTCTCTGACCAAAATTGATCAAGGGGTTGCACTCGCGAGAGGGAGGGGGAGTTCTTGGTGGAGAGATTGGAGAAGGAGAGGCCCTGGTGGTGACGGAATCAACCGGGGCTTGGCGGCGACCGAACTGGCCGGACTCGGGGAAGAAGGCCTTCCCCTCCTCGAATGCTGGCCAGTGTAGCTCTAGGAGGATCACTGGAGGTTGATCCAGGGCTAGATGGAGCTCCGGGGCCCTTATATAGGCGGTGGAGGTCGGTTCGATGTGACCGGCGATAGGGACGACGGCGAACCGCCTCCCTGTAGCGTCAGGGCGTCGTGGCGACGACGGTAGCTAGCCGACGGGCGGGGTGATAAGTTTGCGCTGTTCACAGGGGCAGGTGGCGAGCCGGGGTGGCTTGGGCGGCGCTGGCTTGAGCAGGGTTGTCGGGCGGCCGTGGCGGCTAGTCCTTGGCTTGCCGGGGACGCGGCGAGGCTCTGCTTGGCGCTTTGCGGTGAGGGGGGGGGCATGCAGCGCGCAAGGGGACACGGCATGCTGGCTGCGGTCGGTCACGGGCTGGGGTGAGTGCGGGGCGTGACGCGGCGGCTCGGGCGCACGCGCGTGCAATACGCGCGGTCTGGGCACGTCCAGTGCATGCACGGAAGGTGTTCGACACAATGCCGTGGCATGCTACAGGTCACTGGTGAGGTTGGCAAGCAACATAACCAGGTTAGTGATAGAGGGAAACTCCAGGGACAAGGTGGTTTGGTCAGGTGGCCAAGTTCATAATGTATACCTGAGATCATGCCAAAACAGTCCATGCACTACCGGTGTTTGTCGAAAAGCCAAAGGCACCTAGGCTATTCTTGGAGGGGCAAAATCTTCCAGATCAGTGTCTCCTTGGATGCACAAGAGGGTGGTGAGGTTAGTTGGTGAAAAGCACAAACTGGCTAGTGCAAATTTTGCAGAACTTCAAATCTTGACAGGATGTGAGTGGCATTATTCCATGAACCAAAAATATGCCAATGGTTGCATGCTCCTGGACTTAGCATGGAGGACTACAAGTAGGAGAAGGAATCAAGGGCCAAAGAGCAAGCAATAATAGGGATGCTGTACAAACCATCTTGATGGACCAGAATGAAGATTAGGTTGATTTACTCAAAATTTTCAAAGAACATCATTGGGTCTTTGCATATAATGGAATCATATGCTGCTACTGACATCCCATAATTTTGGTGGAAGCTAGAAACAAATGTTTAAAAGGGTTGCAGTGCAAAAATGCCTACTGGACCAGAGAAGAAAAACATGTGTAGCACTCAAAGTATGCAATGAATGAACTATATTATTGCATAAAAGTGATTTAGAGGCATCACATGACATCTCCAAGTTTTGGTGGAATTTTTTTGTTAAATTTATCAAATGGTTGTAGTACAAAAAGAGCTCCAAACTTAAAACAAGTCATTTTAATGATTAAAGCTCAGGGTGAAATAATTTTATAAATAAATTTACTGATTAGGAAATTGTTTTAATGAGATGGCATAGAAGTTCAATATGTTAGGAAGGATCCACTTGGGAGAAATAAATCCTTCATACTAAAAGAAAGGTTTTAAAAAATCAACAAAAATTCTTGCAGGCAAAATTTTAACTCTTGGCAAAATTTTAATAACTAAAACTTGGTTAAATTTTTCGGGTGTTACAATTACTAACCCCCTAAAACAAAAAAATTTCGTCCTCGAGATTTGCTAAGGTTTGAGAAACAAAAGAAAATACTTTTACTAGATCAAAAGATCATTTACACAAGTGGTAAAAAGAGGCTACAGTGAGAGGGCAATAAGTGGTGAATAACTACAGTGTGGGCACTGACGTTGTGTGGAGAAATTCCACGTTTCGGACAACGAGTGATTTCTACGCGGGACGCAGTGAATTTAGAATAAATTCTAAATTCAATGATATGCTGGTCGTACCCGAGAACACAGTGCTCCCTTTGGCTGACAGGTGGGACCAGGGCCCACTGTCAGTCTCTTCTTCTACCTCTGGCTCTCTCTTCTTCCTCTCTCCCGCGCGTTTTCCCGGCTTTCTCCACCGGCGATGATTAGCGCGTAGGGCATCTAGGCCGTACTGCGGTAGTGCGCGGCGTGCTTGCTGCCGGTGCATTGTGCACTCACGTCGTGGGCCAGTGCACTGTCGGTACTGCTCGCGGATTCGCCTCCGAACACCGGCGATCTGGCGATGAGCGGCGCTGGTGGACTTCGTCCACCGTACACCGATCCCGAGCTATAAAACAACTGCGATGCTCCTTCTTCATCTTCGCACCTGGCCTCGCTTCTACTCCTCCTCCTCCTTTACCGTTTACCGGAGCTCGAGACGAGGCTCCAATGGAGGAGACGGTGCCGGACTGGTACATGATCCTGGTGTGTGGAGGGTTGGCGGCAGTGCTGGGGCTCTCGGTGCTCCTGTGCGCGATGATCTATGATGATCGTTGCGATGCTGCCGCTCGGGTGCTGGCTCTCCACGGTGGTGGTGATCACGAGGATTAGGCGTAATCCCGAGTGTTTTACCGCTAACGATGTGTTGGAGGTGGATAGTGTCTGGATGATTATCTGCTAATCTCTTCCTTGGCGGCATGTGGAGTGCTTAGAAGGGTGGTTGGTGAGATGCAACATGGTTGCGTGTATTTCAGGTAGTGTAAGAGCCCGAGTGGTTGTGGGTCTGCTGCCGTGGTGCTGCGTGAAATAAAACGAATAATCCATGCAGCGAGAGGATAAAAGATGCAACAAATTTTGGAAGAAGAAAATCTCATTCCAGGATTTTTTTTTGCGGTTACACAGGTTGCTCACGAAGAAAACCACTCACAAACGTAAAAACTGAATACTCGATTCGTCACACAAATTCGAGGTACCATGCATAAGTTACCACATAATAGTAAATGCTGAAATAACAAATACAGCAGTGACGTCTAAAATGAGAATGGTAACTGGTCAGGGTCTCAAGGAAAAATATCTGGTAGTGGAATGCACTCCTCTTCTATCGGAGGAAGTGGATTGATCAGTCGATGTATGAGTCTCTCCGGATCGGGTCTCAGTGGTCTGCCCATTGCAATCTGAGGGTTCAGATTAGTGAGATTCTTGAGATAATCCATCACTTGCTGATTCAAATGCTCTTGCACGATGATGTACTGGATGAGGTTGGCCAGTACTGGGTCTCTCTCAATCCGCCCACCAGGGAAAGATGTTACTCCCCCGGGTGTTGCACGGCTCGGAAAGTAATAATATCCTCGTTCGCGGGCATAGGGCACTGTGGATCGAAGGCGAGAAATCGCTTCTTTCGCAGCAGCCTCTATGGCTAGGTGTGGGGTTGGCATAGATTTCCCCATGAAGGAAACTTCTGTTGGATCTTGATTGGAGTCTACGGGAGGGATGTGTACTGCTGCCCAATATTCCGAGGTGGAAAGAGTGAGTCTCGATTTGAACAGCTCGTACTGGGGTGGATATGTAGAACCCATAGTACTGCGGGTAAAGTCCCACAATATTTTGACAAAGCTACCTGGGGTTGCATATGGGGTTCTCAGATGAATACTGGGGCTCGGCATGACAGGAAGAAGGTTGTGAGGGTGGTGCACAAGATGTGGGGTGCTGGGTAAGATCACAAGGTGGTCTTTATATAGCAAAGTAGCTGGGTCATTTCACCGTGGTGAAAGGTAATAAATTTACCAGCTTAGCTCCAAAGGTCGGCTCAGTGTCAGAGATACACATATCTCATAAAGAGACGTGTTACTGCGGTTGTCGTCGAGGTTGGGTTTGGTAGCTGTGCCTGGAAAATGTGCACTATGCTGAGAAAAATACGCGTGGCTACCATTAAAACAGGGGCACAACGACAGGCTGCGTTAATACACAAGATTTCGTGATTACAAAGCGGGGATACACTGAGACTCGGCACTACTCGCACAGCTTAGTCTACCTTGTTTACGTCTAAACAGGCGTGTCTGGTGGATGTCGAGGCTTCTCCATGTGTCCCAATGCTGGGATTTGTCGAAGATGGAGGAGGAACTACAGGGTCGGGGTAGCGATGATGACCATCACGGGGATTGTTGGCCACAATCCCGTTGGAGTGTGCTCCCAAAAGGTGACGAAGCACTTCTGGGGTCATCAAGACACCTTGGCCGCTGGTTGGAGTTGACCTCAGGGTCTCGATCGGGTGTCCAAACAGCACGACTGGGTTGTCGGTGTCGGACTTGGCTTCCTGCTTGCCGGGGCTCGGCGAACCAGCTCTCCTCGAGCTACGATCAGATCAATAGTGATTTGATCAAACAATGCCTCTAGTGCACTTACATAGCGCACTAGGTGCAACAACGCGGGATCCGTCTCGTGGTCTCCGCTGGCAACTTGGGGTGGTCTGCCATACCCTTCACGCCTGGGGTAGTAGTAGAACGAGCGACAGTTAACTCTAGGCGACAACTGCCGGAGTTGAACTATAGCTTCTCGAGCGGCTAGCTGGATGGCTTGTGGCTCGAAGGAAGTTGTTCTTCCGGTGAACCTGTAGGGGCGTTCTGGCGACAAACCCCTACCGTAGATGTGCACAGTGGCCCAGAATTGGCGGTCTTCACTGCTCATGGGTCCTTGGTACACAACATATTCTGGGGGCTCTTCTAACGCGTAGGCACGACGGGTGAGGTTTGTGAGTATGGTCAAGAAATCTCCAAGATTGGTTGTTGTGGTCTCATTGTGCACTATGGGACCAGGCATTGTGGCTAGGCTGGGGAAGAGGCTGTGCTGGGTTGAGGCTAGCGTGCCCTTTTATAGAAAAAGGGAACGAAGTCTTCCTTCGCACGCTTGCAAATGAGACATTTTTGCCATCAGTCATTGGCGTGTGATCGACAGGCTAGACTGATAGGTTGGGCACCGACTGCCAAAAGTGTCGGACTTACTGTGTGGCTATCTTGCACGGGAAGCTTGGCTGGGGTTTTGGTTAGGGTCTGCTAGGTTGGTTTACCTAAGTTATCCGACCTGGCTAAGATAGGATTAGCCAATGGTCAGCCTGGCTCTGGTACCAAGTCTGTGGAGACCAATTCTCCGGGTACTAATTCCCAGAAAATGGCCCTTGTGCCCATCAGCCCCAGGATAACTGTTAGCTGATGAGGCACCAACTTGATATAGAAATTCCAAGCAAATACAAAATATGAGTACAAGACCATTCTGGTTTGTGAGTACAACAAATGGTTTCTAGTGGTTGATGGCGGAAGCGGGATGTAAATCATCAGTGTCTATGGGACTCCATTTCCCACGGGAACAGCTGACCAGGTTAACTCCTATCTTCGCGAGGCTGCTATCACCGTTGCTTAGGTTCCGGGGCTGTCATCGCGTCGCTCCTCTCCGCGCAAGAAATCTGGCCAAGACAATAGCCAGGGACAAACCAGTGAGTACTTTGAATGTACTCGCAAACATTATGAACCCAGGGATAATATTGCAATGATGTGCTAAAAATATTTTATACTCATGACGTCAGTCACAACAATATAAATATAACTCTGATGCGTGTAAGCATGTTATATATGAATATGTAATATCAAAGAAGTATATAAAAAAATTTATAATGAAATAAATAACAAGCATGCCACAGTCGGGCGTCTGAGCGACACCACATAAAGGGCTTTAAAGGAAATGCCACAGTCGGGCGTCTGAGCGACACCACATAAAGGGCTTTAAAAGAAATGCCACAGTCGGGCGTCTGAGCGACACCACATAAAGGGCTTTAAAAGAAATGCCACAATCGCGCGTCTGAGCAACACCACATAAAGGGCTTTAACAGAAATGCCACAGTCGGGCGTCTGAGCGACACCACATAAAGGGCTTTAAAAGAAATGCCACAGTCGGGCGTCTGAGCGACACCACAAAAAGGGCTTTAAAAGAAATAATCATAGTGAACATCTCGGAGGTAGAACCATCCCAGGGATATGTGATAATACCAATAATATCATGGGTTAGTCCACCATAAAATAATAATCATCATCATCACAAATCACAAGTCGTGATACCAGTTCTGGTTTAATAGTTTCACCTCCGAAGACCGACACTCGACCCATCCCAGACTGTAATCCTTAACCATGGACATGGCTATTCGAATAGGTTTAATCTCTGCAGAGGGTGTACTCTTTACCCACGAGTAACAGATTCCTTTAGTCCATCGGGACTAATTCCGTCTACGGTCTTTTTGTTGAAAACACACCTAACTTGCACACACCAGCTTAACTCACACGTGTCTGGAATCACCCACGACACCTGTCAAGCAAACTCAAAGTGGGGAGGCTACAACCTCGCATAGCATGGGATCAAATTTATATTGCGCGCTCTAAGGGGTGGCCTCCCCTCTCGGTCTCAACAGGAAACACCCATGCCCGCGGACCAGGTGGCCTGCCTACCAGCTACAACCGATATCTTCCACCCTGGCCTCTCTGTACGGTGTGTGCTAGAAAGAGGTTGACAACTTACTGAACCGTACTCTACTTGTTGTAGAGACGAGTGGTAGTACGAAACAAGTATGGGGGTTACTGGAACAAGACTCGATCTATGGTCGACTCAGGAGGTTTAAGTATTCCCTGCATGATTAGCATAACGAATATATTTCAACCAACAGAGTCACCGCTCATATTACCTTACCATGCCATACCAGACATAACCATCCCGACGGAGACCGGCGACAAACTCATGCCTACCCAAGGCAGAGGTTTTCCCGAGTTCCTACCGGTATGCATGCAAGGCACATGAGGATGATTATCATCACAAGTGTGATAATTTCCAACAGCATGGAAATCACAGATATGCATCCACGCACATGATCATCTCACATGAAATAACAATTTCTCCAAAAAAAGAGGTAGTGTGATAAATGTGTCAACGAACACTCAAAAATATCATGCCAGGTTTCAGAATGCTTGCTTTCAGGTCGTGGGAAGGCACGGTGCATTTCAAACTCTTGAAATACTTCTCCTCTCCTCAAAAATCCTATTTTAGAAATATAAATGAATTAACACACAAAAATAAAAACAGCACAAAAAGTTGTTTGGAATTTTTTTTCAATTAAATCTTAAAATAAACTAGATCAAATTTGAGAGAGGTAGGAAAAAGAATTAATTCATTTGGAGTTATATTTAAAAAGATAAAGCCAGTCAAAGTTTTGGTCAAAATCTGTTTTTAATAATAAACAGAAAAGAACGCTTCGGGTAGAATACGCCTTCAAAACAGGGAGACGTACTCGGGGTCTTTACGCTTCCACTTAAACGTGTGGAGGCGGGGCTGGGTCACTGACAGTGGGTCTAGGGGGCCCACTGGTCAGGTTTGACCAGTCCCCACTCCCTCCTCTTCTCTGCCCGAGCAGAGGCGTGGCATCCGCCGATCGTCGCCGGCGAACATCGTCTTTTCGCGGGCATCTAAGAGCAGGGATGGATCCGCCACTCCTAGGCGGTCCTTCCGGTGGTCGCAGGGTCGCCAGAGGTGGAGGGAGTCGCCGTCGGCGAGCTCCGCGGCGGAGGGGGGCTTCGGTGACAAAGTGATTTTTGGGATGCGGTGGTCTCCGACCAAAATTGATCGAGGGGTTGCACTGGCGAGAGGGAGGGGGAGTTCTTGGTGGAGAGATTGGAGAAGGAGAGGCCCTGGTGGTGACGGAATCGATCGGGGTTTGGCAGCGACCGAACTGGCCGGACTCGGGGAAGAAGGCCTTCCCCTCCTCGAATGCTGGCCAGGGTAGCTCTAGGAGGATCACTGGAGGTTGATCCAGGGCTAGATGGAGCTCCGGGGCCCTTATATAGGCGGTGGAGGTCGGTTCGATGCGGCCGGCGATAGGGACGACGGTGAACTGCCTCCCTGTAGCGTCAGGGCGTCGTGGCGACGACGGTAGCTAGCCGACGGGCAGGGTGATAAGTTTGCGCTGTTCACAGGGGCAGGTGGCGAGCCGGGGTGGCTTGGGCGGCGCTGGCTTGAGCAGGGTTGTCGGGCGGTCGTGGCGGCTAGTCCTTGGCTTGCCGGGGACGCGACGAGGCTCTGCTTGGCGCTTTGCAGTGAGGGGGGGGCATGCAACGCACAAGTGGACACGGCGTGCTGGCTGCGGTCGGTCACGGGCTGGGGTGAGTGCGGGGCGTGACGCGGCGGCTCGGGCGCACGCGCGTGCAATACGCGCGCTCTGGGCACGTCCAGTGCACGCACGGAAGGTGTTCGACACAATGCCGTGGCACGCTACAGGTCACAGGTGAGGTTGGCAAGCAACATAACCAGGTTAGTGATAGAGGGAAACTCCAGGGACAAGGTGGTTTGGTCAGGTGGCCAAGTTCATAATGTATACCTGAGATCATGCCAAAACAGTCCATGCACTCCAGGTGTTTGTCGAAAAGCCAAAGGCACCTAGGCTATTCTTGGAGGGGCCAAATCTTCCAGATCGGTGTCTCCTTGGATGCACAAGAGGGTGGTGAGGTTAGTTGGTGAAAAGCACAAACTGGCTAGTGCAAATTTTGCGGAACTTTAAATCTGGACAGGATGTGAGTGGCATTATTCCATGAACCAAAAATATGCCAATGGTTGCATGCTCCTGTACTTAGGGGTTTCGCATGGACGACTACAAGTAGGAGAAGGAATCAAGGGCCAAAGAGCAAGCAATAATAGGGATGCTGTACAAACCATCTTGATGGACCAGAATGAAGATTAGGTTGATTTACTCAAAATTTTCAAAGAACATCATTGGGTCTTTGCATATAATGGAATCATATGCTGCTACTGACATCCCATAATTTTGGTGGAAGCTAGAAACAAATGTTTAAAAGGGTTGCAGTGCAAAAATGCCTACTGGACCAGAGAAGAAAAACATGTGTAGCACTCAAAGTATGCAATGAATGAACTATATTATCGCATAAAAGTGATTTAGAGGCATCACATGATATCTCCAAATTTTGTTGGAATTTTTTGTTAATTTTATCAAATGGTTGTAGTACAAAAAGAGCTCCAAACTTAAAACAAGTCATTTTAATGATTAAAGCTCAGGGTGAAATAATTTTATAAATAAATTTACTGATTAGGAAATTGTTTTAATGAGATGGCATAGAAGTTCAACATGTTAGGAAGGATCCACTTGGGAGAAATAAATCCTTAATACTAAAAGAAAGGTTTTAAAAAATCAACAAAAATTCTTGCAGGCAAAATTTTAACTCTTGGCAAAATTTTAATAACTAAAACCTGGTTAAATTTTTGGGGTGTTACAGATTGCTGACTGTCCGGATGCCGAAGCCCTAGCGGCCTTTAAACATAACATCCGCGACGAGTGGCTAGCCCGACACCTTGGCCAAGAGAAGCCGAAATCCATGGCAGCCCTCACAACACTCATGACCCGCTTTTGCGCGGGCAAGGATAGCTGGTTAGCCCGTAGAGGCAGCACGTTAGGAAAGCCTGGCGCCTCAGATGCCAGAGACAACAATGGCAAACCCCGGCACAATAGATTCAAGCATCGAAATAATGGCATTAACACCAAAGACACGGTCGTCAATGCCGGATTCAGTGGCTCCAAGTCCGGTCAGCGGAAGAAGCCATTCAAAAGAAACAATCCAGGTCCGTCCAGTTTGGACCGCATCCTAGATCATCCATGACAATCCATGTCACCCCCAATAAACCAGCTAACCACACCAACAGAGAGTGATGGGTGTTCAAACAGGCCAGCAAGTTAAATGCCAAAAATACAAAGGGGCCGCATAGCGATAACGACAAGGAGCCCCAGCCACCGAACACAAGGGGACATAAGAAATTCCCTCCCCAAGTTAAAATGTTGAATATGATATACTCCACCCATATCCCCAAGCGGGAACGGAAGCGCGCACTAAGGGACGTCTACGCGATGGAGCCAGTCGCCGCAAAATTCAACCCATGGTCTTCCTGTCCGATCACATTCGATCGTAGAGACCAGCCGACCAGTATTCGTCATGGCAGTTCAGCCGCACTGGTCCTTGACCCCATAATCGACAGATTCCTCCTCACAAGAGTCCTCATGGACAGCGGCAACAGCCTGAACCTGCTTTATCAGGACATAGTGCATAAAATGGGTATCAATCCCTCAAGGATCAAACCTACCAAAACCACCTTCAAAGGTGTCATACAAGGTGTAGAGGCCCATTGCACAGGCTCAATCACACTGGAAGTGGTCTTCGGATCCCCGGATAACTTCCGAAGCGAGGAGTTATTCTTTGACATCATCCCTTTTCATAGTGGTTACCACACACTACTTGGACGAACCACATTCGCTCGATTCAATGCGGTGCCACACTATGCCTATCTCAAGCTCAAGATGCTCGGACCCCACGGTGTCATAACAGTCAACAGAAATACAGAGCGCTCCCTCCGCACCAAGGAGAACACCCCAGCACACTACTAGAAAAACCCCTACTAATGGCGCACCTAGTATGGCTATTAGTGGCGCATCTGTGGTGCGCCATTAATAGCACGCCATTAGTAATTTTTACTAATGGCGCACCACCTGGTGGGCCATTAGTATCGGGTATACTAATGGCGCACCTCGGGTGCGCCATTAGTATAGGCCAGGGTGCGCCATTAGTATGCCTCCCAGGGGCCATGTATACCCAGGTGCTTTCGCATACTAATGGCGCACCACCTCTTGATGCGCCATTAGTAACCGCGGCATACTAATGGCGCACTACCCAGTGATGCGCCATTAGTATGCACTGTCATACTAATGGCGCACTGTCATGTGATGCGCCATTAGTATGAATATTAGGTTTTTTTTATTTTTTTATTTTCTGTTTTTTGCACAGGTTACAAAATGTATAGTTTGACAAAATATAGACAGCACACATCAACAACAGATTCATCAAATACAATAGAAGATTAGTCTTTGAATACAATTCATCATATTAGTCTCCGAATACAATTCATCATATTAGTCTCCGAATTGAAAAGACCGAACAAAGATAGAACATTATATTACAAGTCTCGAGACCGCGAGTAGCGAGTCTGTCTTCACATTACAAGTCGATATCGATCATCTAAACTACCATCACATAGAAGAGAGCTGCGGTCATCACGATGAGCATCATCACGATGAAACTCGTCTTCATCCGGTTCCTCCAACGCTCCCTCCCCTCTCCCGCTAGATAGCGGGCGTATCTAGATTCGGCCTCGGCCCTAGTGGTGTACCCTTTGTAACTGTTACCGCTGAATCGGTGAACCTGTCTCCGACACTCCTCCCAGTCATCGTAGACTCCGGGAACCTTACCCTTGTACACGACATACGTCGGCATCGCTATGCACTAGCCAAACGAAACGTTAGTACCAATTCACAGACAATACATAAGCAATATATAAGTATGCAACAGAACGATCGGAAGAGAAAAGCAAGACATTAATAGCATCGATTACATCTAAGTTGAACGACTCTCGAAACCAAAGAGACATACTACAAGTTCATTAAAGTTTAATTACAACATGAGCCAATCGATGTTTCAGAACTAGACAACTCGACTCAAGGGACCGGAGCGTGGATGAAGCCGCCGTCTATCGTGGGAGTCATGAAAGAACGGGCGTTGTCATCCTGCATTTGTAGCATTGTGTCGATGTCACTGTTGGACGGTTGATTTCTGAGGTAGAACTGCCCCGAGGTACGAAGGACATCTTGATGGATGATTTCCGCAAACTCCGACTGGATGCGAAAGAATTCTTGTCGGAGGTCCGCGTCCTGGATTGCCGACACGCTCGCGGCCCAATCTTTGAGTTTACTCGGTAGCAGAAGTTGATGATGGTCCCGTACGATCGCCCGCATGTGATGGATGGCGTAGTAGGCACCCTTCTGACCGCCAGGCGGCTGCTTGACGCAGCAGAACGTCGTATTGTGGGAGAACACGTGCTTGCCGTACTTACGAATAGGCCTGGTGAAGGTGCCTCCAGATTGGGCGTAGCCGGGGAGAACATCATCAAGAACCTTCTTGACATTTGTGTAGTCTACGTTCGACTGACGGTCCGGGTCGAAATACGTGGCCATGGAATATTTGGGGCTTAGGAGGATGAGCGTGCAACGTGTGTCACTGCAGAAAACACGGAATGTTAAAAGAAAAACGATCGAAATGTAAGAATTCATATGTTACGGGCCGGTTGAGGGGAGGACTTACTCGGGAAAGTAAGGCACGAGGAAGTTATCCTTATCTTGGTTTGCCAGAATGACGCCTTCGAGGTAAGAACTCGCGACTTGCCGGTCCCCAGCGCTGCCCAAGATCTTGGCACGCATGTAGAAGGGGTCGACTATCACGATGTCCGGGGTCTTGTCGCGAATGATCCGCATCTCCATACTCAGCGAAAATAGCCGAACGAAGGTGTAGTGCAGCGGATGAAGGTTCAACATAGCGTGGATGTCATCAAAACGCAGGACGATCGTACGCCCGATGGAGTTATCCACAAAGCCCTTGCCCTCTGGCACCTTGGCCGCGAAAACCGGGTATGCCACATCCTTCTCTCTGAGACGCCGCTTCTCCAAAGCAAGAACACTGTCATGCAGACTCCGCATAGCACCGGTTGCAGCATTGAGCATATTTGTCGGTAGCATCGCCCTACCCGCCACATGCACCCTCCTCGAGATATCCTGCGGTGAAGGTGGCCCGTCCTGAGCACGGATCGTACTCGGTGCCGGCTGGCTCGCACCCTTCTTAGTCTTTCTTTTGCGTGCCTTCTTCTTCTCCTGTAATGGGACCGAGTTCTGCTCACAGACCGCCTTCTTGAGTGTGTTGGGGCTGATAATATTTCGCACCTCGCCTATCTGAGGCTCGGTGAAGTCGGCAGCTGGAGGCGTCTCCTGAGAGCTGAACGCCAGACGGCGCCTGTTGCAACTTGGCTTCTCCGCGGTACGAGCTAGATCGCACACGTCTTTTGTTGGGTTTGGTTCTTGAGAAGGAGGCCCCATGAAGTCGCCATCGTACCCATGCTCGGCAAAGTACTGATCGACATTGCCAAATGTATCATCGTCGTCGTCGTCGTCGTTCTGATCCTGTGCCATATGCATGTTTGGATCCAGTGGCATAGGGATGTCCGGCACCGTTACGGCGGTCTTGCCATGGGGCCGACTTGGCGCCGGCACGACTGGCGGTGTTGTCTTTGGGGTGGTGTCCCCCGCCCCCAAACGAATCTGGCTCTTCGGCCAAAGCAGGGGCCAGCTCAGGCAGGCGCTGAGGGTCATCACGTCTTCATCGTCGGCCCCGACGGGTCGAATCGGAGGTAACAAGTCGTCGCAGCCTGGCAGCACCCGAACCAGTTGAACCCTAAACAAGTTGGGTGGCATCTGGGTACCGTGGAACAAGGGGTTGCCCGGTTGAACGATTTTGCCCTTGGCGACATCGACCAACTCGTTGTTCACGAAGTGGAGGAGAGTGCACGGAACGTCGGCGGCGCCCTGCGAAAACATGTAGGGCGTCAGGGATGCCCAGTCAAAGGCAAGGAGATGAAGTCCTCGGCCGAGAGAGGCTTAATTAGTTACCGTGATGATGGCGTCGAGCTCGGCTAATGTCGAGGCACCGCCAACGGCGGGCGTGCAGTTGACGGAGGGGCCGCTTGCTGAAGAGGTGCCGGCCGGCGTACACCCGGGTGCATTAAGCTCCCGTGCCGGCGTCGGAGACACCAATGCCGCCTCCGCCGGAGGCACCAATGGCCCCGCCATCGCATTATGCGAGTTGCTGGCCGTGAAGCTAGGAATCGGGGGCGGCCCCTGTTGGCCGCCCGCAATCCACGCACTCAACCCCGAGATCAAGGTAGGCACAAGGGCGGTGATCGTCGCTCCGAGTCGTTGTTCCACTTGCTCTTGGACAATCTCCGGAATCCGCGCCACCTGTGCCTTGAGTTCTTGAACCTCTCGCGCCTGGCTTTCCGAGCTGGTCTTTTTCTCCTTCCGCACACCAGCGGTATAGTATGACCCCCATTTTGTCGACAAGCCTTTGCCGGCCACACGACCAGCTGACGTCGGCTTACTGAGCTTATCCTTGTTCTTCATTACATTCAACCCCCTATTTAGAGTGGTGTCCCAAGGGTTGCTCTTAGTCGACTCCGCGCTACTGCTTTCAGTCGCCTGCGGAAGGAATGTGAACCATTTAGAAATTTGGCTTCATTAATTAGAATGCAACCATATGGAGCTAATTACGCGGGGGTGTATTCCTTACCAGAACAAGCTCAAGCGCCCTGGTCTTCGGATCCGTGGTAAGCTCCTTTGTTATCGGGTCCTCCTTGTACCGGGCCCTGACATAGTTCCTAGTCTGCTTGTTACCGCTGTATTTCTCGAAGCGGGGCGGTAGGCCTTGCTCGGCACGGTCCGCGTCCTCCTTGTCCCATATAGGCTCCGCCACTCTGTAACCGCCGGGACCGAGTGTGTGTTCCCCTATGTTCAGCTCCCGCATTTGTTTCCCCCACTCACTTGATTGGGAGCTTGCGGTGCTCGAGCAATTGATCTTGAAGTCGTTGTAGTCATCTTCGGTGATCGAAGGATTTTTCTCCTTGATCTTCTGATAACTCTCACCTTTCTCGATCATTCTCTTCACATTGCTTTTCCAAGTAGACAGGGCCTTGCTCATCTTCGTGAGGGCAGCATTGTTCACTTTATTCCCTTTGAGGCTTGTGTTTTCAAATTCAGCGGGGAACTTGTATCGTTCGTGCAGCTTCGTGAAGAGGAGGTTGCGCAAATTCCCTCGGTCAGGATGCCTCAGGTTCTCGGTGTTGATCGAGACGGTGCTCCGGACAATGCACCCGAGCTGAAGCGAGTACCCCTTGACTATTCGTTCGGGCGCCGTTGGATTCCCGTTGGAGTCCACTTCAGTAACTTCCTCCTTGAGGGTGCGGAGCACGATCGGGCGCCGGTCCTTCCGTTGCCTCTTCGGTTGGCTGCCATCTGTGCGTGCGCCGCCATCATCAGTGGTGGCATCCTCGGCGGCACCATCAGTGGTGGCATCAGTGTGGTCATCCTCGGCGGCACCATCCGTGGTCTCAGGATCGGTGGGGAAGGCGGCGGCCTCATACAAGTGAGGTTGTTCCTCCATCTCCTGGGACAGCTCCCAGAATGCCTTGCCGCCCGAACCCCCGGCCTCATCGTTGTGGGCCATGTTTCTCTCTAAATAGAAACAAAGTTTGGTCAAAAAGTTGGTTATTGTCAAGGAACAAGATCATGGTCTCATCATTTAGGGTTTGTCGACACCGAGGCATCCTAAAATCTAAGCTTTTATCATTGAGGGTTTTTCGACGCCAAGGCACCCTAAAAGCCTAACCTTTCATCATTTCGGTTTTTATCGACACCGAGGCACCCTAAAAGCCATGCATTAGTCACAAGTACGCCGGGGCACTTGATCCTACTTAATTAACTACTAAGATACCCCGGCCCATGCATTAGTCACAAGTACCCCATATGTCCTATTTTTAGCAAAGTCATGCTAAAATTCACGGAAAATTTCAGCATGACCTTTACTGAAAATAGGACATATGGAGTACCCGAATTTGCCGGAACGGAAGTTAATCGACATTCCGGCAAACTCAAGGGCCTCTCGGGGTACCTGCAAAATCATTATCCCAGGTGGACATGGATGCAATGTCACATGTCACATGGATCCCACACCCACAGGAGCTGGTGAAGCTTCATGTGTATTTCACGAAAACCAGCCTGACTAAAGAGCTTTATGTAGAAAACAAATCACTCCACCAGCTCACACAGGATCATCCCTCTAAGCAATTACTCAAAATGGGCACTAGCAGCAAAATGAACATTTTACAATCTGAACTTTTTTTTGTCATCTATGTGCTCATTTAACTTTGATCCAAATAGTATCAAAGTTCTTAGCAAGTAAGTAATACATGCCTGCTTGGCTAATTAGCAAGTAAGTAACTCTTACATTATCAAAGCTTGCCAGTTTCTGAAATCAATTACTGACAGGGAATAGCACAGGCACACAGCAAACCTATAACTTAATGATGGTTATTAGGGAAGACAGGAAATGAGGATGGACAGAACCATATGTTTGGGAAATGCAAATAGAAGTAGTGCTATGAGAGTAATTTTTTTTCAATTTTCATTGATGTTTCAAATTAGATCGGTGCACATGTGGCTGCAATTTCTATTGGTCATCCAAGATGGGTGTTCATAGTAAAGTACTATATAGTGGCACTAACATAACCAAGGATTGCTTTTAAAAAAAACATAACCAAGAATCACCTTCCACGTGGCTTCTTCTCTTTAGCCTGGCTTCCTTCTGCAAAGTGGGCAAATACTTCTGTCTGCTGCAGTAGGTACTTCAGTCGCCCTTTCCCTTCTTGTTCTGTGATCAAAACCACGATGAGAATGCAATACACACCAAAGAATATCATATACAAGAATTGCAGAAATTAAACAAGGTCAGACCCACACTATCTATTCTTTCTTCATGGCAGAATATCATATACAAGCACGAATTTTGTTCACATTTATATAGCAACAAATATTTATACACTCATATAGCAGCACTAAGTATATTGCACTTAGAAGAAGATTTGCTTTTACATCCCACCCAACTTAACAATCTAGTAGAGTTGTGATTTATTAATATTGTCTTTCCTTTGCAGGTTCATGTCAAGTCGATCGAGGATTTCGCGCAGCTGGGTTGTTTCGATGAGAACCAAGACAAGCAGCAGCCCACCAAAGCTTCTTCTACCCAGCAGCAAACACAACAAGAAGAAGTGCGGAACAATGTGATTCTAGTGCTAGTTACTACTGCTGCTGCTGGAAAGGGTGATGATTTGAATCTGATCAAAAGAGGAGGCTTCAAAGTAGAAGGTTGTTTCTGTCATGTTGAGGATTCAAGGAACCTGCCCTAGTGGTATCGTCTTGTTGTACAATTGTCCTTGCTACTGTAAATGGAAGGATCATCTATGCTTTCTCCAACACCCGGAGAAAAGCCACTACTTTGTTGCTAATGTCCTTGTCTCTATGAAAAGAGTAGGAGCATCATGTTTGGGGTCTGCGTAGTCAATTTTGAGAATCACTGTTGTGTCGAAGGTGGAGACGTTTCACTGAAATTTGGACAGTGGAAGGAAAGAACCATTGGAATTGGTGGAATCTGCAGATATGTTCTGTTACACTACATCATGTTAAAAGGGATGAGAAAAGTGACCACAATATTTCCTGTCATTACAAAAATAGAACTGAAAAGATTTCCAGATTTCATATCTAATAATGCCTGCTTTTTCTTTGTTAGTACAATCATCAAAACCATGAGGTATTTTTTAGAAGAAAATTGGTATATAACTGTCAGACTGTCAGTATCTACTATCTAATACTAAATTTGATGAAATTGCACTTCTTGAAATCTGCAGTTGTGTTGCAATTTCTTATTTGCGCATTTGAAATCTTATCTATCTTGCTTGTTAGGTACAGATTGCACTCACAGTTATAAATTTTTGCAGATGCACAATCATGATAATCTAGACTTAGCACCATGATGCGCATAAGGGTTGTGTGACGATCCTTGTATAAGTTCTGTACTAACATGTTGTTCTTTTAGAGTTTATAATATTTTGAAGTGGACAAACTGAAGATTGGCTTTTTTAAGTGCAAAAACTGAAGATACATGCTACGTTATTGTGCAAAACGTTTACATTAACTCTGTGTAAGTGCAAGTGATGAAAATCTGCTCTCCTTATGAGAAAAAAACTGAATACATGCCCTGTTTATCTGAAGAATTGAATGAACATTGGCCCCGAAGCATTTTCTTGACTAAACTGTGCTCGTAATCCAATTTATGGCCTAATCTACTCAGATTTTACTCAATGACCATGTGCCCAGAGAAAAGGGGAAGAACAGAAGAGGAGGAAGAGCGTACCACGTCTGTAGTCGGGCTAAGCTGTCGCCGGTGACGGTGGAGACGAGGCTGGCTGACCGACCCGGGGCAGCGGCGTCGGGGCGGGGTCGAGGCGGCGTCGGGGCGGCGTCGGGGCGCGGGGCGGCGTCGAGGCGGCGTCGGGGCGGCAGGGCAGCGTCGAGGCGGCGGGGCAGCGGCGTCGGGAGAGGAGAGGGGAAGGGGATCTAGGGCGAGGGAGAGGGCGAGGGAGAGGGAAGGCGAGGAGAGGGCGAGGGAGGGAGAGGGCGAGGGCGAGGGCGAGGGGGAGGGTCAGGGCAGCGGCGGCGGCGGCGGTGGATCGAGAGGGAGAGGGAACTGGCGAGGGGGAGAGGGAAAGGGGGGATCGGGCGAAGGGGGAGAGGGAAGGGGGGATCGGGCACAATACTAATGGCGCACCTCACCGTGGTGCGCCATTAGCATGTCCATACTAATGGCGCACCTCACCGTGGTGCGCCATTAGTATTTTTTTTATTTCAACTCGAGCCAACAGGTTATGTACCACCAGAACTGATCCACATCAAGTCCCCTCTACTAGCTCGACTGGTCAGCAGCCAGTTCTCACACCAGGAGGTCCTGGGTTCGACTCCCAGGCTCCACAAATTTTTTTTAGCATTTAAAAAGCTGTTTGATACTTATTTGTGTTTAAATATGTTCAAACTTGTTTAAATAATAACAGTAATATTTTTTTATAAGACAGTAGCATTTAAAAAGCTGTTTGATACTTATTTTTTTATAAGACGGTGCGCGGGGTGCGGGGGGTCGGCGGCGGCGGTTGAGTAGGGGAATCGAGGGTGCGGGGGGTCGGCGGCGGCGGCCGGTGGACTGGGGGGGTGCTCGGCGGCGAGGGGGACCGGATCTGGCGAGGTGGGATAGCGATCGAGATGGAGGGGGATCGAGATCGAGTGTCCATGAAATTTAAAAATATTCATGATAGTTCAAAAAGTACCCATGAAATACAATCGAGAAATGAAGGCTACGATTTAAATACAATCGATCTTAGCTAGCTATCTGTTCACAATCTTCTTGCCCTTCTTTTTCACAAATGGAGTTCTTCTGTGGAACGGACGTCCTTTAGGTAGGGTGGTCCTGCTTCTTCTTGTGGTGTATGCTGCTACTTCATCATCGTCGTCATGTTCGATCCTCGGGTCGCCGTACTTGTCGAAGTCTTGCTCATTGGCTACTCCATCCATTCCGATGATCTTCCTTTTGCCTCTCCTCACGACAACACGACTGGGCTTTGGCGGGTCGGTAATGAAGAAGCATTGGTCCACTTGGGAAGCCAGTACCCATGGCTCATTTTTCGCGGTGACGTTTGCGCCCGCGGTCTTGGATTTGGCTTCGGGTATAACCATGGTGGTGAAATACCGGTCTTCTTTTATGACGTTCTTGGCCCATCTGACACGGAACATCGGTACCTTCTCTCCAGCGTAGCTCAGCTCCCAGATCTCCTCGATCCTTCCGTAGTATCTGTCCTTGTCGTTACCGGTGTAGGATTCCATCGTTACCCCGGAGTTCTGATAACCATCGCTCTTCATGTCCTTGGCCTCGGTGTAGAATGTGTAGCCGTTGATATCGTACGCCTCATAGGTCATCAGGTTGTGCTCGGCGCCCTGTGACAAGGCGAATATGAGTTGTTCTTCCGCGGAAGAATCCTCATGTAAAGGGTACGACAGAAGCTTCTGCTTGAACCAACGCGTGAAACATGAGTTGTGCTCTTTGAGTGTATCTCCGTCCGTCCTCTGTTGGCCTCGGTCATTGTACGTCTTCTTAATAAAGGTTTTGTGCTCTACCACCCAAGGATCGACCACGTCTATGTGTTGTAGCGCGACTAGGTTTGCTCTTTCAAAGTCGGCGAGTCGACCCTCGAAGTCGACATGCATTTCGCGGCGACCCTCACGGTGACCCCATCCAGCGAGCCTGCCGAGGTGCCTGTTGACGGGCAGACCAACGGGGTTCTCGATGCCTAGATAATTCGTGCAGTAGGAGATGCACTCTTCGGTCAGAAAGCCCCTGGCTATGCTTCCTTCTGGACGTGACATGTTGCGAACGTATCCTTTGATGACACCATTCATCCTTTCGAACGGCATCATGCTGTGCAGGAACGTCGGCCCGAGTTGGATGATATCCTCCACTATATGGACCAGCAGATGCACCATAACATCGAAGAATGCGGGCGGGAAGTACATCTCAGGCTCGCATAGTATCACCACGATCTCTTCCTGTAGCCTTCTGAGTTGCCTCACGCCAATCGACTTTCGAGAGATGATGTCGAAGAAGTTGCATAGGCCAAATAGCGTTTCACGGACGTGCGCGTCCATGATCCCACGGATTGCAACTGGAAGTATCTGCGTCATCAGCACGTGACAGTCGTGAGACTTCATCCCGCTGAACTTCTGCTTCGCTGGGTCTAGGTATCTGCTTATCTTCCCCGCGTAACTGTAAGGAAGTTTTACTCCTAGGAGGCAGGTGAAAAACTGCTCGATCTCCTCCTGACTTTCTGTGTCCTGCTTCGCCTCATCATCATCATCATCATCATCATCATCATCATATATAGCGTGAAGTTCCTGCCTGATGCCCATTGATTTCAAGTCTGCCCTTGCTTTCGGCCCATCTTTGGTCCTCTCTGGCATGTTGAGCAGGGTACCAAGCAGACTCTCGCACACGTTCTTCGTGATATGCATGACATCAAGGCTGTGAGGCACATGGTGGATCTTCCAGTACGGCAAGTCCCAGAAAATAGACCTTGTTTTCCATACCTTCAGCAGCGGCTCTGGCGCCTTTCGCTTCTTTTCCGGCTCTGGCGCCTTTTGCTTCTTTCCCGGCAGTGGGCAGTCTTTCCAATTTTTCAACAGCTTGTCTATTTCCTCACCGCTCCTCGTAAACGGGCGTTTTCGGGGTTCGGTTTCACCATCGAACAGATCCTTGCGTTTCCTCCATGGGTCATCATCGCGAAGCCACCTTCGATGTCCCATGAACACGGTTTTCGAAGACCCGGGATCTCTATCTAGCTGGCGATACGTTGTGTCATCCATGCACCTTACGCATCCAGAAAATCCGTGGACTACCTGCCCCACAAGATATCCGTAACCGAGATAGTCGTGCACCGTCGTGAGCAGTGCGGCTCTCATAGGGAAATATTCTTTCTCTGCGGCATCCCACGTATTGGCTGGCGTTTTCCACAGCGTGTCAAGATCCTCTTTCAGCAGCCCCAGATATAGATTGATGTCGTTCCCTGGTTGTTTCGGCGCTTCAATTAGCATACTCATGTGAATGTACTTCCTCTTCATGCACAACCAGGGGGGAAGGTTGTACATCCACACAAACACAGGCCAGGTGCTATGTGTGCTTCTCTGGCTGCCAAACGGATTGACTCCATCGGTGCTCGCGCCCAGCATGATGTTCCTTGGATCATTCCCAAATTCTGGGTATTCTAAGTTCAACGCTTGCCACTGGCTCGCATCCTTAGGGTGACTCAGCATCTTGTCTTTTTTATCTATCTCCGGATCATTTGCGTCATCTTCTCGCTTCTTCTCCTCCCTATCCGCGTGCCAACGCAGGAGCTTTGCTACCTTAGGATCCGCGAAATACCGCTGCAGACGAGGAGTGATTGGAAAGTACCACACCACTTTTCGAGGAGCTTTCTTCCTCTTCTTGTATCGAGTGACACCGCACACCGGACATATGGTAGACTCCGCGTGCTCGTCCCGATAAATGATGCAATTGTTCATGCACACATGGTATTTCACGTGCGGTAAATCCAGAGGACATACGATTTTCTTCGCCTCCTCCAAACTGGTCGGGCACTTGTTCCCCTTGGGAAGACGTTCGTGCCAGAATGACATGTTCTCGTCGAAGCATGCGTCGGTCATTTTGTGTTTTACCTTCATCTCCAGAGCCATGAGCGTTACTTTCAGGCGGGTATCCTCGGGCCTGCATCCTTCATACAATGGAGTAACCGCGTCTAACTCAAGTTGATCCATCTTGGCTTTCTCTCGGGCGGCAGCTCTTGCGTTATCCGTCTGCTTGAGAAGCAGCTCTTGAATATGAGGGTCCTGCACCCAGCCCATCGATGGTCCAGCGTCCGCTGCTCCGCCGGCATCATCATCATGTCCTGCATCTTCTACATGATGACTGTGTACAGCATCACCGTCGTGATCATCTCCTGGGGATTCTTCGTCTTCTCGCCCCCCCGAGCCGCGGTGGTTGTCTTGCTGCCCTTCCTCATTTCTTGCCCGGCCCCCATGGACGACTTCGTAGTCATCTTCATCACCTTGCCACCGATAGCCATCCATGAAACCACGCAAGAGCAGGTGGTCCCACACCTGCCCGGAATCCGGGTCCGCAATAAGGCTATTCAGCTTGCATCTTCGACACGGACATCTTATCTCCGTCTCGTTCTTTTGAAGCATCTCGGCCTTCGCGGACCTCAAAAACCTATTCACGATGCCTTCGGTCATCGTGCGGACCATGGTCGCCTGCGGGGTAGAGCAAAACGATATTTTAGAACCAAGAAAAAATTTGGCATGACTTTCCCTAAAAATAGGACCAAAAAGAATGCTTAATGCCAAAATTCTCGCTGAAACAGAAATGAATCAACATTCCGGCAAAATATTGGCAACTATCGCATTTCAAATACCGGTACACCTCCGAACACAAACACATATGCAACGCCACAAACATATGCAACACCACGAACATACATAGATCTAGCTAGGGCATAAAAAGTGCATGTGCACATTGTTGTAGGGAGAACAACATAAATATAGCTTCCCCCCTTACTTACCTAGCAAAACAAGGTAACTTAACCACTTAATTTGAATGAATCTATGGTGGAAATGAGGTGAAAAAGAGGATGCACCACCAGAGGATGCGCCATTAGTATGTTTGGACAGGCGCACTAGTTCAAAAAAAATTTTTGGTACTAATGGCGCACCGTGGGCAGGGTGCGCCATCAGTAGTTTCAACACTAATGGCGCACCACATATCTGGTGCGCCATTAGTGTCAATTCCATCTATAGCCCTTTTCCTAGTAGTGGCACTGGCAGCAGAAGCACAGAGCGGCCTTTCTAGGCAGAACCTCCATTCGGCAATAATGCCTCTGGACAATCTTAAACGAGTCCGAACTGCTCTGCAAAAGAACCATCCGGCTCGCCCAGAGCTCACCTAGAAATTCGGCCTCCGCTCTAGTCCCAGCCAAGCGGCACAATTTGTGCCGCGCGTACAAAACAACGCACTTAAGATACCACGGGCATCGACGGAGGCACAACTAGACGGCGGTCCACAATGCGGCTCAACCGCTCCAGGATCCGCACACCTTCACCTTTTTCTTCTCCTTTTCAGGTCTCCTCTTCACGAGGCTTCGTTTTTGATAATGTGATCATCGAACCCATCACGGAAGAATACACCAAGAGAAGCCAGGGGCTTTTGACGTACAAGGGAACTCCCAGGTGGTCTTTGTTACTCCTTTTTACATACCCGCAGAGAGCCTTCTCTTGGTAAATGGTATGTTCAATAGCCTTGTTCACTTCTCACACGTATGGTACAAATACGCTTTGGCGTATCATTCAAATCACAATGGAAATCAAGCTTGATGTGTTTTTCTTTTTATTCCATATTTTTCCTTGTCTTTGTATTTACTGCATTCGTACATGTTGGTACGCTTTAAATCGCCAGGGGCTTCAAAGCACCCATAACATGGCAAGAAAGTTCGAACACTTTATAGTATAGCTCGGCACCCCGAACTTATAGCATTATATGCATTAGCTCTGAATCATGTCTTTGGTCAAATGTTGGGTTTGCCCGGCTCCCATGTTTTGCCACCTTACGTTCCGCTATATCAGTGAAGGCGGCACAGGGAGAACTACTGCGATTGTGTCCCGGTCTTCCGGACGAGCACCTCAGTAGACAAAGCCGAAAGCTGACTGTCATGATGTAGCGAGAGTTGGTCGCTGTTCGAGAGGTCTCAAAATCCTTAAAGTTTTTTCCCGCTTCAAACAATGAATCGGTTATCGCCCGATTTAGGCGTGTATAGCGCCCCAAGTTCGGCCTTTCGAATACTAGGGGCTTCGCCGAAATTTAAAGTTATAGAGCTCCTATGGCTAAGTGAGAGTGATAAAGCCATATAGTCTGATTGCCTTGTTCGTCGCGCTAAACACCTCCTTAACGAACCAAAATACTTGGATAAAGAGTGTTTAGATTCATCCCGAACACCCCTGTACTAGCTATGTGGGGGCAGAAGCCGACGACTGGCCAACTCTCAAATTTTATAAATGGCCACACAGGAGAGACAACTTTAAATAAACATGCAATACATATTGCATAGAAAACTTGTTTTATATTACAAGATAGGATAAAATGAATGTATTCATTGAAAGCAGGTAGTCGAAATGCATCTTCGCATGGGCAAACGCCATCCGCGCACCCTCAATGCACATCGACTGCTTTATGACGTCAAGTTGCGGGCAGGCACTTAAAAGTATCTTAACGAGTCCTAAGTAACTGTTAGGCAGGGGCTCGATCGGCCACAGCTGGACTATAAGGTCCTTCATGGCTAGTTCGGCCGCCTTGTGCAGTTCGACTACCTGCTTCAGCTGGTCGCTCAAGGGCCGCGGATGCTCTGGCCCAAGGTACTGGGACCAAAACAACTTCTCCGTCGAGCTCCCTTCTTCGGCTCGGTAGAACTCCGTGGCGTCCGTTATGCTGTGCGGCAAATCCGCAAATGCTCGTGGAGAACTCCGAATTCGTGTAAGTAAAAAGAATGTTTCATTCACATGCTTGCTTTGCATAACAAATGCCTTACCCGCCGCAATCTTTTGGGCTTCCCAGACTTCCTGGAGGGCTCTCTGGGCTTCGGCTCGGGCGTCTTGTGTGCTCTGGAGGGCCTTGGCAAGCTCAGACTCTTTAGTCTTTGAGTCACTCTCGAAGGATTTGCTATTCTTGACGGCATCCTGGAGCTCTTGCTGCACCTCGCCGACCCGGGCCTCATGCTTCTCGCATGCAGCGTGTTCCTTGGCTGCTTTGTCTTCGGCCTCAGCTAACGCCTTCTTTAGGGTCACCACCTCAGTCGTGGCCCCTACAACAGTTCATAACACTTTCATCAGCGTGAACCAATTATCACTAATAAGTATACAGGCAGAGTACTATGTACCTTGGCTCTCCGCCAGCTGCCTCTTCACAAGGCCGAGTTCTTCCTCGGTCCGCTCCAAGCTCTGCTTTAGTTCGGAGACCTCCGCAGTACGGGCGGCAGCGGCTAGCAGCGACGCCTGCTTATTCACATAAGACATCTTTTATTAGACTCCTGCGATTATTATTTGATCCTCTGTTCGGCTTTTCTTTCCGAACACCTAACAGAGCATCAGGGGCTACTATCTATACTGTGATATGTTTCCACTACTTTATTGCTTGCCACAAAGCCTATTAGAAGGCTAGCGCATGCTTCTGTCAATCCGCTTTTGACGGACTAAACCTTCTTAATCACCATACTCATGAGAGTACAGTGTTCTTCATCAATGGCAGCACTGCGAAGCGCTTCCAACAACCTGTTCGGTACCTCCGGATGGACGGAGGTCATTGGTACAGACGGCTCGCTCCCCTTGCTAGGGGCGGCCCTCTTTCCAAAGTCCGGAACCTTTTCGGTTTCTGAAGCTGAATTCGGCTTGGAGCCAAACTGGCTGCGGCCCCCGAACTCGGTGTCTGTGGGGACCTTGCCCCCCAACTATTTGGTCAATGGGATCTCACCCTCCAGCGTCACCGGAACGGTCTCCCCTTGGCCCGGCATCCTTCGAGACAACACCTCGGTTTTGTCCGCACCCTTGGGGCAGGAAGCTGTCGGAAGAGACTCGCTATTCATCGCCACCGGGTCCAACAATCCCTCCGAAGAGGAGGATATCTCGATGTTGGACTTGGCCAGACTTCAGGAACATGACTGGTACAGTAAGAAGCGATAAAACAAATAAATCTGGCATACTAGTATGTCCGGACACTTACGACTCGGCCAGGGGCTTTACCCTAGGGTCCTACTCCTCGCTGCCGTTGGTAGCCGCGGCGGAGTAGTCCGGAAGGGAAGTCTTTCCCTTCTTGGGCGTGTCGGCCTCCCTGTGTGTGGAGACTTTCCTCTTCCTCCCCCTAGTAGGAGGGGGGCAGATTTCCTCCTCCTCCTCATCGTCTTTGGTGGAGGAGCTCGTCTCGGTGTTCTCGGATGTCACGTCCGAGGCACCTTGCATCGGAGACCATCTCTGGTCCCCGTGGCCGCCTTCTTGGCCTTCTTCTCCGGCACTGATGTCTACTACACAACCTTCTTCTTGTAGACGTTGTTGGGCCTGCAAGTGTATAGGTTTGTAGGACAGTAGCAAATTTCTCTCGGGTGGATGACCTAAGGTTTATCAATCCGTGGGAGGCATAGGATGAAGATGGTCTCTCTCAAACAACCCTGCAACCAAATAACAAAGAGTCTCTTGTGTCCCCAACACACCCAATACAATGGTAAATTGTATAGGTGCACTAGTTCGGCGAAGAGATGGTGATACAAGTGCAATATGGATGGTAGATAAAGGTACTTGTAATCTGAAATTATAAAAACATCAAGGTGGCAAGTAATAAAATTGAGCGTAAATGGTATTGCAATGGTAGGAAACAAGGCCTAAGGTTCATACTTTCACTAGTGCAAGTTCTCTCAACAATAAAAACATAGATAGATCATATAACAATCCCTCAACATGCAACAAAGAGTCACTCCAAAGACACTAATAGCAGAGAACAAACAAAGAGATTATGGTAGGGTACGGAACCACCTCAAAGTTATCCTTTCTGTTCTATCTATTCAAGAGTTCGTAGTAAAATAACATGAAGCTATTCTTTCCGCTCAATCTATCATAGAGTTCATACTAGAATAACACCTTAAGACACAAATCAACCAAAACCCTAATGTCACCTAGATACTCCATTGTCACCTCAAGTATCCGTGGGCATGATTATACGATAAGCATCACACAATCTCAGATTCATCTATTCAACCAACACAAAGTACTTCAAAGAGTGCCCCAAAGTTTCTACCGGAGAGTCAAGACGAAAACGTATGCCAACCCTATGCATAGGTTCATGGGTGGAACCCGCAAGTTGGTCAGCAAAACATATGTCAAGTGGCACATGATATCCCATTGTCACCACAGATAAGCACGACAAGACATACATCAAGTGTTCTCAAATCATTAAAGACTCAATCCGATAAGATAACTTCAAAGGGAAAACTCAATCCATTACAAGAGAGTAGAGGGTGAGAAACATCATAAGATCCAACTATAATAGCAAAGCTCGCGATACATCAAGATCGTGCCATAGAGGGACCACGAGAGAGAGAGAGCAAACACATATCTACCGGTGCATACCCTCAGCCTCGAGGGTGAACTACTCCCTCCTCGTCATGGATAGCACCGAGATGACGAAGATGGCCACCGGTGAGGAATCCCCCCTCCAGCAGGGTGCCGGAACGGGCTCCCGAGAGGTTTTTGGTGGCTACAGAGGCTTGCGGCGGCGGAACTCCCAAACTATCTTTGTTGTCGATGTTTTTAGGGTATATGGTATTATATAGGTGAAAGAAGTCGGTCGGGGGGTGCTCGATGGGCCCAGGAGACAGGTGGCATGCCCAGTAGGGGCGCGCCCTCCTATCTCTTGGCCTCCTTGAGGCTCTTCTGACATGAACTCCAAGTCTCCCGGATCATATTCTTCCTAAAAATCACGCTACCGAAGGTTTCATTCCGTTTGGACTCCGTTTGATATTCCTTTTCTTCGAAATACTGAAACAAACAATAAAACAGCAATATGGTTAGTCCCAAAAGTAATATGAAAGTGTATAATAAAGCCCATAATCATTCAAAACAGATAATATAATAGCATGGAACAATCAAAAATTATAGATACGTTGGAGACGTATCAAGCATCCCCAAGCTTAATTCCTGCTCGTCCTCGAGTAGGTAAATGATAAAAACAGAATTTTTGATGTGGAATGCTACCTAGCATAATTCTCAATGTATATCTCTTTATTGTGGCATGAATGTTCAGATCCAAATGATTCAAAAATAAAAGTTCATATTGACAAAAGAAATAGTAATACTTCAAGCATAATAATAAAAGTAATCATGTCTTCTCGAAATAACATGGCTAAATAAAGTTCCTCCCTACAAAATCATATAGTTAGGCTATGCTTCATTTTCGTCACACAAATATGTTCCCAAATTCTACACCCCAGATGACAAGCCAAGAAATTGTTTCGTACTTAAATAATCTCAAACTTTTTCAACCTTCACGCAATACATGAGCGTGAGCCATGGATATAGCACTATGGGTGAAATAGAATAATGATTGGGGATTGTGTGGAGAAGACAAAAAAAGGAGAAAGTCTCACATTGACGAGGATAATAAACGGGCTATGGAGATGCCCATCAATTGATGTCAACATGAGGAGTAGGGATTGCCATGCAACGGATGCTCTAGAGCTATAAATGAATGAAAGCTCAACAAAAGAAAACTACTGGGTTTGCATCCAACTTGCTTGCTCACGAAGACCTAGTGCGTTTGAGGAAGCCCATCGTAGGAATATACAAGCCAAGTTCTATAATGAAAAATTCCCACTAGTATATAAAAGTGACAACATATGAGACTCTCTATATAAAAAACATGGTGCAACTTTGAAGCACAATATATGAGACTCACTATATGAAGAACATGGTGCTACATTGAAGCACAAGTGTGGAAAAAGAGATAGTAACATTGCCCCTTTTTATTTACTTTTACTTTTTTTTCCTTTTTTTTCTTTTTTGGGCCTTTCTTTTTTTTCTTTTTTTGGGCAATGCTCTAATAATGATGATCATCACACTTTTATTGATTACAACACATGAATTACAACTCGAAACTAGAACAAGACATTACTCTATATGAATGCCTCCGGCGGTGTACCGGGATGGTGCAATGAATCAAGAGTGACATGTATGAAAAATTATGCATGGTGGCTTTGCCACAAATACGATGTCAACTACATGATAATGCAATGGCAATATGACAAAAGTAATGTATGTCATGATGATGAACGGAACGGTGGAAAGTTGCATGGCAATATATCTCGGAATGGCTATGGAAATGCCATAAATAGGTATTATGGTGGCTGTTTTGAGGAAGATATAAGGAGGTTTATATGTGATAGAGCGTATCATATCACGGGGTTTGGATGCACCGGCGAAGTTTGCACCAACTCTCAAGGTGAGAAAGGGCGATGCACGGTATCGAAGAGGCTAGAAATGATGGAAAGGTAAAAGTGCGTATAATCCATGGACTCAAGATTAGTCAAAAGAACTCATATACTTATTGCCAAAATTTAGAAGTCATCAAAAACCAAGCACTACGCGCATGCTCCTAGAGGGATAGATTGGTACGAAAAGACCATCGCTCGTCCCCGACCGCCACTCATAAGGATGCACAATCCAAGGACACTTCATGTTTCAAATTTGTTACACAACTTTAACCATACATGCATGCTACTGGACTTGCTAACTTCAACACAAGCATTCTTTAAATTCGTAATCACCCA
Source organism: Triticum aestivum (assembly GCF_018294505.1). NCBI lineage: Eukaryota > Viridiplantae > Streptophyta > Magnoliopsida > Poales > Poaceae > Triticum > Triticum aestivum. Next base: position 441,499,474 of record NC_057807.1, on the reverse strand, counting down.
ACTAGCATGACTTTAATATCACTACCTCCATATCTCAAAACAATTATCAAGTATCAAATTTACCATAGCAACCAATTCACTTCCTATGATAGTTTTCATTCAAATTACCATGCTTTTTAAGACTCTCAAAATAATATAAGTGAAGCACGAGAGATCAACAATTTCTTCAAAATTAAACCACTGTCGTGCTCTAAAAGATGTAAGTGAAGCACTAGAGAAAATGACAAACTACTCCAAAAAGATATAAGTGAAGATCAATGAGTAGTTAAATAATTATGTAACTATCTGAAGATTATCTCCCATTTAAGAATTTCAGATCTTGGTATTGTATTCAAAAAACAAGCAAGGCAAAACAAAATGACATTGCAAGGATAGCACAACTCATGTGAAGAAGCAAAAACTTAGGTTAAACCAATACTAACCTATAGTTGTTGAAGAAGAAAGGTGGGATGCCTACCGGGGCATCCCCAAGCTTAGATGCTTGAGACTTCTTGGAATATTATCTTGGGGTGCCTTGGGCATCCCCAAGCTTGAACTTTTGTGTCTCCTTAATTCCTCTCATATCATGGTTTCTCTATTTCTCAAAAGCTTCATCCACACCGAACTCAACAAGAACTCGTGAGATAGGTTAGTATAAACCAATGCAAAACCTTATCATTTTCTACAGTAACAAATTACCAACATTATTATTCAACATTGCATACTAAATGCCTCTGCATATTTAATACTCCTATCCTCAAATAGAATCATTAAACAAGCAAACATATGCAAACAATGCAAACATAACAGCAATCTGCCAAAACAGTATAGTCTGTAAAGAATGCAAGATTGATCATACTTACCTAACTCCAACAATTATAATAAAAATACTAAGATGTAAAAGATTTATCATATATCATTACGTAAAAAGATTCAACATTATATCATGCTCTGACTGTTCTAGGGAATTTTTGCAACAGCGGTAAACTTTCTGTTTTGAAACAGCAACATGCATACTTGCAAAATAACCATGGCAAAGGCCATCCTTGACATTTTTATTGAAAATATAGATGCAAAACATTATTATAAATAACATCAAGCAAATACTAACAAAATAAAATGATGCTCCAAGCAAAACACATATTATGTGGTCAATAAAAATATAGCTCTAAGTAAAGTTACCGATGAACGAAGACGAAAGAGGGGATGCCTTCCGGGGCATCCCCAAGCTTAGGCTCTTGGTTGTCCTTGAATATTACCTTGGTGTGCCTTGGGCATCCCCAAGCTTAGGCTCTTGCCACTCCTTATTCCATAGTCCATCGAATCTTTACCCAAAACTTGAAAACTTCAACCACACAAAACTCAAAACAAAACTCGTAAGCTCCGTTAGTATAAGAAAATAAATCACCACTTTAAGGTGCTGTAATGAACTTATTCTAAATTCATATTGGTGTTAAACCTAATGTATTCCAAGTTCTCTATGGTTCATACCACTTAATACTAGCCATAGATGCATCAAAATAAGCAAACAACACAACGAAAACAGAATCTGTCAAAAACAGAACAGTCTGTGGTAATCTGTATCATTCGAATACTTTTGTAACTCCAAAAATTCTGAAATAAATTGGTGGACCTGAGGAATTTCTCTATTAATCATTTGAAAAAAGAATCAACCTAAAGAACTCTCGAGTAAAAACATGGCAGATAATCTCGTGAGCGCTAAAGTTTCTGTTTTTTACAGCAAGATCACATAAACTTCACCCAAGTCTTCCCAAAGGCTCTACTTGGCACAAACACTAATTAAAACATGAAACCAAATCTAACCACAGGCTATATGAATTATTTATTACTAAACAGGGACAAAAAGCAAAGGACAAAAAATAAAATTGGGTTGCCTCCCAACAAGCGTTATCGTTTAAAGCCCCTAGCTAGGCATGATGATTTCAATGATGCTCACATAAAAGATAAGAATTGAAACATAAAGAGAGCATCATGAAGAATATTACTAGCACATTTAAGTCTAACCCACTTCCTATGCATAGGAATTTTGTGAGCAAACAACTTATGGGAACAATAATCAACTAGCATAGGAAGGCAAAGCAAGCATAACTTTAAAACTTTAAGCACATAGAGAGGAAACTTGGTATTATTGCAATTCCTACAAGCATATGTTCCTCCCTCATAATAATTTTCAGTAGCATAATGAATGAATTCAACAATATAACCAGCAGCTAAAGCATCCTTTTCATGATCTACAAGCATAGAAAATTTACTACTTTCCACAAAAGCAAAATTCTTCTCATTCAGAATGGTGGGAGTATCGTAAGAGACTTGAATACTATTAATTGTTTCCACGTTAAAAGAGTAGTGTTCAGAAAAAGGGTAATCATAATCATGACAAGTTTTATAAATATAATCAGCACTACTTTTATAGCATAAGTTTCATCACAATAATCATCATAAGTAGCAACTTTGTTCTCATCATAATCGATTGAAACCTCTTCCAAGATAGTGGAATCATCACTAAATAAAGTTGACACTCTTCCAAATCCACTTTCATATTCATCACAATAAGATTCAACATCTTCCAAAATAGTGGCATCACTACTTCCTAAAGTTGACACTCTTCCAAACCCACTTTCATCAATATAATCATCATAGGTAAGAGGCATGCTATCATCATAACAACTTTGCATATCAAAACTTGGGATGCTCAAAATATCATCTTCATTAAACATAGCATCCCCAAGCTTGGGACAAACATTAATTTTAGCAAATATATTCTCAAATATTTCATCCTCATCAAACATAGCTTCCCCAAGCTTGGGCCCTTTCATATCATAAGCATAATCAATCTCATCACTAATAGTATGGATAGCACCAATAGTATAGCAATTACCATCATCACAATGAGTAGTAGGAGCAACATCATTTGGGAGGGATACCTTTTTACCTTTGCTGCTCCTTCTCTTCCTTTTCTTCTTCACATTATATGTGGGTTCAACCCTCTTCTTTGAGCTCCTTATTGATGAGATTGGTTCAATAGAAAATTCCTCCTCGTTACCTGATTCATCATAAGAAATAATAGGAGGATAATGGGAAGTCTCTTCCCTTTCATTAGTATTCTCTTCATCTTCCATTTGATTTCTTTTCTTTAGGTAATTGGCAATATAAGGATTTTCAATGCAATTCACCGCACAATACATATAAATTTCCTCTAGATCAAAATCAAGAAATCTATCAAGATTAAATTTTGGAATACCCTTGGTTATGCGTTTCATTTCATCATACCCCAAAAGAAGATTAAGCTCTTTATGATGCTCAAGGGTAATCAAGTTATCACAATTTTTGGACATGATTCGATCATGAAACAATTTGCATTGGAGATTTAAATGACCATGTTCATTGCAAAGTTCACAAGGAATGCAGAAAATATTGAATTTTTCAGCACAAACATCAAGGCTTTCTTGCAACAATTTAATTTATAAATGCTTATGCCTCTTGCAATATCTATTTTCCCTATTTGGTGCATACTTGCAAACCCAATCAACTCCACAAAAATTGACATGCTTATAGGAGATATTTTCATCATGACTAGAGCAATCATCATTAGTACTAGGGATATTCAAAGAGTTCATACTAACAACATTGCATTCATGCTCATCATTCAAAGATTTAGTGCAAAACATTTTGTAGATTTCTTCTTCTAGCACTTGAGCACAATTTTCCTTACCATCATTCTTACGAAAGATATTGAAAAGATGAAGCGTATGAGACAAACTTAACTCCATTTTTTTGAAGTTTTCTTTTATAGACTAAACCAGTGATAAAACAAGAAACAAAAAGATTCGATTGCAAGATCTCAAGATATACCTTCAAGCACTCACCTCCCCGGCAACGGCGCCGGAAAAGAGCTTGATGTCTACTACACAACCTTCTTCTTGTAGAAGTTGTTGGGCCTGCAAGTGCACAAGTTTGTAGGACAGTAGAAAATTTCCCTCAAGTGGATGACCTAAGGTTTATCAATCCGTGGGAGGCGTAGGATGAAGATGGTCTCTCTCAAACAACCCTGCAACCAAATAACAAAGAGTCTCTTGTGTCCCCAACACACCCAATACAATGGTAAATTGTATAGGTGCACTAGTTCGGCGAAGAGATGGTGATACAAGTGCAATATGGATGGTAGATAAAGGTATTTGTAATCTGAAATTATAAAAACAGCAATGTAGCAAGCGATAAAAGTGAGCGTAAACGGTATTGCAATGGTAGGAAACAAGGCCTAAGGTTCATACTTTCACTAGTGCAAGTTCTCTCAACAATAAAAACATAGATAGATCATATAACAATCCCTCAACATGCAACAAAGAGTCACTCCAAAGACACTAATAGCGGAGAACAAACGAAGAGATTATGGTAGGGTACGGAACCACCTCAAAGTTATCCTTTCCATTCTATCTATTCAAGAGTTTGTAGTAAAATAACATGAAGCTATTCTTTCCGCTCAATCTATCATAGAGTTCATACTAGAATAACACCTTAAGACACAAATCAACCAAAACCCAAATGTCACCTAGATACTCCATTGTCACCTCAAGTATCCGTGGGCATGATTATATTATAAGCATCACACAATCTCAGATTCATCTATTCAACCAACACAAAGTACTTCAAAGAGTGCCCCAAAGTTTCTACCGGAGAGTCAAGACGAAAACGTGTGCCAACCCCTATGCATATATTCATGGGTGGAACCCGCAAGTTGGTCAGCAAAACATACATCAAGTGGCACATGATATCCCATTGTCACCATAGATAAGCCCGGCAAGACATACATCAAGTGTTCTCAAATCATTAAAGACTCAATCCGATAAGATAACTTCAAAGGGAAAACTCAATCCATTACAAGAGAGTAGAGGGGGAGAAACATCATAAGATCCAACTATAACAGCGAAGCTCGCGATACATCAAGATCCTACCATAGAGGGAACACGAGAGAGAGAACACAAGAGAGAGAGATGAAACACATAGCTACTGGTACATACCCTCAGCCTCGAGGGTGAACTACTCCCTCCTCGTCATGGATAGTGCCGAGATGATGAAGATGGCCACCGGTGAGGGATCCCCCCTCCGGCAGGGTACCGAAATGGGCTCCCGAGAGGTTTTTGGAGGCTACAGAGGCTTGCGGCGGCGGAACTCCCGATTTATCTTCGTTCTCGATGTTTTTAGGGTATATGGGATTATATAGGTGAAAGAAGTCGGTCGGGGGGTGCTCGAGGGGCCCAGGAGACAGGGGCGCGCCCAGTAGGGGGGGGCACCCTCCTATCTCCTGGCCTCCTCGAGGCTCTTCTGACATGAACTCCAAGTCTCCCGGATCATATTCTTCCCAAAAATCACACTCCTGAAGGTTTCATTCCGTTTGGACTCCGTTTGATACCCTTTTCTTCAAAATACTGAAATAGGCAATAAAACAGCAATATGGGCTGGGCCTCCGGTTAGTAGGTTAGTCCCAAAAGTAATATAAAAGTGTATAATAAAGCCCATAATCATTCAAAATAGATAATATAATAGCATGGAACAATCAAAAATTATAGATACATTGGAGACGTATCAGGCACCTCATAGGGCGCCGGAAATAACATCCTCGTCAGGAGAGGTGATTCTGTATCTTCAGGTTGTGGGGCCGGACAGTCGACCCTCTCCGCCATCGCTACCCAATCCTGGAAGATTTGTATGGAGGCTTAGGTTCCTCCCGCAAGCATGATATTAATAAGGCATGTCTCGTGAATATGATAACTCACTGGATTAGCTTGGCGTTTTGCGTTGAGCCCGCGATCTTTGGTTGTGGGCGGGGGTATCTTGCCAGCCTTGAACATCACCTTCCAGATTTCTTCGTGCGTCGATTCGAAGAGCTCTTTCAGCATCTGGTGTTCGGCCGGGTCAAACTCCCACAAATTGTAAACCCGTCTCTGGCACGGAAGGATCCGACGGAAGAGCCTGACTTGGATCACATTAATGAGCTTGATTTTCTTGCTCACCATGTTTCGGACACATGTCTGGAGTCCTATCAGTTCTTCCGCTGAGCCCCAGGATAGGCCCTTCTCCGTCCAGGAGGTGAGCCGCATAGGGACGCCAGATCGGAATTCGGGCGTCGCTTCCCAGTTGGTGTCGCGCGGCTCGGTGATGTAGAACCACCCCAATTGCCACCCCTTTACGGTCTCCACAAAGGAGGCTTCGAGCTAGGTGACCTTGGGCATCTTACCAACCGTGGCGCCTCCGCACTCAGCTTGTTGGCTTCTCATCACTTTTGGCGTCACATTGTAAGTCTTCAGCCATAGGCGAAAGTGCGGTGGGATGCGGAGAAAGGCCTCGCACACGACAATAAATGCCGATATGTTGAGGATAGAGTTGGGGGCCAAATCATGGAAATCTAGCCCGTAATAGAACATTAGTCCACGAACGAATGAGTGTAGGGGGAATCCCAGCCCGCGGACGAAATGGGAGAGGAATACCGCCCTTTCCTGGGGCTCCGGGGTGGGAGCCCCTTGGCTGGAAGCCAATGCGCGATGTCCTTGGACAAATATTTGCCCCCCCGGATTTTCTTGATGTCTTCCTTCTTGATGGAGGAGGCCATCCACTTGCCTCCCGCACCGGACATGTTTGGAGTGTTCTTGCGGAGGAGGAGAAAGCTTGGGCGATGGAGCTCAAGAAGGGATGAGTAGAGGAAGCAGAAGGCGTGGGTGAGAAAGGGAAATCCTTATCCCTTTATAAAGACAGGCGATGCACCTTCCCACATGCCCTAAAACTCGCTTACCGTGCTAATAGCTCGGTTGGGTTACCCACACCCATATTAATGAGTGTCCCGTGATAAGGGGACACGATCTCTGCTTCGATAAGACGTGCCAATAAAACCGCCTCGCAAGACGTGCGATAGCAGGTTGTGAAAAACGGTTCGCATAAAGACCGGGCTGCGGCGTGGTGTCGCGCTATGAAAAATCGTTAGCAGATTAGATTCGTGAAAAATTGTGCTCTCTACAGTGGTATGTGGAATTTGTTTTGTAGAGCCGGAAACAATTCATGTGTTCAAAATCTACCTTGGAGTATTTGGTGAAGGAACCCGCCTTGCAATGCCCAAGACAATCTGCGCGCCGGATTCATCGTCATTAAAGCCTAGTTTAGGGGCTACTGAGGGAGTCCTGGATTAGGGGGTCCTCGGACAGCCGAACTATATGCTTATGCCGGACTGTTGGACTATGAATATACAAGATTGAAGACTTCGTCTCGTGTCCGGGTGGGACTCTCCTTTGCGTGGAAGGCAAGCTTGGCGATACGGATGTGTAGATCTCCTTCTCTGCAACCGACTCTGTGTAACCCTAGCCCCCTCCGGTGTCTATATAAAATGGAGGGTCTAGTCCGTAGGACAAGAACAATCAGAATCATAGGCTAGCTTCTAGGGTTTAGCCTCTACGGTCTCGTGGTAGATCAACTCTTGTAATACTCATATCATCAAGATCAATCAAGCAGGAAGTAGGGTATTACCTCCATAGAGAGGGCCCGAACATGGGTAAACATCGTGTCCCCCGCCTCTTGTTACCATTAGCCTTAGACGCACAGTTCGGGACCCCCTACCCGAGATCCACCGGTTTTGACACCAACAGTAGTACCGTGGCTTGCCACGGTAGTACCGTAAAACCAAGAAAGTGCATGTTTCGAAAAACAGAGAAACACGGCCTTTGCAAAGCAACCTTAAACCAACCGGACACACAAACGAGCACACACATGAGGCAACTAAAACACAAACACGGCTCAACAAGAAGGCAAAATACAATGAGGACCAAACATGAACCAAAACCTCTCTAGAGGAGAGGGCGGTGGCCAGAGCCACCTATGTTTGAGTCAATTGGTATGGCACAACAAAGAATTATCCTTGGGCCCATGACCAAAACTCGTCTTTGAAGCACAAGTACCATCAAGAATGGCTAATGTGAAAGAGTTGATCAATTTATGCATAATGGGGGGAGGGAGAGTTCATTGAGAGAACAACACTTCCCCTATGTCCATGCTTACACCTAAATAAGATATCAAAATGAGTATGATGGGGTGTGCAAGAGTTCAAGTCACATTTCTTGAATCAATGATATTTAGCTCATGCCTTAACTCGCGAAATCTTACTTCATCCAAGGGCTTCGTGAAAATGTCTACAAGATTATCATGAGTGTTGACATATTTGAGCTGGATCTCCCCTTGCATAATGTGATCCCGGATGAAGTGATACTGAATCTCAATATGCTTCGTCTTGAAGTGTTGCACCGGGTTGAGAGAGATCTTGATGGCACTTTCATTGTCACACCAAAGAGGCACTTCGTCACAAATGACACTGTAATCCTTTAAAGTTTTCCTCATCCATAAAAGTTGAGCACAGCAACTACCGGTGGCCACATACTCCGCTTTCGTGGACGAGAGAGACACACAACTTTGCTTCTTAGAAGACCAACTCACCAAAGAGCAACCAAGAAATTGGCACCCTCCGGAGGTTGACTTCCTATCCACTCTGTCTCCCGCCCAATCCGAGTCTAAATAGCCCAAAGGGTTGAAGTTGGCTCCTATTGGGTACCATAAGCCAAAGTTTGGGGTATGAGCCAAATATCAAAAGATTCGCTTGACCGCCACATAGTGGCTTTCCTTAGGTGCAGATTGAAACTATGCAAAAATTCCCACACTCAACATAATATCCGGTCTAGATGCACAAAGGTAAAGCAAGGAGCCAATCATGGAACGATATACCTTTTGATGTCAAGTTGGCATTTGATGGGCATTGGAGTGGAAGCCGGCTTGACATCACTTAGCGTGAATCTCTTGAGCATGTCTTGAGTGTATTTGGGTTGATTGATGAAGGTTCCTTCTCTTCTTTGCTTGATTTCGAACCCGATAAAGAACTTCAACTCTCCCATCATGGACATCTTGAACTTTGAGGTCATGTGAGTGCCAAATTCCTCATTGCAAGCTTTGTTAGGGGAACCAAAGATAATATCATCAACATATAGTTGGCATACAAACAACTCCCCTTTGACCTTCTTAGTAAAAAGAGTGGGGTCGATTTCCGAATTTCAAACCCATGGTCTTGCAACAACTCGGTAAGGTGCTCATACCACGTGTGTGGGGCTTGCTTAAGGCCATAGAGTGCCTTATCGAGTTGGTACACATGATTGGGGAACTCGAAATCCTCAAACCCCGGGGGTTGTTTGACATAAACCAAGTCATTAATAGGACCATTAAGAAAAGCCCTCTTTACATCCATTTGTTGCAACTTGAAGTTATGATGAGAAGCATAAGCAATCAACAAACAAATAGATTCAAGGCGAGCAACGGGAGCAAAGGTTTCACCATAGTCGATACCCTCGACTTGGGAGTAGCCTTGTGCTACCAAACGAGCCTTGTTGCGAACAATAATTCCATGAGCATCTTGCTTGTTCTTGAATATCCACTTGGTTCCAATGACATTATGGTTCCCCGTTGGCCTTGGCACCAATCTCCACACCTTGTTGTGCTCGAAGTTGTTGAGTACTTCATGCATGGCATTGAGCCAATCCGGATCCTCAAGCGCCTCATAGACCTTTTGGGGTTCAACACAAGAAACAAATGTGTCATGTTCACAATAGTTCTCCAATTGTCTACGAGTGCTTACCCCTTTTCTCAAACTTCCAAGCACATTCTTCATAAGATGATCGTTGGTAGTAATCATGGAAGTAATCTTGGCGGCACGACGCTCCAATTCTTCTTCAAGAGATAGTTGAGGAGCGGAAACTTGATCATCTTGAGCATCATCGTGAGCTTGTTCTTGATCTTGAGCTTGCTCTTGATCTTGAACTTACTCGGGAGGGAGAACTTGACCTTGGGAATCACTTGGTGGTTCACCACCATCTTGAGATTGATCTGGCCCTTGATCTTGTTCACTTGGTTGAGGGCCTTCACTTTGTTCTTCGGAAGCGTGTGGGTCTTGGGTTGGTGATGTCTCCACTTGAGTGGAACTTTGTCCTTCTCCTTCGGCCACAAGGGGTTCCTCAATGCGTAGGATGTTACCAACACCCATTCTTCTTATCGCTTGGGGAGGAATTTCATCACCTACATCACAAGTACCACTTTGCTCCACTTGGGAGCTGTTATTCTCGTCAAACTCCATGTTACACGTCTCCTCAATGAGTCCCATGGACTTGTTGAGGACACGGTAAGAATGAGAGTTTGTAGCATAACCAACAAATATGCCCTCATGAGCTCTAGCCTCATATTTAGACAAACGAACACCTTTCTTGAGAATGAAACACTTACAGCCGAACACCTGGAAGTACTTGAGGTTGGGCTTGTTACCGTTAAGTATCTCATATGGAGTCTTGTTCAAGCCCTTGCGGAGATAGAGCCGATTGGATGCATGACAAGCAGTGTTGATGGCTTCGGCCCAAAAGTTGTAGGGAGACTTGAACTCCGCCATCATGGTCCTTGCCACGTCCATCAACGTCCAGTTCTTCCTCTCTGCTACACCATTTTGTTGAGGGGTGTAAGGTGCGGAATATTAATGCTTGATCCCCTCATCACTAAGAAACTCATCCAAGGTGTAGTTCTTGAACTTAATGCCGTTATGACTTCTTATTGTCAAGATCTTTTTGTTGTGTCGACACTGAGCTTCATTTGCAAAGTCGATGGCGGTTTGTTGAGTCTCACTCTTCCTCTTGAAGAAATATACCCAAGTGTATCTTGAATAATCATCCACAATCACCAAGCAATACTTCCTACCCCCAAGACTATCAAAGGATGGAGGCCCAAAGAGATCCAAGTGAAGGAGCTCCAAGGGTCTCTTCGAGTAGATGATAGTCGTGGGATGGTGAGCCTTCTCATGTAGCTTTCCTTCGATACAAGCACTGCAAGCACGATCTTTGGCAAAACTAACATTTGTTAGTCCACGGACATGGTCCCCCTTGAGAAGATTTTGCAAAAATCTCATATTGACATGGGCTAAACGGTGATGCCAAAGCTATCCCACGTCAACTTTAGCCATCAGGCATATTGCAGTTTTAATGGGTCGCTCCAAAAAGTTAAACACATAAAGACCGTTATCGACATGCCCAACAAAGGCTACTTTAAGAGTCTTGCTCCACCAGAGGGCCACGGTGTCAATATCAAGGAAAGTGCAAAGCCCATGATTGCAAGTTGACGAATGGAAAGTAAATTGTATGCAAGGGACTCAACCAGCATGACTTTCTTGATCGTGAGATCATGAGAAATGACCACCTTGCCAAGACCCAATACCTTAGAATACGAGGCATCACCCCACTCTACATTGGTGGGCATAGATGAGACCTTGTGCACGTCCACCACCAAGTCCTTGCTTCCGGCCATATGATTTGTGGCTCCACTATCGAGCAACCATGATCCCCCACCGGAAGCAAACACCTACAAGAGATCAATGCTTGGTTTTAGGTACCAATTTTGTAATGGGTCCTTTTATGTTAGTAAAAAGGGTCTTAGGAACCCAAATAGACCATTCAATGTACTCATAAGGAGAACCAACAAATTTGGCATAAAAATGCCATCACTAGCACGACATAGCACATAAGAAGGGTTAAAGTCGCCGGCTTTGTTGGAAGGAGTGGCAATGCCCTTCTTGACACCACCACCCTTCACATTGTTCTTATTCTTCTCCTTAGGAGCACCCTCTCCCTCCTTCACAAAATTTTGCTTGAGAGGAAGAGGTTGTTTGGCCTTGTCATTCTTCTTCTTGTTCTTGGACTTGGGTGCAAACCCAATTCCCTCCTTGCCCACAACTTCCTTTTGATTGCTCAATAGATCGTTGAGGTTCTTCTCACCTTGTATGCAAGACACAAGGCCTTTCTCAAGTTGCTCCTTCAACTTGGCATTCTCCTCCACAAGATGCACGTGCTCACAACACGGGTTCTTAGCATCTGCATTATCAATTAAGATCATATGAGGAAAAGTGGCTTTCTCCTTGGTTACCTTCACATGGAGTTGATCATGAGACTCCTTGAGGCTAGCATGAGCGCCCTTCAAGGCCTTGTGAGCCTTGTCAAGTATATCAAACTCCTCCTTTAGTCTAGCATGGTCAACCCCAAGTTTAGCCTTCTCTAAATTGAGCACACGAGATACAACAAGAGCATGATCAAGATCTTTCTTTAATTTAGCATGATCATCATTGTGTGACTCCTCAAGAGCAAAATGATGACCACGCTCTTCCTCAAGCGCAATAGAGAGATCCGACATCTCATCGGCATAGTCACGACTATGTCCTTCCATCTTAGAGATGGTTTCTTCGTGAGCCTCGATCATGTCATTGGCTTCACCAAGTTGTTCCAAGAGAGCAACAAAGTGCTTCTTGGATTTACCCTTGAGCTTACTCATAAAAGACTCAAATTCGTTTACTTCCTCATTAGACCCCTCACTTTCATCAATGCAATCCGTCAAGGAAGGATTAGTAGTGATGGTAGTTTTGATGTTGGGGGTTACCTTGTTTGTGGCTTTGGCCATGAGTCACTTGGCGGTGATGTTCTCATTGGGTGAGTCGAAGAGGGACACCCGTGGAGTTGTGGCAATGGAAACGGAGGCCATGGTCATCACCTCACCGTCTTCATCATCATCTTCATCCTCATTGTACTCTTCTTGTGCCACCAGCCCCTTGGGAACAATCTTCTTGGTGAAGTTGTTCTTGTTGGGGAAGGACTTGGCTTTGTATTTTCAGATAAGCTTGACACCATTCTCTTCCCGCTTGTCGTAAGGGCACTCTACAACAAAGTGGCTCACATTGCCAAAATTGTAGCATGTTCTCACACGTTGCTTGCCCTTGGTGCCACTTAAGTTGTTCTTGTTGAAGTTGGGCCTTGAGTTCTTCTTGCTCCAAAATTGCCTTGAAATGAGAGCCATGTGCTCATGATAATCATATTTTGTATCTTCGGGGTTACTCTCCTCTTCTTCATCTTTATCCTCTTCTTCCACACTAGCCTTGGCCTTCAAAGCAAGGTTAGGTTTCTTCACCCGTTGAGAGTGCATCACCGCATTGTCGGCGGTCTTGTCCAAAATTCTCGTAGCAAAAAACTCATCCAACACTTCACTTGAGGACAAGGTATGAAAGTCCGGCCTTTGATGGATGACGGATGACATGGCCTTGTGGTAGGGCATCATGGCCTTGAGAAACTTGTGCTTGATCCAATTGTCATCTGTATCCTTGCTCCCATGATCTCGGAGTGAGACCACGAGAGTGGTTAATCTCCGGTAGAGCTCACGAGGTTCTTCATCTTCATTCATCACAAACTCATCGACTTCATCTTGCACCACTTCATAGTTGGAGCGTTGGATGCTTGCGTTCCCTTGTAAATGGAAACACCATGAAGCCATGCTTCCTTGGCCATGGTGAAAGGTCAGAGATGCGTAATATCATTGGGTGGAATTGCATCTTTAATAATGAAGAGAGCGGACTCGTTGAATTGATAGTCCGCGGCTTCTCTAGGAGTGAGGTTGCTTGGGTCATGCGGGTGTTGGGGAATGTAGTAATTTCAAAAAAAATCCTACGATCACGCAAGATCTATCTAGGTGATGCATAGCAACGAGAGGGGAGAGTGTGTCCACGTACCCTTGTAGACCGAAAGCGGAAGCGTTTCAATAACGCGGTTGATGTAGTCAAACGTCTTCGCGATCCAACCGATCCAAGTACTGAACGTACGGCACCTCCGCGTTCAGCACACGTTCAGCTCGATGACGTCCCTCATGCTCTTGATCCAGTTGAGGACGAGGGTGAGTTTTGTCAGCACGATGGCGTGGCGACGGTGATGATGATGCTACTCGCGCAGTGCTTCGCCTAAGCACTATCATGGTATGATCAAGGTGTGTAACTGTGGAGGGGGGTACCGCACACGGTTGGGAGAGAAACTTGTGTGTCCTAGGGTGCCTCCTGCCCCTGTATATAACAGAGCAAGGGGGAGGCCGACCGGCCTTCCTAGGGCGCGCCCCACAAGGGGAGTCCTACTAGGACTACTAGTCCTAGTAGGATTCCACCAAGAGGGAGAGAGGGGGAAGGAAGGAGAGGGAGAGGGGGCAGGAAAGGGGGGCGTCGTGCTACCTCTTGAGCATGCGTAGTTTTTCCCTTGAAGAGGAAAGGGTGATGCAGCAAAGTAGCGTAAGTATTTCCCTCAGTTTTTGAGAACCAAGGTATCAATCCAGTAGGAGGCTCCTCAAAAGTCCCACACACCTACACAAACAAACAAACAAGAACCTCGCAACCAACGCGATAAAGGGGTTGTCAATCCGTTCACGGTAACTTTCGAAACTGAGATCTGATAGAGATAATATGATAAGATAAATATTTTTGGTATTTTTATGATATAGATTGGAAAATAAAAGATGCAAATAAAAGTAGATGGAAAACTTATATGATAAAAGATAGACCCGGGGGGCATAGGTTTCACTAGTGGCTTCTCTCAAGATAGCATAATTATTACGGTGGGTGAACAAATTACTGTCAAGCAATTGATAGAAAAGTGCATAGTTATGAGAATATCTAGGCATGATCATGTATATAGGTATCACGTCCGCAACAAGTAGACCAAAATGATTCTGCATCTACTACTATTACTCCACACATCGACTGACTCCTGCCTGCATCTAGAGTATTAAGTTCATAAGAACAGAGTAACGCATTAAGCAAGATGACATGATGTAGAGGGATAAACTCATGCAATATGATATAAACCCCATCATTTTATCCTTGATGGCAACAATACAATACGTGCCTTGCTGCCCCTGTTGTCACTAGGAAAGGACACCGCAAGATTGAACCCAAAGCTAAGCACTTCTCCCATTGCAAGAAAGATCAATCTAGTAGGCCAAACCAAACTGATCATTCGAAGAGACTTGCAAAGATAACCAATCATACATAAAAGAATTCAGAGGAGATTCAAATATTTCTCATAGATAAAATTGATCATAAACCCACAATTCATCAGATCTAGACAAACACACCGCAAAAAGAGTTACATCGAATAGATATCCAAGAAGAGGAAGGAGAACTTTGTATTGAGAATCAAAGAGAGAGAAGAAGCCATCTAGCTAATAACTATGGACCCGAAGGTCTGTGGTAAACTACTCACAAGTCATCGGAGAGGCCTTGGTGATGATGGAGAGGCCCTCCATGGTCGATTCCCCCTCCGGCGGAGCACCGACGAAGGCTCCAAGATGGGATCTCGCGGATACAGAAGGTTGCGGCGGTGGAAATAGTTTTTAGTGGTGCTCCAGGATGCTTTCGAGGTCTGTGGATATATATAGGAGGAAGAAGTAGGTCGATGGACGCTCGAGGGGCCCATGAGGGTGGGGGCACGCCCACCCTTACAGGACGTGTCGGGCACCCTCGTGGCCGCCTCGTTTGCTTCTTGACATCCACTCCAAGTCTCCTGGATTGCGTTTGTTCCAAAAAGATCGCTCCCGAAGGTTTCATTCCGTTTGGACTCCGTTTGATATTCCTTTCCTTCGAAACACTGAAATAGGCAAAAAAACAATAGCAATTCGGGTTGGGCCTCCGGTTAGTAGGTTAGTCCCAAAAATGATATAAAAGTGTAGAGTAAAGCCCATAAACAACCAAAACAAGTAATATAATAGCATGGAACAATCAAAAATTATAAATACGTTGGAGACATATCAAGAATCCCCAAGCTTAATTCCTGCTTGTCCTCGAGTAGGTAAATGATAAAAACAAAATTTTTGATGTGGAATGCTACCTAGCATAATTCTCAATGTAATTCTCTTTATTGTGGCATGATTGTTCAGATCCAAATGATTCAAGGTAAAAGCTTATAACACATAAAAATAGTAATACTTGAAGCATACTAACAAATAATCATGTCTTATCAAAATAGCATAGCCAACGAAAGCTTATCCCTACAAAATCATATAGTAGGCTATGCTTCATTTTCATAACACAAAATACTCCCCTTATGCATAACCCCAATGACGAGCCAAGCAATTGGTTCATACTTTTTAACGAGCTTCAGTCTTTTCAACTCTTACGCAATACATGAGCACAAGCCATGGACATAGCACTATATGTGGTATATGTTGGTGGTTATGAAGACAAACATGGAGAAGATAGTCTCACATCAACTAGGTGTATCAACGGGCTATGGAGATGACCATTAATAGATATCAATGTGAGTGAGTAGGGATTGCCATGCAAAGGATGCACTAGAGCTATAAATATATGAAAGCTCAACAAAAGAAACTAAGTGGGTGTGCATCCAACTTGCTTGCTCACGAAGACCTATGATGTTTTGAGGAAGCCCATCATTGGAATATACAAGCCAAGTTCTTTAATGAAAAATTCCCACCAGTATATGAAAGTGACAACATAGGAGATTCTCTATCATGAAGATCATGGTGCTACTTTGAAGCACAAGTGTGGTAAAAGGATAGTAACATTGTCCCTTCTCTCTGTTTCTCTCATTTTTTTATTTTGGTGGGCTTCTTTGGCCTCTTTTTTGTATGGGCTTCTTTGGTCTCTTTTTTTTAAGTCCGAAGTCCCATCCTGACTTGTGGGGGAATCATAGTCTTCATCATCCTTTCCACACTTGGGACAATGCTCTAATAATGAAGATCATCACAATTTTATTGATTTAAAACTCAAGAATTACAACTCAATACTTAGAACAAAATATGACTCTATGTGAATGCCTTCGGTGGTGTACCGGGATATGCAATGAATCAAGAGTGACATGTATGAAAAATTATGAAGGTGGCCTTGCCACAAATACGATGTCAACTGCATGATCATGCAAATAGCAATATGACAATGATGGAGCGTGTCATAATAAACGGAATGGTGGAAAGTTGCATGGCAATATATCTCGGAATGGCTATGGAAATGCCATAATAGGTAGGTATGGTAGCTGTTTTGAGGAAGGTAAATAATGGGTTCATGATACTGGCGAAGGTTGCACGGTATAACAAAGGCTAGCAAAGAGGAAGGGTAAGTGTGCATATATCCATGGACCCACATTAGTCATAAGGGACTCATATACTTATTGCAAAAATTTATTAGCCCTCAAAGCAAAGTACTACTGCATGCCCCTAGAGGGATATATTGGTAGGAAAAGACCATCGATCGTCCCCGACTACCACTCATAAGGAAAGCACTCAAAGAGCACCCCCATGCTACAAATTTGTTACATAACTTTTACCATACGTGCATGCTACGGGACTTGACAACTTCAACACAAGTATTTCTCAATTTCATAATTACCCAACTAGCATGACTCTAACATTACCACCTTTATATCTCAAAACAATTATCAAGCATCAAATTGATCATAGTTTTTAATGCACTTTCTATGATAGTTTTTATTATACCCAACTTGGATGCTCATCATTCTAGGACCAAATTTATAACCATAGCAAATACCATGCTGTTCTAAAAGACTCTCAAAATAATATAAGTCAAGCATGATAGATCAACAATTTCTTAAAAATAAAGCCACTGCCATGCTCTAGAAAATATAAGTGAAGCACATAGAGCAAAACTATCTAATAAATTCTAAATCATGTGGGTCTCTCGCAAAAGGTGTGTACAGCAAGGATGATTGTGGTAAACTAGAAAGCAAAGACTCATATCGTACAAGATGCTCCAAGCAAAACACATATCATGTGGTAAATAAAAATATAGCTCCAAGTAAAGTTACTGATAGACGAAGACGAAAGAGGGGATGCCTTCCGGGGCATCCCCAAGCTTAGGCTTTTGGTTGTCCTTGAATATCTTTGGGTGCCATGGGCATCCCCAATCTTAGGCTCTTGCCACTCCTTATTCCATAGTCCATCAAATCTTTACCCAAAACTTGAAAACTTCACAACACAAAACTCAACAGGAAATCTCATAAGCTCCGTTAGTGCAAGAAAGAAAAACCACCACATAAGGTACTGTAATGAACTAATTCCTTATTTATATTGGTGTTAAACCTACTGTATTCCATCTTCTTATGGTTCATACCCCCCGATACTAGCGATAGATGCATCAAAATAAGCAAACAACACACGAAAAACAGAATCTGTCAAAAACAGAATAGTCTGTAGGAATCTGTAACTTTCGAATACTTATGCAACCTTAAAAATCCTACCAAAATAGGAAGTCCTAAGTAATTTGTCTATTGATCTACAGCAAAAAGAATCAACGCAAAAGCACGTTTCTGTGATTTATTGATGTTTTCTCGTGCGTGCAAAGTTTCTGTTTTTTAGAAGAATCAAATTAACTTTCACCCAAGATTATCCTATAGGTTCTAGTTGGCACAAACACTAATTAAAACATAAAACCACATCTAACCAGAGGCTAGATTAATTATTTATTACTAAACAGGAACAAAAAGAAATGAACAAAAATAAAATTGGGTTGCCTCGCAACAAGCACTATTGTTTAACGCCCCTAGCTAGGCATAAAAGCAAGAATAGATCTAAGTATTGCCATCTTTGGCATTCAATTCATAAGTGGCTCGCATAATAGATTCATAACTTAATTTGACTTTGTTTCTAGGGAAGTATTCCATGCCTTTCCTTAACGGAAATTGGAATCTAATATTTCCTTCCTTCATATCAATAATTGCACCAATCGTTCTAAGGAAAGGCCTACCAAGAATAATAGGACACAAAAGATTGCAATCAATATCAAGAACGATAAAATCTACGGGCACATAATTCCAATTTTGCAACAATAAGAACATCATTAATCCTTCCCATAGGTTTCTTAATCGTGGCATCCGCAAGGTGCAAATTTAAAGAGCAATCAACAAATTTGCGGAAACCAAGAATATCGCATAAAGTTTTTGGAATTGTGGATAGCACCCAAATCACACAAAGCATAGCATTCATGATCTTTTATTTTAATTTTTATTCTAGGTTCCCACTCATCATAAAGTTTTCTAGGTATAGAAAATTCCAAATTAAGTTTTTCCTCATAAGATTGCATCAATGCATCAAGGATATGTTTAGTACAAGCTTTATTGTGGCTATAAGCATGAGGAGAATTTAACACGGATTGCAACAAGGAAATACAATCTATTAAAAAACAATTACCATAATTAAATTCCTTGAAATCCAAAGTAGTGGGTTCATTACTATGTAAAGTTTTAATCTCTCCAATCCCACTTTTACCAGTTTAGCCTCAAGATCAAAATACTCCAAATCATCGGAATGCATTTTAACTAAAGTTGATTCACCTCCAGTCGCATCATTATTAAGATTCATATTTCCAAACAAAGATTTAATAGGGGACACATCAATAACTTTTAGATCTTCATCGTTATTTTCATGAGAACTAGAAGAACACGCTCTAACAAGGCAATCTTTCTTAGCACGCAACCTAGCGGTTCTTTCTTTGCACTCATCAATGGAAATTCTCATGGCTTTGAGAGACTCATTGATATCATGCTTAGGAGGAATAGATCTAACAATATCATTATCCATATCTTTCTTCTTTTGCATATCACACAAATCAACAAAATTGTTTAGATGAGTAGCGGCATCTTCACTAGGAAGGCCGGAGAATTGATCTTTCATAACAAGATTCAACAAAGCAGCATTGATTTCACAAGTTTCAACATCATTAAGAGGAGAAATCGAAGTGCTAAGGAAATCATTATTATTGGTATTGGAAAAGTCACACAATTTGGTATTATCTTGCGCCATCATGACAAGCAATTCAACAGACAAGCACACAAAAAGGCAAGCGGAAGAGAGAGGAGAACGGGAAAGAGAGGGCGAATAAAACGGCAAAGGTGAAGTGGGGGAGAGGAAAATGAGAGACAAATGGCAAATAATGTAATGCGAGGGAGATGAGTTTGTGATGGGTACTTGGTATGTCTTGACTTGAGCGAAGAATGTCGGTGTCAAAACCGGCGGATCTCGGGTAGGGGGCCCGATCTGTGCGTCTTAGGCTGATGGTAACAGGAAGCAAGGGACACAATGTTTACCCAGGTTTGGGCCCTCTCGATGGAGGTAAAGCCCTACTTCTTGCTTGATTAATATTGAAGGTATGTGTAATACAAGAGTAGATCTACCACAAGATCGTAGAGGCTAAACCCTAAGAACTAGCCTATGATGGTATGATTGTAATTGTGATCGGCCTTCTAAGGACCATCCCCTCCGGTTTATATAGACACCGAAGAGCTAGGGTTTACATGGAGTCAGTTACAAGGAAGGAAACATAATATCCGGATCGCCAAGCTTGTCTTCCACGCAAAGGAGAGTCCCATCCGGACACGAGCCGAAGTCTTGAGTCTTGTGTCTTGACGCTTCTATAGTCCGAATGATGTGTACAGTCCGGCTGTCCGGATACCCCCTTATCCAGGACTCCCTCAGTAGCCCCTGAACTAGGCTTCAATGACGATGAGTCCGGCGCGCAGTCTTGTCTTCGGCATTGCAAGGCGGGTTTCCTCCGAATACTCCAAGGTTATTATCGAACACGTAGGTCGTGTCTGGATCCGCAAAATGATCTTCACATACCACTGTAGAGAGGATGATACTTCAGCTGACAACTTTTAGACGATGTGACATGCCATTAGAGCCAGGTCATCATTCGAACCGTTTTTTCATAACCAGCCATAGCGCGCATTGCGAGGCGGTTTCCTGGACACGTCTTGTCAAAGCAGAGATCATGACCCCTTATCACGGGATTCTCATCAATACGGGTATGGGTAATCCCCCCGTGCCATCAATCGTGGCGCTTGGTAAGTAAGCGATTCTCAACAGGCTAGTGGGGAGGCACACCGCTTTCGTCGCCTCTATAAAGGGATAAGAGTTCCTCATTTTTACCCACGCCTTCTTCCTCCCTCGCATACTCTTGCCCCCTCGAGCTCCAATGCCCTAGTCCAGGTCTTCTCCGCACAGTTAGTCATGTCTGGAGCAGGAGGCAAGTGGGTGGCTTCCACCGCGACGGAGAAGAAGATTGCGAATCTCCGGGCGGACGGATACTTGGCCGTAGATATAGCACAACGGCTACCAGACGAGGGGCAGGTCATTCCAACTCCAGGACCCCATGAGAGGGTCGTGTTCCTTGCCCACTTCGTCCATGGACTGGGGTTTCCACTCCACCCCTTCGTCTGCGGGCTCATGTTCTACTACGGGCTAGACTTTCATGATCTAGCTCCGAACTTCGTCCTCAACATCTCGGTGTTCATCGTCGTATGTGAGGCTTTCCTTCACATCAAGCCTCATTTCGGCTTGTGGCTGCAAATCTTATGCGTGAAGCCGAAGATCGTGAGTGGCCAACAAGCGGAGTGCGGAGGAGCCATGGTGGGCAAAATGCCTAATGTCACCTGGCCTGACGGCTCCTTTGTGGAAACCAAGAAGGGGTGGCAATCGGGGTGGTTCTACATCACCGAGCCACGCGACGCCAACTGGGTGGCGGCCCCCGAGTTCTGATCTGGAACCCCTATGCGGCTCACCTCCTGGGAACAGAAGGGCCTGTTATGGGGCGAATCTACAGAGCTGACCGGACTCATCAACTGCATCAACGGCATGAAGGACAAGAACATCAAGCTTGTGAACATGATCCAAGTCATGCTCATTCACCGGATTCTGCCGTGCCAAAGGCGGGCATTCAATCTATGGGAGTTCATCCCGGCCGAACACCGGACGCTCCAGAGGCTCTATGGCATGAAGCACAAGAACGCGTGGAAGGCGTTGTTCAAGGCCACCGAAGTACCTCCTCTCATAACCGAGGACCGTGGGCTCCACGCCGCATGGAACCCTACCCAGGTGAGTTCTCAGGCCGCTACCGAGTCCGGTTCTTCCCAATGTATTCATGGAGAATTCCTAAGTGATTGTGTATATTTGTTTAGGAGTATGTGGAGATAGCGGAGCGGATTGACAGTCCGGCTCCGTTGCCAGAAATCCCAGCCAATGATCTTCTGACGAAGATGCTGGTCTCGGCGCCCTATAAGGGGCCGGAGAAGAAGGCCGCTAAGAAGGCCCCGGGGACCCAAAAGGGTCTCCGAAGTAAGGTTGCGCAAGCCTCGTCCGAAGACGACGAGGCGCACTCCTCCCCCGAAGGGTAAGAAGAAGAAGAAGAGGCCGCCCCATACAGAAAGGATGGGGGGCCTGAGATGGCGGACCAGGGGGTCAGGAGAGGCCCCCGGCGTAAGGCCGTCATACCCTTATCGTCTGATGACGATGAGGCAAATTCCACCTGCGGAGGTGGGGAGGAACAGGGAGAAACTCCACCTCCCCGTACTTGGGGGGGAGGAAAGCCGGCCCGGTGGGGGAGACTGGTACGTCCAAGAAAGGAAAGGCGTCCCTTCCAGACTACTCCGCCACCGCCGCCGATAGCGAGGAAGGGTGGCTGCCCAGGAAGAAGCCCCTAGTGCGATCGTAAGTACCCGCACTCCATCATAATTTCGCTTCATAGTTTTGCTCATAATGCCGAACTTGTATGCAGTCCGGCCAGGGCCCATCTTCAAGTGTCGTCTTCGGACGGGTCCTTGAGTGAGTCAGCAATGAACTAACTCCCGACGGCCACGTCTCCTCGGCCCGCGGACAACACGGAGGTGTTGTCCCGAAGGCTCCCGGCGATGGCGGAGGTGGCCCTGGAGGCGCCTCAAGGCGGCGTCCCAGACGTCGGACTCGCGGGGTTCAAGGTCCCCGCGGATCGTGTTGATGAGAGCCACGGCAAGCCGGGCTCTCAGTCGAACACTGTTCCAGAGCCTTCAGTGGTTCCGGACTTAGGCGGGCAGCCCCTCGTTATGGAGGGAGGGTCGTCTGTATCAAGGACTTCCGTTGCACCCCAGGTGCCGGATTGTCTGCTGGAAGCGCTTCGCGGCACTTCCCTAGATGAAGAGCATCATACTCTTATGAGTGCGGTGATTCAGAAGGTTTCGTCTGCCAAGAGCGGACTAACCGAAGCCTGCACCAGCCTCCTAACAGGCTTTGAGGTAAGCAGTAAAAATATGTGAAGTTACCACCCGATAGGTAGTAGCCCCTGATACTCTGTTTGGTGTTCGGAAAGAAAAACCAAATGGAGGGTCAACTAAAATCCGCAGGAGTCTAACAATAAGTTTGAATGTAAATAAACAGGCTGTGCTGCTGGCCGTTGCTGCTCGCACGGCCGAAATCGCCGGCCTAACGTAGGACTTAGAGCGGGCACAGGGAGAGCTCGGCCTTGTGAGGAGGCATCTCAAGGAGAGCAAAGGTGAATGATTCCCCTCTCTCATATAAGAAATAGTAAATAAAATTTGATTATGCTAACTGTAATATGCCAAATTTCCAATTTGGCATGTTATACATAGGTCATACATGCATATCATATTTTATTGCTTTTTCATTTGCAATCCTCGAAATCCTAAGCAACTCAAGGACCTTCGGAGAGAGTTGGGGATTTTCTAATTTTCATATTTGAAATTTTATCAAATAGTGAAGACGAGGATTTGATTTTAATTATTTTCTCTCCGGAAAATATTTCATTTTAAAATAATAAATGAGGGGAGATAATATGACTTCTCCAAAACAATTGAAATATCGGAGGAAAAATGTTAAAATCATTTTGGGATTTTATTTGAATTTATTTCAGGATTTTATTTGCTCCTAGAAAAATGTTGCATATTTTAAATTGCATTTTAGGGGCCAAGAAAAATTCATCTTGTTCTAAATATTTTATTTAGACCGAGAAAACCTGTTTTGGAATTTTTAGATTTTTATTTATTTTTCTAGGAATTTTTCTTTCGGCGGAATGTTTAAAAAAAACCTTGTGCACGACTGGGCCGAAGGCCCAGTCGAGCAGGCCGGCCCAGCCAGCCACCGTCGCCTTCCCCGCGCGCGCGTCATGCGTGGCACGGACGCCGAGGGCGGGTCCAAGCCAGACTCCACCCCGGGCGCCCCCTCGCGCAAGCCAGCCCCGCCCCGCCCCCTATAAAGCCGCCGCCCCCGCCGCCATATCGCCACCACCACCACCGCAGCCCGCCGCCGCCGCCGCACCCGCAGCCCGCCGTCGGAGCCGCTGCCGTAGCCCCGCGTCGCCGCCGCCGCCTCCCGCCGCAGCCCCGCAGCCTGCCGCCGCCGCTGAAGCCCCGCCGGAGCCGCCGCCCCGCCGGACGAGTCGCCGGAGGTACCCGAACCCCGCCGCCGGTTTTCTTAAATAAACCTTTTTTTTAAACCCTAGATCGTTTTTTTAGATCGGTTTATTTTGTTTATTTATTTACTTAACGAATGTTCGTTCACCCGTTCGTTTTAACGAACATGTTCTCTGTTTAGTTTCTGCTAAACGAACGTCCGTCCGTTTAGCAGTTCAACGTTTTTCTTTTTATCGGTTTTATTCCGCGATTATTCTGATCGCGATTTCTGATCTGTTTTTTCAAACATGTTTATCTTTTCGCTCGTTTATCGGAATCAGGCGATTCAAGCGCCTGGAGTTTCGTCTCGAAACCCTCTTTCCGAATAATCAACTCAAACAAGATTTTTCTTCTGTAAAATTTGGCTTAGGCCCAGATTAGTAAAATGATGTTGTTTCTTTTGCCGTTTGAGTTTTGTTGCTTCGTTTGATTTGATTCTTCTTGAAAAACCAGAGTTCTTAAGTTGAACTCTCCGGTCAGACTCTTTTATCTGGAGTTCTACTTGTGCATCTTTGATTGTTGCTTATGTATGTTATTGTTTGCTTGCGCTAGAATTCCCGGAGTGCGAAGCGTGTTACTACGAGTCTCTAGGATACCCGGATCGTCAGCAAGGCAAGTAACACATTGATCATACTCTTTTCATACCCAGTTTTTATGCATTAGTTTCAACCCTCAAACATTGCATGCCTAGGATGTCTTTAACTTGTGGGTTGGGAAGTAGTTGCTGAGGTAGAACCTATTGCCCTGTTTATTATCAAACCCTTGGGAGTTACTTCTACGTTATGCTTATATTGCCATGCTATGCTCGTAGACGTGGATTGGGTTTGAGTGATATCCATGACAGATGTGAGATTGTTAATTAATGGCTTACTTAAGGTGGCAACTTTAATACACATCTGGGTGGATTGAGGCACCTGGGGTTACCAGTGATTACCTGTTTTATTTTTGGAAATCCCGGGGTTACCGTGTGATTCTCCTATGGACCGCCACCCAGGCTCAAAGGGAACTGAGTCTATTCATGCTAGAAACTTCCGTGTGCAGCCGCAAGCTATTATGGGCTCTAGCATAGTTTGAGTAAGTTGTGTGAAGCTCTTGAAGAGGTGGATCAGCAGGTAGTGGGTTTGTAGGTTTGGTATGGTCTGCCCGGAGTAGAGAGTTAATGCTTCTGAAAGACTGTGTCTCGGTCATCCATCTCTCAAACACCATGCAGTGCGAGAATCAACGGAGGCGATCGAGTCTTGCGGGGAAAAGTGCGCAAACCTCTGCAGAGTGTACAATCTAATCATGGTTAGCCGTGTCCCCGGTTATGGACAATTCTAAGTATCTAGTACTTGAGTATTCTCATGTATCTCAACACTCTAAAATCAATTTTGCTTGGGTTGTTAAATTACTTTTAATTGGGATCATTGAGTTGGGGTGTACCTTCTCAAATGATGTTTCAGCTACCATGATAGTTAAATTAAAACTGATTCCTTTGTAGTAGGGAAAAATTGGCTTTTCGCAAAAACTGTAACCATAGAGCTTTCCACCAGCCAAATATGCATGTAGTAGTAGCATTATTCTGTTATTGCTCTTCTGTGTTACATTGCCAGCATATTCCATGTGCTGACCCGTCCTCGGGCTGCAACGTATTATGTTGCAGACTTTTCAGATGAGGAGTAAGGTTCGTAGGTCATTGCCGTGCAGTTCAGTTATGCCGTTGGAGTTGATGGACTCACTTTATCTTCCAAGCCTTCCGCTGTTATCGCATTAGATGGCCTTAAGCCATATTATTGTAATAAGTTCTCTTTTGAGACATTCGATGTAATAAGTGTGTGATTGCTACTCTGTTATAAATCCTTCGAAGTACTGTGTGGTGTCAGCATTACTGATCCAGGGATGACACCTGAGCATAGAGACTTGACCATCTGAGGTCGGGTCGCTACAAGATGGTATCAGAGCACACGCTGAGTGTAGGACACGACCACTAAGATAAACCATAGATCACACTCTCTTCTCATTTCTGACTCCTCTTCTCTTTCCACCCTTTAGGATGAAGGAGATGAAGACCAAGTTTGCACAACCAGATGAAGACACACCTTTTGGACGCCACTTGAGGGAAGTCACTAGTTACTTGAATATTGGAATACCAAGCTTCACCGGGACGAACAACGCCACCCTACCGGAAGAAGAGCGCTGGATGATTCAAGTACGAGTTCCAGGAAGGACGTTCTCGCCAAATTCCAAACCTATGGAGTTTTCTTTCGAAGCACCCACCTGGAGCCTTGGCAAGAGTATGGCAGCTCATATTACCATGGGACGCATTGGAGAAATCTTCAACAAAGAACTAGAGGATACCACCTATCAAATATGTGGGCGCCGAGATGAACAATGGGAGATGATCAGCACCAGGAAGCATAGATCTGTCGCAGCCTTTATCCAGGAGCAAAACCAGCACATTCGACGTCAGGAGAACCAGATGTGCGCAGACATGAACAAGTTGAAGAAAGTGAAGAACAGGATCATCGAGCTGGAGGAAGAACTTAAGTTCACACGCGATGGATATGAGGAGGAAATCAAGACGCTATTGGAGAAGAATGATGACCTAGTCGAGAAGATCGGAATTTTCATGGGAGGACCAGTTCCGAAAGAAGACCCCATTCACCCGGACAACTACATCATCATCGACGACACAGATTCAGATTCAAGTGATGGTGACTACGAAGATGAAGCTGGAGCAGACATCATGGAGTCTTCCACCGATCAAAATTTTTAGATGACCACCATATGATACTAGTATTCCCCCATGTAACTAGTAGTAGTGAGCACTTTTGCGATAGTCCTAGACCGCTTTGTATGCCCTTGATTGATTGAATGAATGCTTGTGTTTGCCTCATATACATATGGGTAGTGTTTCCCCTAGATCTTTTTCTATTCTAAATCTCTTCCATCTAAACCCATCAGATGCCTCCGAGGAGAGACCCCGAGTTTGCTTTCCCATCGGAGATCACCTAGTTGATTCAGGAGCAGAATGCCCTGATGCTGAGAAGGTGCGTTTTGCCGCACACCAACTGGATGGACCTACAGCAGCATGGTGGGAGAATTTCACAGCCACCTATCCTATCGACACTGTCACATGGGCTCAGTTTCAGCAGGCTTTTCGCACTGCCCATGTCTCGATTGGAGCTATGCAGATGAAGAAGCATGAGTTTCGCAACCTACGCCAGGGGAATCGTACTGTTGGTCAGTACGTGGATGAGTTTAGATAGTTGTCATGTTATGCCCCTGATGATGTGGCCACAGATGCCGCGAAGCAGGATATTTTATGGAAGGGCTGAATGATGAGATGAGTATGCAGTTGATGGTAGCAACCTTCAACAACTACCAGGAGTTGGTAGACAAGGCCCTGATGATTGAAGGGAAGCAGCAGCAGATTGATAATCGTAAGAGGAAGTATGGACAAGGAAAATACAATTCAGGAGCTCACCAGAAGCCCCGTTTGACTCCGAACTCAGGAGGACTTGTTCATAACCATGGAGGACATAATCATGCTGGAGGAGGATCGCATAACCATAATGGTGCGAAGAACGGGAATGGGAATGGAGCCAACAATAATCAGAACCGCTCTAACCCATCCACACCCGCAAAGAGGGACTTAAGCCAAGTCGTTTGCTACAAGTGCGGGAAGACAGGGCACTACGCCAATGACTGCTCTGAAGGAAAGAACGGGAATGGAAACGGGAGCGCAGGGAAGAAGCCCAATCCATTCAACAAAGGTCAAGTGAACCACGTTAACGTGGAGGAGGTTGAAGAGCAGCCGGACGCGGTAATAGGTAAGTTTTTGGTTCAGTCATTTACCGCTATTGTTCTTTTCGATACTGGTGCATCGCATTCATACATATCAAGGGGATTTGTGGAAAAGTTTAAGTTGCCAACCCAAACCCTTAGGACACCCCTCTTAGTGAGCTCGCCGGGATCAGAGTACATGGCTAGCAGATGGTGCACCCAGATACCCCTAATCATTGGCACGCATGTATTTCCGTCTGACCTAATTATCTTGGAGTCACAAGGATTGGATGTGATATTAGGTATGGACTGGATGTCAAAGTATGAAGGAAGTATTGACTGTGCTAGTAAGTCGATTTATCTTACCACCCCGGAGGGAACAAGGATTAAGTATGTATCTAGGCATGTGCCTAGGAGGAGCCAAGTAAACACCCTCACGGGAGTTGTACAGGAGGAAGTACCTGTAGTAAAGGATTTTCCGGATGTTTTCCCCGAAGAGTTACCAGGTATGCCACCGGATAGAGACATCGAGTTCTTGATAGAGCTATTGCCAGGAACAGGACCGATATCCAAGAGACCCTATCGGATGCCAGCAAATGATCTGGAGGAAATTAAGAAGCAGATTAAGGAGTTGTTGGAGAAAGGTTACATTCGTAGAAGCTCATCACCTTGGGGAGCCCCAGTACTTTTGGTGGAGAAGAAGGATAAATCCCTAAGGATGGTTGTTGACTACCGAGCTCTAAATGAAGTAACAATAAAGAACAAGTATCCCTTACCAATGATCAATGATCTGTTTGATCAGTTACAAGGAGCTAAGGTGTTTTCGAAGATTGATCTACGATCAGGATACCATCAGTTGAAGATCCGAGAGAAGGATATACCCAAGACAGCGTTTACCACTCGGTATGGATTATACGAGTATACGGTCATGTCATTTGGACTGACTAACGCCCCTGCCTATTTCATGAGTATGATGAACAAGGTATTCATGGAGTATTTGGACAAGTTTGTTGTGGTATTCATTGATGACATTATGATATACTCGAAGAACGAAGAAGAGCACGCGGAACACTTGCGTTTGGTTCTCGAGAAACTCAGGGAACATCAGTTATATGCCAAATTCAGCAAGTGCGAATTTTGGTTGAAAGAAGTTGGATTTCTTGGGCATGTTATATCAGGAGAGGGTATAGCAGTAGATCCCAGTAAGGTTCAGTCGGTCACTGAATGGTTGGCACCCACTTCAGTTGGCGAGATCCGCAGTTTTCTTGGACTAGCAGGATATTATCGGAGATTCATTGAGAATTTTTCCAAAATTGCTAAACCAATGACTGAATTGCTGAAGAAGGATACTAAGTTCAAATGGACGGAGGAGTGCGAGACAAGTTTTCAAGAGCTGAAGGAACGATTGACTACAGCCCCAGTGCTAACTTTGCCAGATATACATAAGGAGTTTCAAGTGTATTGTGACGCCTCTCGCTTGGGACTTGGATGTGTGCTTATGCAAGAAGGAAAAGTTGTTTCGTATGCCTCACGACAACTGAAGCCACACGAGTTGAACTATGCCACGCATGATTTGGAGTTAGCAGCCGTGGTGCATGCACTAAAAACCTGGAGACATTATCTTATTGGAAACCGTTGTGATGTGTACACGGATCATAAGAGCTTGAAGTACATTTTCACACAGAAGGAGTTGAACCTCAGGCAGAGGAGATGGTTGGAACTTATAAAGGATTACGACATGAAGCTACACTACCATCCAGGAAAAGCCAATGTCGTAGCAGATGCCTTGAGCCGGAAGAGTTATGCTAATGTTCTTGTGAGCAATGGAATGCCAAAAGAATTAGCTGCAGAGATCATGGAACTACGATTGGAGATTGTTCCAAGAGGTTTTCTTGCAACAATGGAAGTTCAGTCAACACTGTTGGACAAGATTCGAGAAGCTCAGAAGGAAGA
Organism: Triticum aestivum; assembly: GCF_018294505.1. Lineage (NCBI taxonomy): Eukaryota > Viridiplantae > Streptophyta > Magnoliopsida > Poales > Poaceae > Triticum > Triticum aestivum. The sequence continues at coordinate 441,469,652 of NC_057807.1, read as the reverse complement.
CAAAGAGATTGCTGAGATAAGAGAGAGGATGGGCGAAGGTAAAGCCAAAGGTTTTCGCGAAGATGAGCACGATACCTTATGGTTTGAGGACCGAATTTATGTGCCCAACAATTCGGAGATCAGGAAGTTGATACTTCAGGAGGCCCATGACTCACCATACTCGATTCACCCCGGAAACACCAAGATGTATCTGGACTTGAAGGAACGTTTCTGGTGGACTGGAATGAAGAAGGATATTGCCGAGTATGTAGCCGTATGTGATGTATGTCAGAAGGTGAAGGCAGAACATCAGAAGCCAGCAGGACTGTTACAGCCTATGCCAATACCCGAATGGAAGTGGGATAAACTTGGTATGGACTTTATTACCGGATTACCCAGAACCAAGACAGGATATGATTCTATATGGGTAGTTGTGGATCGATTGACTAAGGTAGCTCATTTCATCCCGGTGAAAACAACATATACCAGTGCGAAGTTGGCCAAGATATATATGACCAGGATCGTATGTTTACATGGAGTTCCGAGGAGCATCGTATCAGATAGAGGGACTCAGTTTACTTCAAAGTTTTGGCATCAGTTACACCAGACTTTGGGAACCCGATTGGAGTTCAGTACAGCTTTTCACCCGCAGACCGATGGACAGACAGAGAGAGTCAATCAGATTCTGGAGGATATGCTAAGAGCCTGCGCGCTAGATTATGGATCTAGTTGGGATGACAATTTGCCGTACGCAGAGTTTTCTTATAACAACAGTTACCAGGCCAGTTTGAAGATGGCACCATTCGAAGCTCTGTATGGACGCAGGTGTAGAACACCATTGATGTGGGACGAGGTAGGAGATCGTCAGTTGTTTGGACCAGATTTGATCAAAGAATCAGAGGAGAAAGTCAAACTGATCAGAGACAGACTAAAGGTTGCTCAGTCCAGACAGAAGAGTTACGCAGACTCAAAACGCAAGGAAGTAACTTATGAAGTTGGAGATAGAGCCTATCTACGAGTATCACCCTTGAGGGGAGTAAAACGATTTGGAGTTAAGGGAAAATTAGCCCCGAGATACGTAGGACCGTATCGTATTTTGGAACGGATGGGAGAAGTTGCCTACAAGCTGGAGTTACCAGAAGGATTGTCAGGAGTTCACGATGTGTTTCACATATCACAGCTGAAGAAGTGCCATGCTGAGATGGCCGATATACCATTGAATGATACAGTACCGTTGGAGGCGATTCGACTGGATAATAACCTGACCTATGAGGAGAAGCCAGTTAAGATTCTTGAGTTTGATAGCCGAGTCACTCGCAACAAGGTGATCAAATTTTGCAAAGTTCAGTGGAGTCATCATTCTGAGGAGGAAGCCACCTGGGAACGAGAGGAAGATATTCGCAAGGACCATCCGCACCTATTTTCTAGCCAACCCGAATCTCGAGGGCGAGATTCATCTTAAGGGGGTAGGTTTTGTAACATCCCAAATTTCCAATTTGGCATGTTATACATAGGTCATACATGCATATCATATTTTATTGCTTTTTCATTTGCAATCCTCGAAATCCTAAGCAACTCAAGGACCTTTGGAGAGAGTTGGGGATTTTCTAATTTTCATATTTGAAATTTTATCAAATAGTGAAGACGAGGATTTGATTTTAATTATTTTCTCTCCGGAAAATATTTCATTTTAAATAATAAATGAGGGGAGATAATATGACTTCTCCAAAACAATTGAAATATCGGACGAAAAATGTTAAAATCATTTTGGGATTTTATTTGAATTTATTTCGGGATTTTATTTGCTCCTAGAAAAATGTTGCGTATGTTAAAATATTGCATTTTAGGGGCCAAGAAAAGTTCATCTTGTTCTAAATATTTTATTTAGACCGAGAAAACCTGTTTTGGAATTTTTAGATTTTTATTTATTTTTCTAGGAATTTTTCTTTCGGCGGAATGTTTAAAAAAAACCCTCGCGCCCGACTGGGCCGAAGGCCCAGCCGAGCAGGCCGGCCCAGCCAGCCGCCGCCGCCTTCCCCGCGCGCGCGCCGTGCGCGGCACGGACGCCGAGGGTGGGTCCGAGCCGGACTCCACCCCGGGCGCCCCCTCGCCCAAGCCAGCCCCGCCTCGCCCCTATAAAGCCGCTGCCCCCGCCGCCACATCGCCACCACCACCACCGCAGCCCACCGCCGCCGCCGCACCCGCAGCCCGCCGCCGGAGCCGCTGCCGCAGCCCCGCGTCGCCGCTGCCGCCTCCCGCTGCAGCCCTGCAGCCCGCCGCCGCCGCCGAAGCCCCGCCGGAGCCGCCGCCCCGCCGGACGAGTCGCCGGAGGTACCCGAACCCCGCCGCCGGTTTTCTTAAATAAACCCTCGGTTTTTTTTGAAAACCCTAGATCGTTTTTTTAGATCGGTTTATTTTCTTTATTTATTTACTTAACGAACGTTCGTTCGCCCGTTCGTTTTAACGAACGCGTTCTCTGTTTAGTTTCTGCTAAACGAACGTCCGTCCGTTTAGCAGTTCGACGTTTTTCCTTTTATCGGTTTTATTCCGCGATTATTCTGATCGCGATTTCTGATCTGTTTTTCAAACCTGTTTATCTTTTCGCTCGTTTATCGGAATCAGGCGATTCAAGCGCCTGGAGTTTCGTCTCGAAACCCTCTTTCCGAATAATCAACTCAAACAAGATTTTTCTTCTGTAAAATTTGGCTTAGATCCAGATTAGTAAAACGATGTTGTTTCTATTGCCGTTTGAGTTTCGTTGCTTCGTTTGACTTGATTCTTCTTGCAAAACCGGAGTTCTTAAGTTGAACTCTCCGGTCAGACTCTTTTATCTGGAGTTCTACTTGTGCATCTTTGATTGTTGCTTATGTATGTTATTGTTTGCTTGCGCTAGAATTCCCGGAGTGCGAAGCGTGTTACTACGAGTCTCTAGGATACCCGGATCGTCAGCAAGGCAAGTAACACATTGATCATACTCTTTTCATACCCAGTTTTTATGCATTAGTTTCAACCCTCAAACATTGCATGACTAGGATGTCTTTAACTTGTGGGTTGGGAAGTAGTTGCTGAGGTAGAACCTATTGCCCTGTTTATTATCAAACCCTTGGGAGTTACTTCTACGTTATGCTTATATTGCCATGCTATGCTCGTAGACGTGGATTGGGTTTGAGTGATATCCATGACAGATGTGAGATTGTTAATTAATGGTTTACTTAAGGTGGCAACTTTAATACACATCTGGGTGGATTGAGGCACCTGGGGTTACCAGTGATTGCCTATTTTATTTTTGGAAATCCCGGGGTTACCGTGTGATTCTCCTATGGACCGCCATCCAGGCTCAAAGGGAACTGAGTCTATTCATGCTAGAAACTTCCGTGTGCAGCCGCAAGCTATTATGGGCTCTAGCATAGTTTGAGTAAGTTGCGTGAAGCTCTTGAAGAGGTGGATCAGCAGGTAGTGGGTTTGTAGGTTTGGTATGGTCTGCCCGGAGTAGAGAGTTAATGCTTCTGAAAGACTGTGTCTCGGTCATCCGTCTCTCAAACACCATGCAGTGCGAGAATCAACGGAGGCGATCGGGTCTTGCGGGGAAAAGTGTGCAAACCTCTGCAGAGTGTACAATCTAATCATGGTTAGCCATGTCCCCGGTTATGGACAATTCTGAGTATCTAGTACTTGAGTATTCGCATGTATCTAAACACTCTAAAATCAATTTTGCTTGGGTTGTTAAATTACTTTTAATTGGGATCATTGAGTTGGGGTGTACCTTCTCAAATGATGTTTCAGCTACCATGATAGTTAAATTAAAACTGATTCCTTTGTAGTAGGGAAAAATTGGCTTTTCGCAAAAACTGTAACCATAGAGCTTTCCACCAGCCAAATATGCATGTAGTAGTAGCATTATTCTGTTATTGCTCTTATGTGTTACATTGCCAGCATATTCCATGTGCTGACCCGTCCTCGGGCTGCAACGTATTATGTTGCAGACTTTTCAGACGAGGAGTAAGGTTCGTAGGTCGTTGCTGTGCAGCTCAGTTATGCCGTTGGAGTTGATGGACTCACTTTATCTTCCAAGCCTTCCGTTGTTATCGCATTAGATGGCCTTAAGCCATATTATTGTAATAAGTTCTCTTTTGAGACATTCGATGTAATAAGTGTGTGATTGCTACTCTGTTATAAATCCTTCAAAGTACTGTGTGGTGTCAGCATTACTGATCCAGGGATGACACCTGAGCACAGAGACTTGACCATCTGAGGTCAGATCGCTACACTAACGACGAAACATCGTGATATGTTAACAGAGGCCACCATCGAAATGGCGTCTCTCAAGAAGGCGTTGTTCAAGGCCGAACACAAAGCGGCCTTGGAACTCAAGGAGCGCAAAAAGCAAGAGGCCCGAGTGGGCGAGGTACAAGAAGAGCTCCAGGAGCTCAGCAAGAAGCTCGAGTCCGCGGAGCACGAGCTGAAAGCAAAAGAGGCCGAGCTTGCAAAGGCCCTTACAAATATAAAAGACGCCAAGGCCGAAGCCGAGAGGGCACAACAGGAGATCCAGGAGGCCAAAAAGATAGCGGCGGGTAAGAAATTTTTTATGCAAAGCAAACATGTGGAGGAGGCGTTTCTTTTACTTACCCGAATCCGGGGCTCTCCAAGGGCATTCGCAGATCTGCCACGCAGCGTATCAGATGCCGCGGAGTTCTACCGTGCCCAGGAGGGGAGCTCAATGGAGAAGCTGTTCTGGTCCCAGTATGCTGGGGCCGAACATTCAACGCCTCTGAATGACGAACTGAAGTAGTTGGTCGAACTCCACAAGGCGGCCGAAGTGGCTATGAAGGATCTCATAGTCCGGATATGGCCTGGTGAGCTTGTGCCCACCGGCTAGTTCAGCCTGATCAAGCGGATGGTGGATGCCTGTCCGCGACTGGAACTTATCAAGCGATCCATTTGCATTAACGGTGCTCGTCGGGCCCTTGCCCGTGCAAAGGTGCATTGAGGCAAGCTGGATGCGGAGAAGCTGGTGAAGGACGGGCCGTCGGAGGGCAAGCCGCATCATGTCCCCGAGAAGTATTATGATGGCGTGATGAAGGGTGCTTGCCTCATGGCCAATGAATGTACGAAAGACATAATTTTTGAATGAATTCACCTCTGTCATGTTTGTAATTTAAATATGAAGTTACTTGTGCTATGTAGCGCTTTTGTTATTTAAAATATTACCTTCTGTGCGGCTGTTTATCAAATTCTGAAAGTAGGCCAGTCGTCGGCTTCCGCCCCCATGTAACTAGTACTGGGGTGTTCGTGGATAACCCGGACACTCTTTATCCAAATATTTGGTCCCGTAAGGAGGTGTCCAGCGCAGCGAACAAGGCAATCGGACTATACGGCTTTATAACTTTCACTTAGCCATAGAAGTCTATAATTTTAAATTTCGGCGAAGCCCCTAGAATCTGGAAGGCCGAATTTGGGGCGCTATACACGCCTATATCGGACAAAGCCGAGTTATCGCCTAAAGCGGAAAAATCTTTAAGGATTTTAAGACCTCTCGAACAGCGACCAGCTCTCGCCACATCATGCCGGACAGTTTTGTGCTTTCTGTACTGAGGTGCTCGTTCAGAAAAACCAGGGCACAATCGCAGTAGTTCTCCCTGTGCTACCTTAGCCGAATTAACGAAACGTAAGGCACCAAAACAAGGGAGCCGGGCTATCCCAACTGTAACCCAAGACATCATCGGAGCTAATGCATATAATGCTATAAGTTCAGGGTGCCGCACTGTTGAAAGCGTTCAGACTTGTCTTGTCGTATTATGGGGCGCCATAAGAAGCCCCTGGCAAACTAAGAGTACCAAAGTGTATGGATGCAAAATCAAATAGACATTTATAAAAAATGCTAAAATAGAAATAATAAGCTGACGCTATATATTGTCTCCCATTGATAAATAATACGTTTAAGCGTATGTTTACAATGAATGCATTAAGCGGAGATAAATAGGATTATTAGACATATCCTATCCAGGGGCAGGCTACGTACAAATAGATAAAGCAGGAACAACGATCGTAAATAGATTCCACCTGGGTGTTTCCTGCTGTGCCCAAAGCCTGTTGCCTCCTAGGTTTCCTCTCCTATGTAAGTCCGACAATCCGGCTCTTCTGGAGAAGCTGAACTAAAGCAATGTCCTTAAGGGTAAAAGGAAAGGTTACGAAGCAATACCGTACTGTTGACTGAGCCACTGCTACGCCTCCGCCTGTGCCAATGGTATTTTGAGTGCGTAATTGTGTATGCGTGGCACGAATGCTGCTTGGGTGGGACTTGAATGGAGGCCGAACTGCTAGTCATGCTCTTGACGTGCCTGCTGATCCTGTTGCGGGGTGTTCCGCCCTTGCTTGACGGAGCATGAGGTTGTCGTCGCCGGGTTGGTGGTTTCCCGGAGGAGGCCGCATTGTACTTCGGCCGCAAGGGCCGCAGTGTGCTCTTCTGTACGGAGAGAGCGGTCCATATTTTCGTTGACTCTTATGACCCCGTGATGTCTACTACACAACCTTCTTCTTGTAGACGTTGTTGGGCCTGCAAGTGCACAGGTTTGTAGGACAGTAGCAAATTTCCCTCAAGTGGATGACCTAAGGTTTATCAGTCCGTAGGAGGCGTAGGATGAAGATGGTCTCTCTCAAACAACCCTGCAACCAAATAACAAAGAGTCTCTTGTGTCCCCAACACACCCAATATAATTGCATATTGTATAGGTGCACTAGTTCGGCGAAGAGATGGTGATACAAGTGCAATATGGATGGTAGATAAAGGTATTTGTAATCTGAAATTATAAAAACAGCAAGGTAACGAGCGATAAAAGTGAGCGTAAACGGTATTGAAATGATGGGAAACAAGGCCTAGGGTTCATACTTTCACTAGTGCAAGTTCTCTCAACAATAATAACATAGATAGATCATATAACAAGCCCTCAACAGGAAACAAAGAGTCACTCCAAAGCCACTAATAGCGGAGAACAAATGAAGAGATTATGGTAGGGTATGAAACCACCTCAAAGTTATTCTTTCGGATCGATCTATTAAAGAGTTCGTACTAGAATAACACCTTAAGACACAAATCAACCAAAACCCTAATGTCAAATAAATACTCCATTGTCACCTCAAGTATCCATGGGCATGATTCTACGATATGCATCACACAATCTCAGATTCATCTATTCAACCAACACAAAGTACTTCAAAGAGTGTCCCAAAGTTTCTACCGGAGAGTCAAGAACGTGTGCCAACCCCTATGCATAGGTTCATGGGTGGAACCCGCAAGTTGGTCACCAAAACATACATAAAGAGGCACATGATATCCCATTGTCACCACAGATAAGCACGTCAAGACATACATCAAGTGTTCTCATAAAAGACTCAATCCGATAAGATAACTTCAAAGGGAAAACTCAATTCATCACAAGAGAGTAGAGGGGGAAACTCGATAAAATAAGCATGGCAAAGGCTATACTTGACTTTTTTATTGAAACTAAAGATGCAAAACATTATTCTAACTAACAGCAAGCAAAAACTAGCAAAATAAAATGACGCTCCAAGCAAAACACATATCATGTGGAGAATAAAAATATAGCTCCAAGTAAAGTTACCGATGAACGAAGACGAAAGAGGGGATGCCTTGCGGGGCATCCCCAAGCTTAGGCTCTTGGTTGTCCTTGGATATTACCTTGGGGTGCCTTGGGAATCCCCAATCTTTGGTTCTTGCCACTCCTTATTCCATAGTCCATCGAATCCTCACCCAAAACTTGAAAACTTCAACCACACAAAACTCAACACAAAACTAGTAAGCTCCGTTAGTATAAGAAAGTAAAACCACCACTTAGGTACTGTAATGAACTCATTCTAAATTCACATGGGTGAAATATCTACTGTATTCTAACTTCTCTATGGTTCATACCCTCCGATACTACTCATAGATTCATCAAAATAAACAAACAACACGTAGAAAACAGAATCTGTCAAAAACAGAACAGTCTGTAGTAATCTGTATCAAACGTATACTTCTAGAACCCCAAAAATTATGAAATAAATTTCTGGACCTGCTTAATTTGTCTATTAATCATCTGCAAAAAGAATAAACCTAAAAACATTCCCCAGTAAAAAATGGCAGCTATTCTCGTGAGCGCAAAAGTTTCAGTTTTTTACAGCAAGATCATATAGACTTCACCCAAGTCTTCCCAAAGGTTCTACTTGGCACTTTATTGAAATAAAAGCTATAAAACATGATTAAAACAGTAGAATAATCATGTGTACACACAAAAACAGTAAGGATAAATATTGGGTTGTCTCCCAACAAGAGCTTTTCTTTAATGCCTTTCTAGCTAGGCATGATGATGGCAATGGTGCTCACATAGAAGATAAGAATTGAAACATAACGGGAGCATCATGAAGCATATGACTAGAACATTTAAGTCTAACCCACTTCCTATGCATAGGGATTTTTTGAGCAAACAACTTATGGGAACAATAATCAACTAGCAAAGGAAGGTAAAACAAGCATAGCTTCAAAATTTTCAACACATAGGGAAGAAACTTGACATTATTGCAATTCCTACAAGCATATGTTCCTCCCTCATAATAATTTTCAGTAGCATAATGAATGAATTCAACAATATAACCAGCACCTAAATCATTGTTTTCATGATCTACAAGCATAGAATTTTTACTAATCTCCTTATAAGAAAAATTCTTCTCATTCGGAATAGTGAGAGTATCATAAAAGACTTGAACACTAAAAATTGTTTCCACATTAAAAGAGTAATGTTCAGAAAAAGGGTAATCATAATCATGAAAAGATTTTTAAATATAATCATCACTAATTTTTATAGCATAAGTTTCATCACAATAATCATCATAGGTAGCAACTTCGTTCTCATCATAATCGGTTGAAACCTCTCCCAAGATAGTGGAATCACTAAATAAAGTTGACACTCTTCCAAATCCACTTTCATATTCATCACAATAAAATTCAACATCCTCCAAAGTAGTGGGATCACTACTTCCTAAAGTTGACACTCTTCCGAACCCACTTTCATCAATATAATCATCATAGGTAGGAGGCATGCTATCATCATAACAACTTTGCATATCAAAACTTGGGATGCTAAAAATATCATATTCATTAAACATAGCATCCCCAAGCTTGGGAAAAACATTAATTTCAGCAAATATATTCTCAAATATTTCATACTCATCAAATATAGCTTCCCCAAGCTTGGGCCCTTTCATATCATAAGCATAATCACTCACATCATTAAAAATATGGATAGCACCAATAGTAAAGCAATTATCATCATCACAATGAGTAGTAGGAGCAACATCATTTGGTAGGGATACCTTTTTACCTTTGCTGCCCCTTCTCTTCCTTTTCTTCTTCACATTATGTGTGGGTTCAACTTTCTTTATTGATGGGATTGGTTGAATAGAAAGCTCCTCCTCGTTACCTGAATCATCATAAGAAATAATAGGAGGAGGTTGGGAAGTCTCTTCCCTTTCATTAGTATTCTCTTCATATTCTATTTGCTTTCTTTTCTTTAGGTAATTGGCAATATAAGGATTTTCAATGAAATTCTCCGCACAAAACATATAAATCTTTTCTAGATCAATATCAAGGAATTTCTCATGGGAAAATTCTGGAAGATCCTTAAGTAAACGTTTCAATTCTTCATAACCCACAAGTAAACTAAGTTCATTGTAATGTGCAAGGGAGATCAAATCATCACAATTTTTGGACACAATTCGATCATGAAACAATTTGCATTGGAGATGTAAATGACCACATTCATTGCAAAGTTCACAAGTACGGCAAAGGAATTTTAAATTTTCAGCACTCACATCTAGCCTTTCTTGCAACCATTTAGTTTCGAAATGCTTATGCCTCTTGCAATAAATATCTTCTCTATTAGGTGTGTTCATGCAAACATGCACTCCACAAAAGTTGACATGCTCATAAGATATATTTTCATCATGACTAGAGCAATCATCATTAGTACTATGGATATTCAGGGAGTTTATACTAACAACATTGCAATCATGCTCATCATTCAAAGATTTAGTACCAAGCATTTTAAAGCATTCTTCTTCTAGCACTTGAGCACAATTTCCCTTTCCATCAAACTCACGAAAGATATTAAGAAGACGAAGCGTTAGAGACAAACTTAACTCCATTTTTTTGTAGTTTTCTTTTATAAACTAAACTAGTAATAAAACAAGAAACAAAAAGATTCGATTGCAAGATCTAAAGATATACCTTCAAGCGCTAACCTCCCCGGCAACGGCGCCAGAAAAGAGCTTGATGTCTACTACACAACCTACTTCTTCTAGACGTTGTTGGGCCTGCAAGTGCATAGGATTGTAGGACAGTAGCAAGTTTCCCTCAAGTGGAAGACCTAAGGTTTATCAATCCGTAGGAGGCGTAGGATGAAGATGGTCTCTCTCAAACAACCCTGCAACCAAATAACAAAGAGTCTCTTGTGTCCGCAACACACCCAATACAATGGCAAATTGTATAGGTGCACTAGTTCGGCGAAGAGATGGTGATACAAGTGCAATATGGATGGTAGATAAAGGTATTTGTAATCTGAAATTATAAAAACAGCAAGGTAACCAGCGATAAAAGTGAGCGTAAACGGTATTGCAATGATAGGAAACAAGGCCTAGGGTTCATACTTTCACTAGTGCAAGTTCTCTCAACAATAATAACATAGATAGATCATATAACAAGCCCTCAACATACAACAAAGAGTCACTCCAAAGCCACTAATAGCATAGAACAAATGAAGAGATTATGGTAGGGTACGAAACCACCTCAAAGTTATTCTTTCGGATCGATCTATTAAAGAGTTCATACTAGAATAACACCTTAAGACACAAATCAACCAAAACCCTAATGTCACCTAGATACTCCATTGTCACCTCAAGTATCTGTGGGCATGATTATACGATATGCATCACACAATCTCAGATTCATCTATTCAACCAACACAAAGAACTTCAAAGAGTGTCCCAAAGTTTCTAACGGAGAGTCAAGAACATGTGCCAACCCCTATGCATAGGTTCATGGGCGGAACCCGCAAGTTGGTCACCAAAACATACATCAAGAGGCACATGATATCCCATTGTCACCACAGGTAAGCACGGCAAGACATACATCAAGTGTTCTCATAAAAGACTCAATCTGATAAGATAACTTCAAAGGGAAAACTCAATTCATCACAAGAGAGTAGAGGGGGAGAAACATCATAAGATCCAACTACAATAGCAAAGCTCGGGATTCATCAAGATCGTGCCATAGAGGGAACACGAGAGAGAACACGAGAGAGAAAGAGAGAGATCAAACACATAGCTACTGGTACATACCCTCATCCCCGAGGGTGAACTACTCCCTCCTCGTCATGCAGAGCGCCGGGATGATGAAGATGGCCACGGGTGAAGGATCTCCCCTCCGGCAGGGTGCCGGGAAGGGCTCCCGAGAGGTTTTTAGTGGCTACAGAGGCTTGCGGTGGCGGAACTCCCGATCTGGGTTAATTCTCGAAAGTTTCAGTATTTATAGGAATTATTGGCGTTGGTTTCATGGCAGGGGGGTCTCCGGGCCGTCCACGAGACAGGCCCCCCCTAGGGGCGCGCCCTCCTATCTCATGGGCAGACCAGAGCTCTTTTGGCCCAACTCCGATGCTCTGTGGTCTTCTTTTGGTCCAAAAAATCCTCAAAAATTGGCACGTCATTTGGACTCCATTTGATATTCCTTTTCTTCGAAATACTGAAACAGGCAATAAAACAGCAATATGGGCTAGGCCTCCGGTTAATAGGTTAGTCCCAAAAGTAATATAAAAGTGTATAATAAAGCCCATAATCATTCAAAACAGATAATATAATAGCATGGAACAATAAAAAATTATAGATACGTTGCAGACATATCACCCCGCGCGGGCCTGGCATCTTGAGCTTGAGGTATGCATAGTGTGGTACCGCGTTGAATCTGGCGAGTGCGGTTCGTCCGAGCAGTGCGTGGTAACCACTGCGGAAAGGGACGATATCAAAGATTAGCTCTTCGCTTTGGAAGTTATCCGGAGATCCGAAGACCACTTCCAATGTTATAGAGCCCGTACAATGGGCCTCTACTCCAGGAATGACACCCTTAAAGGTGGTTTTGGTGGGCTTAATCCTTGAAGGATCGATGCCCATTTTGCGCATTGTGTCCTGATAAAGCAGGTTCAGGCTGCTGCCTCCGTCCATAAGGACTCTTGTGAGGTGAAATCCGTCTATAATTGGGTCTAAAACCAATGCGGCTGAGCCGCCGTGACGGATGCTAGTAGGATGATCCCTACGATCAAAGGTGATCGGACAAGCTGACCATGGGTTGAGTTTGGGGATGACTGGCTCCATCGCGTATACGTCCCGTAGTGCTCGCTTCCGTTCCCGCTTGGGGATGTGGGTGGCGTAGATCACGTTGACCGTTTTCACCTGGGGGGATTTCTTCTGTCCCCCCCATGTTCGGATGCTGGGGCTCATCATCATCGTCGTTGTGCAGCCCCTTGTCCTTGTTTTCAGTGTTTATTTTGCTGGCCTGTTTAAATACCCAGCAGTCTCCATTGGTGTGGTTAGCTGGCTTGTCCGGGGTGCCATGAATTTGGCACGAGCGCTCCAGTATGCGGTCTAGACTGGACGGTCCCTGGTTGTTTCTCTTGAATGGCTTCTTCCGCTGACCGGATTTGGATCCGCTGAATCCGGCATTGACCGTCGTGTCTTCGGTGTTGTCGTCGTTGTTCCATCGCTTGTGTCTGTTGCGCCGTAGCTTGCTGTTATTGTCACGGACATCTGACGTGCCAGAATGCAGCGTAGTGCTGCTGTGAGCCAACCAACTATCCTCGCCCGCACAAAAGCGGGTCATTAGTATCGTGAGAGCTGTCATGGACTTTGGTTTCTCCTGGCCGAGGTGTCTGGCGAGCCACTCGTCCCGGATATTATGCTTGAAGGCCGCCAGGGCTTCGGCGTCCGGACAGTCGACTATTTGGTTCTTTTTAGTTAGGAAACGAGTCCAGAATTTCCTGGTGATTCTCCGGGCTATTGAGTAATGTGGCTCAAGTCATCGGCATCCGGAGGTCGCACATATGTGCCCTGGAAGTTGTCAAGAAATGCGTCTTCCAGATTTTCCCAACTGCCAATGGAATTTGTGGGCAGGCTGTTAAGCCAGTGTCGGGCGGGTCCTTTGAGCTTAAGGGGGAGATACTTGATGGCATGTAGATCGTCTCCGCGGGCCATGTGAATGTGGAGAAGGAAATCTTCGATCCATACCGCGGGGTCTGCTGTGCCATCGTATGATTCGATATTTACGGGTTTGAACCCTTCTGGGAATTCATGATCCATCACTTCATCGGTGAAGCAGAGGGGGTGTGCGGCGCCTCTGTGCCGGGCTATGTCACGATGCAGTCCGGCTGCATCTGACTGGTTGTATTCGGCCCGGCCGGATTTGCTATTAGTGTATCCGGTATGACGATCCTCGTCATGTGCTTCGGCACGCCCCCGTGATCCGTAGATCGATCTTGGTTGTCCTGTGGTGTTACCCAGTTTATCGCGCAGGTCCAGAGTATTGCCCCAGGCCGTAGTAAACCGGCGCGGGGCTGCAAGCTGGTATTCCGGCTGATATGCCATTTTGTCCCGACCTCGAGGCGGCCGGTCAGCCGTTTGGCGCTCGAGTCCATATTCCTTGGCTGCCAGGACTTCTGTCCATCTATCTGTGAGCAGATCTTGATTAGCTTGAAGCTGTTGCTGCTTCTTCTCAGGCTTCTCGTAGTGGCAATAAGCCGACACTTGAAGCGCTCCTGCTCTGCGGGGTCTTCGGGTACGCCGAACTCGTCGTCGCCGAGGCTAACCTCATCTTCGCAGAGGGGCATGTAGTTGTCCTCCTCCGGATACCCGTCTGTCGCCTGTTCATCTAGGCTATCATGCCCGTCTTCTTGTTCGGCCTGCTCGAAGGCGGGCTGTTTGGGGTTATATTCATCGTCGGCACCATCCGGATTATCATCGTCTCCGGTGCCGGTATTGCCTTGGCGGGGCTTGGAGCGGCACTGGTGACGCCCATGCTTTGCTTTCTTCTTGGAGGGGTTAGCCTCCGTTGCCTCATATCCATTGGTTTCTTTTGGAGTGTCCACCATATATATATATATCGTATGAAGAAGTGGCTGTCCACCGCCCTGTGAGCGGTGGCTCCTGTATGTCTCCTGCATCGTCGTCCATACTGTCGATGTCTTCGAAGTCGAAGTCGAGCACGTCGGTTAAATCATCGATCGTGGCGACAAAGTGGGTGGTGGGTGGGCAGCGAATTCCTTCGTCGCCTGCTTCCCACTCAAGCCGGACATAGTTCGGCTCAGAGCCTCCTGATAGAGAGAGAGACTTTAATGAGTTCAGTATGTTGCCAAAAGGCGAGTGTTGAAAGATGTCCGCAGCGGTAAACTCCATTACCGGAGCCCAACCTAGCTCGGCTGGCTCGAGAGTGTGCGGAGCAGGGCCAACAGCCGGATATGAATCCGGGGGCCCAGGGTTACAGGCCTGCACAGAGGTGAGACCTGTGTTCGGCTCCACCGCCGATGAGTGTGCGGCCTGCGGGGCGGGGCCCAGCCCTCCGCCCATAGGCAACGCAACTTTCCCTGGATGTAGATCCGGGGCTGCTTCGGGGATGATGTCCCGAGCATTGTCCGACAGTAGGTCTAGGCCGTGCTCGTCGTGACTGTCCGGCGTTCCTGGCGCAGGCTCGAATCCGTCGAAGATCAAGTCTCCGCGGATATCTGCTGCGTAGTTCAAGTTTCCGAACCTGATCTGGTGGCCAGGGGCGAAGCTATCGATCTGCTCCAACTGGCCAAGCGAATTGGCCCGCAGTGCGAAGCCGCCGAATAGAAAGATCTGTCCGGGGAGAAAAGTCTCACCCTGGACTGTGTTGTTGACGATTGAAAACGCCATCAATCCTCGAAGCGACGACACAGAGGAACTCTCAATGAGAGCACCAATGTTGGTGTCAAAACCGGCGAATCTCGGGTAGGGGGTCCCAATCTGTGCGTCTTTGGCTGATGGTAACAGGAAGCAAGGGACACAATCTTTACCCAGGTTTGGGCCCTCTCGATGGAGGTAAAACCCTACTTCCTGCTTGATTAATATTGAAGGTATGTGTAATACAAGAGTAGATCTACCACGAGTCGTAGAGGATAAACCCTAAGAGCTAGCCTATGATGGTATGATTGTAATTGTGATTGGCCTTCTAAGGACAATCCCCTCCGGTTTATATAGACAGCGGAGAGCTAGGGTTTACATGGAGTCAGTTACAAGGAAGGAAACATAATATCCGGATCGCCAAGCTTGTCTTCCACGCAAAGGAGAGTCCGATCCAGACATGAGCCAAAGTCTTGAGTCTTGTGTCTTGACGCTTCTATAGTCCGAACAATGTGTGCAGTCCGGCTGTCCGGATACCCCCTTATCCAGGACTCCCTCAAAGACCTCCCCGGCAACGGCGCCAGAAATCCTTCTTGCTACCTCTTGAGCATGCGTTGGTTTTTCCTTTGAAGAGGAAAAGGTGATGTAGCAAAGAAGCGTCAGTATTTCCCTCAGTTTTGAGAACCAAGGTATCAATCCAGTAGGAGTCTCCTCAAAAGTCCCACGCACCTACACAAACAAACAAGAACCTCGCAACCAACGCAATAAAGGGGTTGTCAATCCCTTCACGGTAACTTGCGAAAGTGAGATCTGATAAAGATAATATGATAAGATAATTTTTTTTCGTATTTTTATGATATAGATTGGAAAATAAAAGATGCAAATAAAAGTAGATGGAAAACTTATATGATAAAAGATAGACCTAGGGCCCATAGGTTTCACTACTGGCTTCTCTAAAGATAGCATAATTATTATGGTGGGTGAACAAATTACTGTCGAGCAATTGATAGAAAAGTGCATAGTTATGAGAATATCTAGGCATGATAATGTATATAGGCATCACGTCCGCAACAAGTAGACCGAAACGATTCTGCATCTACTACTATTACTCCACACATCGACCGACTCCTGCCTGCATCTAGAGTATTAAGTTCATAAGAACAGAGTAACACATTAAGCAAGATGACATGATGTAGAGGGATAAACTCATGCAATATGATATAAACCCCATCTTTTTATCCTTGATGGCAAAAATACAATATGTGCCTTGCTGCCCCTGCTGTCACTGGGAAAGGACACCGCAAGATTGAACCCAAAGCTAAGCACTTCTCCCATGGCAAGAAGGATCAATCTAGTAGGCCAAACCAAACTGATAATTCGAAGAGACTTGCAAAGATAACCAATCATACATAAAAGAATTCAGAGGAGATTCAAATATTTCTCATAGATAAACTTGATCATAAACCCACAATTCACCGAATCTCGACAAACACACCACAAAAAGAGTTACATCGAATAGATCTCCAAGCAGAGGAAGGAGAACTTTGTATTGAGAATCAAAGAGAGAGAAGAAGCCGTCTAGATAATAACTATGGGCCCGAAGGTCTATGGTAAAATACTCACAACTCATCGGAGAGGCCTTGGTGATGATGGAAAGTCCCTCTGTGGTCGATTCCCCCTCCGGTGGAGCGCCGGCGAAGGCTCCAAGATGGGATCTCACGGATACAGAAGGTTGCGACAGTGGAAATAGTTTTTCATGGTGCTCCTGGATGTTTTCGGGGTCCGTGGATATATATAGGAGGAAGAAGTAGGTCGGTGGACGCTCGAGGGGCCCACGAGGGTGGGGGGCACGACCACCCTTACAGGGCGTGCCGGGCACCCTCGTGGCCGCCTCGTTCGCTTCTTGACGTCCACTCCAAGTCTCCTGGATTGCGTTTGTTCCAAAAAGATCACTCCCGAAGGTTTCATTCCGTTTGGACTCCGTTTGATATTCCTTTCCTTCGAAACACTGAAATAGGCAAAAAAACAGCAATTCGGGATGGGCCTCCGGTTAGTAGGTTAGTCCCAAAAATGATATAAAAGTGTAGAGTAAAGCTCATAAACATCCAAAACAGGTAATATAATAGCATGGAACAATCAAAAATTATAGATATGTTGGATACGTATCAAGCATCCCCAAGCTTAATTCCTGCTCGTCCTTGAGTAGGTAAATGATAAAAACAAAAAAAATTGATGTGGAATGCTACCTAGCATAATTCTCAATGTAATTCTCTTTATTGTGGCATGATTGTTCAGATTCAAATGATTCAAGATAAAAGCTTATAAAACATAAAAATAGTAATACTTGAAGCATACTAACAAATAATCATGTCTTATCAAAAATAGCATAGCCAAAGAAAGCTTATCCCTACAAAATCATATAGTTAGGCCATGCTTCATTTTCATAACACAAAATACTCCCCTAATGCAAAACCCCGATGACGAGCCGAGCAATTGGTTCATACTTTGTAACGCGCTTCAGCCTTTTCAACTGTTATGCAATACATGAGCGCAAGCCATGGACATAGCACTATATGTGGTATATGGTGGTGGTTATGAAGACAAAGAGGGAGAAGATAGTCTCACATCACCTAGGCGTATCAACGGGCTATGGAGATGCCCATTAATAGATATCAATGTGAGTGAGTAGGGATTGCCATGCAAAGGATGCACTAGAGCTATAAATATATGAAAGCTCAACAAAAGAAACTAAGTGGGTGTGCATCCAACTTGCTTCCTCACGAAGACATAGGGCGTTTTGAGGAAGCCCATCATTGGAATATACAAGCCAAGTTCTATAATGAAACATTCCCACTAGTATATGAAAGTGACAACATAGGAGACACTCTATCATGAAGATCAGGGTGCTACTTTGAAGCACAAGTGTGGTAAAAGGATAGTAACATTGTCCCTTCTCTCTTTTTCTCTCATTTTTTTTGGTGGGCTACTTTGGCCTCTCTTTTTTGTATGGGCTTCTTTGGCCTATTTTATTTTTGTAAAGTCCGAAGTCTCATCCCGACTTGTGGGGGAATCATAGTCTTCATTATCCTTTCCTCACTTGGGATAATGCTCTAATAATGAAGATCATCACACTTTTATTGATTTACAACTCAAGAATTACAACTCAATACTTAGAACAAAATATGACTCTATGTGAATGCCTCCGGCGGTGTACCGGGATATGCAATGAATCAAGAGTGACATGTATGAAAAATTATGAAGGTGGCTTTGCCACAAATACGATGTCAACTACATGATCATGCAAAGAGCAATATGACAATGATGGAGCGTGTCATAATAAACGGAATGGTGGAAAGTTGCATGGCAATATATCTCGGAATGGCTATGGAAATGCCATAATAGGTAGGTATGGTGGCTGTTTTGAGCAAGGTAAATAACGGGGTCATGATATCGGCGAAGGTTGCACGGTATAATAGAGGCTAGCAAAGTGGAAGGGTAAGTGTGTGTGTATCCATGGACTCACATTAGTCATAAAGAACTCATATACTTATTGCAAAAATTTATTAGCCCTCGAAGCAAAGTACTACTATGCATGCCCCTAGAGGGATAGATTGGTTGGAAAAGACCATCGCCCGTCCCCGACTGCCACTCATAAGGAAAGCACTCAAAGAGCACCCCATGCTACAAATTTTTTACATAACTTTTACCATACATGCATGCTACGGGACTTGCCAACTTCAACATAAGTATTTCTCAATTTCATAATTACCCAACTAGCATGACTCTAACATTACCACCTCTATATATCAAAACAATTATCAAGCATCAAATTGATCATGGTTTTTAATGCACTTTCTATGATAGTTTTTATTATACCCAACTTGGATGCTCATCATTCTAGGACCAAATTTATAACCATAGCAAATACCATGCTATTCTAAAAGACTCTCAAAATAATATAAGTGAATAATGAGATATCAACAATTTCTTCAAAATAAAGCCACCGCCGTGCTCTAGAAAATATAAGTGAAGCACATAGAGCAAAACTATCTAGCTCAAAAGATATATGTGAATCACATAGAGTATTCTAATAAATTCTAAATCATGTGGGTCTCTCACAAAAGGTGTGTACAGCAAGGATGATTGTGGTAAACTAAAAAGAAAATACTCATATCATACAAGACGCTCCAAGCAAAACACATATCATGTGGTAGATAAAAATATAGCTCCAAGTAAAGTTACCGATAGATGAGGAGGAAAGAGGGGGCATCCCAAAGATTCGGCTTTTGGTTGTCCTTGAATATCTTGGGGTGCCATGGGCATACCCAATCTTAGAATTTTGCCACTCCTTATTCCATAGTCCATCAAATCTTTACCCAAAACTTGAAAACTTCACAACACAAAACTCAACAGGAAATCTCATAAGCTCCGTTAGTGCAAGAAAGAAAAACCACCACATAAGGTACTGTAATGAACTCATTCTTTATTTATATTGGTATTAAACCTACTGTATTCCAACTTCTCTATGGTTCATACCCCCCGATACTAGCGATAGATGCATCAAAATAAGCAAACAACACATGAAAACAGAATCTGTCAAAAACAGAACAGTTTGTAGCAATATGTAACTTTCGAATACTTATGGAACTCCAAAAATCCTACCAACATAGTAAGTGCTAGGCAATTTGTCTATTGTTCTAAAGAAAAAAGAATCAACGCAAAATCACGTTTCTGTGATTTATTGAAATTTTTTTCGTGCTTGCAATGTTTCTGTTTTTCAGCAGAATCAAATTAACTATCATCGTAAGTTATCCTATAGGTTCTACTTGGCACAAACACTAATTAAAAAATAAAAACACATCTGAACAGAAGCTAGATTGATTATTTATTGAATAACAGCAAGGAAAAATATTGGGTTGTCTCCCAACAAGCGCTTTTCTTTAAAGCCTTTTTAGCTAGGCATTGAGATTTCAATGATGCTCACATGAAAGACAAGAATTGAAGCATAAAGAGAGCATCATAAAACATGTGACAAACACACTTAAGTCTAACATACTTCCTATGCATAGGTTTTTTATAAGCAAAAAAATTATCAAGGCAAGCAAAAACTAGCATATGCAAGGAAGAAGAAAGAGACGATAGCAATCTCAACATGACGAAAGGTAATTTAGTAAGATAAAAATTTGTACGACCATATTTTCCTCTCTCATAATAATTATATGTATGATCGTAGGAAAATTCAACAAAATAGCTATCACATAAAATATTTTCAACACAATCCACATGCATGCAAAGTTGACACTCTTCCAAAATAGTGGGATTAACATTAACTAAAGTCATGACCTCTCCAAACCCACTTTTATCAAAAATTTCATAAGATTGATCAAAATGCAAATATGTGGGATCTAAAGTTGACACTCTTCCAAAACCACTTTCAATATTATTGCAAACATTATTATCAATCTCATATTCATCAAGGGGCTCAAATAAATTTTGAAGATCATAAGAAAAATCACCCCAATCATGATCATTGCAACAAGTAGTAGACAAAGCAAAACTAGCATCCCCAAGCTTGGGGTTTTGCATATTATTAGCACAATTGACATCAAGAGAATTTATAATAACATCATTGCAATCATGCTTTTCATCGAAGGAACTATCAAGTATGGGTTCAATAGCAACGATCTCATGTTTAACATAAGGAACTATAGCAAATTCATCTTCATAAATATTGGCATCATGGCCACAAGAATAGCAAGCATCATGTTCATCAAGGGATATTTCAATCAAATCATCGGAATCATAATTATCTATAGATTCATGCATATCATTATTTTCTTCCAAAGAAACGGTCATTCTCTCAATAAATTCCATAACATAGGCATTATGAGTAAAGTTTTCATAGCAATATTTAAGTATGTCAGAATTTTCAGATTTGTAGAGAGTAATATCATACTTTTCAATCAAAGAAGCAACTTCATGAGCACCCTTAAAAATGACAAATTCTTCGATTTGTTCGATATCATAGTAGCTATAAACACCCTTTGCATAAGAAGATAAGATTTCATTATCATTAAACTCACGTAGGTAGGGAAGGTGTTTTTTAGGGTTCTTAGAGCAACAAGTAAAATCATAAATTTCACAAAGATTCCAAGCATAGCATACCAAACTATTTATGTGATACCATAAGAGCTTCCCCTTTTCAG
The DNA here is from genome assembly GCF_018294505.1 of Triticum aestivum. Taxonomy (NCBI): domain Eukaryota; kingdom Viridiplantae; phylum Streptophyta; class Magnoliopsida; order Poales; family Poaceae; genus Triticum; species Triticum aestivum. The sequence continues at coordinate 441,448,515 of NC_057807.1, read as the reverse complement.
ACAAATGATGACGCACCAAATGAGCATGCTCATCTAAAGACTTCCCATCAACTAGGCTAGTTGGGGTTTTAGCACGAGCGCATAAGGATCGAAGATGATCCAAGTAGAACATTTTAAGTGGATCCATATCAATAGATTTTTAGCAAGCAAAGATTCAAGCACATAGAAGGCACATGGAGACACAAGCAAACATAAGATCGAATGGAAGAAGGGCGAATAAAATGGAAGGGTGAAGTGGGGGAGAGGAAAACGAGAGGCAAATGGGAAATAATGTAATGCGAGGGAGATGAGTTTGTGATGGGTACTTGGTATGTCTTGACTTGAGCGAAGACCTCCCCGGCAATGGCGCTAATAATCCTTCTTGCTACCTCTTGAGCATGTGTTGGTTTTTCCCTTGAAGAGGAAAGGGTGATGCAGCAAAGTAGCGTAAGTATTTCCCTCAGTTTTTGGGAACCAAGGTATCAATCCAGTAGGAGGCTCCTCAAGAGTCCCATGCACCTACACAAACAAACAAGAACCTCGCAACCAACGCGATAAAGGGGTTGTCAATCCCTTCACGGTAACTTGCAAAAGTGAGATCTGATAGAGATAATATGATAAGATAAATATTTTTGGTATTTTTATGATATAGATTGGAAAATAAAAGATACAAATAAAAGTGGATGGAAAACTTATATGATAAAAGATAGACCCGGGGGCCATAGGTTTCACTAGTGGCTTCTCTCAAGATAGCATAATTATTATGGTGGGTGAACAAATTACTGTCAAGCAATTGATAGAAAAGTGCATAGAGAATATCTAGGCATGATCATGTATATAGGCATCACGTCCGCAACAAGTAGAACGAAACGATTCTGCATCTGCTACTATTACTCCACACATCGACCGACTCCTGCCTGCATCTAGAGTATTAAGTTCATAAGAACAGAGTAACGCATTAATCAAGATGACATGATGTAGAGGGATAAACTCATGCAATATGATATAAACCCCATCTTTTTATCCTCGATGGCAACAATAATACAATACGTTCCTTTCTGCCCCTGCAGTCACTGGGAAAGGACACCGCAAGAATAAGCCCAAAACTAAGCACTTCTCCCATTGTAAGAAAGATCAATCTAGTAGGCCAAACCAAACTGATAATTCGAAAAGACTTGCAAAGATAACCAATCATACATAAAAGAATTCAGAGGAGATTCAAATATTTCTCATAGATAAACTTGATCATAAACCTACAATTCATCGGATCTCGATAAAAAACGCAAAAAGAGTTACATTGAATAGATCTCCAAGAAGAGGAAGGAGAACTTTGTATTGAGAATCAAAGAGAGAGAAGAAGCCATCTAGTTAATAACTATGGACCCGAAGGTCTATGGTAAACTACTCACAACTCATTGGAGAGGCCTTGGTGATGATGGAGAGGCCCTCCAGGGTTGATTCCCCCTCCGGCGGAGCGCCGACGAAGGCTCCAAGATGGGATCTCACGGATACAGACGGTTGCGGTGGTGGAAATAGTTTTTCGTGGTGCTCCTGGATGTTTTCGAGGTCCGTGGATGAAGTAGGTCGGTGGATGCTCGAGGGGCCGACGAGGGTGGGGGGCGCGCCCACCCTTACACGGCGCGTCGGGCACCCTCATGGACGCCTCGTTCGCTTCTTGACGTCCAGTCCAAGTATCCTGGATTGCGTTTGTTCCAAAAAGATCGCTCCCAAAGGTTTCATTCCGTTTGGACTCCGTTTGATATTCCTTTCCTTCGAAACACTGAAATAGGCAAAAAAACAACAATTCGGGTTGGGCCTCCAGTTAGTAGGTTAGTCCCAAAAATGATATAGAAGTGTAGAGTAAAGCCCATAAACATCCAAAATAGGTAATATAATAGCATGGAACAATCAAAAATTATAGATACGTTGGAGACGTATCAACGTATCACGCCGCCCCCCTTCCCTAGTCCAATTAGGACCCAAGGGGGAGGGGGCATGCGGCCTGCCCTGGCCGCCCCTCTATCTCTCTCAACTAAGGCCCATGTGGCCCATTAGTTTCCCCACGGGGTTCCGGTAACCCATCCGGCACTCCAGTTTTACCCAAAACTTTCCGGAACACTTCCGGTGTCCGAATATAGTCGTCCAATATTTCAATGTTTATGTCTCGACCATTTCGAGACTCCTCTTCACATTCGTGATCTTATCCAGGACTCCGAACAAACTTTGGGAGTTGCATAATCTCATAGTTTGAGGACATGTATAAGTCTTGAAGAAAGCAGTAGCAATGAAACTGTAATGATCATAATGCTAAGCTAACGGATGGGTCATGTCCATCACATCATTCTCCTAATGATGTGATCCCGTTCATCAAATGACAATACATGTTATGGTTAGGAAACATAACCATCTTTGATTAATGAGCTAGTCTAGTAGAGGCATACTAGCGACAATATGTTTTGTCTATGTATTCACACATGTACTAAGTTTCCGGCTAATACAATTATAGCATGAATACCAAACATCTATCATGAAATAAGGAAATAAATAATAACTTTATTATTGCCTCTAGGGCATATTTCCTTCAGTCTCCCACTTGCACTAGAGTCAGTAATCTAGATTACATAGTAATGATTCTAACACCCATGGAGCTTTGGTGCTGATCATGTTTTGCTCGTGGAAGATGCTTAGTCAACGGGTCTGCAACATTCAGATCCATATGTATCTTGCAAATCTCTATGTCCCCCTCTGACACTTGATGACGGATGGAATTGGAGCGTCTCTTGATGTGTTTGGTTCTCTCGTGAAATCTGGATTCCCTTGCCAAAGCAATTTCACCAGAATTGTCACAAAAGATTTTCATTGGACCCGACGCACTAGGTATGACACCTAGATCGGATATGAAATCCTTCATCCAGACTCCTTCATTTGCTGCTTTCGAAGCAGCAATGTACTCCGCTTCACACGTAGATCCTGCCACGATGCTATGCTTGGAACTGCACCAACTAACAGCCCCTCCATTCAATAAAATACGTATCCGGTTTGTGGCCTAGAGTAATCCGGATCAGTGTCAAAGCTTGCATCGACGTAACCATTTACGACAAGCTCTTTGTCACCTCCATAAACAATAAACATATCCTTAGTCCTTTTCAGGTATTTCAGGATGTTCTTGATCATTGTCCAGTGCTCCACTCCGGGATTACTTTGGTGCCTCCCTGCTATGCTTATAGCAAGGCACACATCAGGTCTGGTACACAGCATTACATACATGATAGAACCTATGGCTTAAGCATAGGGAATGAATTTCATTTTCTCTCTATCTTCTGAAGTGGTCGGGCATTGAGTCTGACTCAACTTCACACCTTGTAACACAGGCAAGAACCCTTTCTTTGACTGATCCATTTTGAACTTCTTCAAAACTTTATCAAGGTATGTGCTTTGTGAAAGTCCAATTAAGCGTCTTGATCTATCTCTATAGATCTTGATGCCCAATATGTAAGCAGCTTCTGAGGTCTTTCATGGAAAAACTCTTATTCAGGTATCCCTTTATGCCATCCAGAAATTCTATATCATTTACAATCAACAATATGTCATCCACATATAATATTAGAAATGCTACAAAGCTCCCACTCACTTTCTTGTAAATACAGGCTTCTCCAAAAGTCTGTATAAAACCATATGCTTTGATCACACTATCAAAGCGTTTATTCCAACTCTGAGAGGTTTGCAGCAGTCCATAAATGGATCGCTGGAGCTTGCACACTTTGTTAGCACCCTTTGGATCGACAAAACCTTCTAGTTGCATCATATATATAACTCTTCTTCTAGAAATCCATTTAGGAATGCAGTTTTGACATCCATCTGCCAAATTTCATAATCATAAAATGCGGCAATTGCTAACATGATTCATACAGACTTAAGCATCGCTACGGTGAGAAAGTCTCATCGTAGTCAACTCCTTGAACTTGTCGAAAACCTTTCGCAACAAGTCGAGCTTTGTAGACAGTAATATTACCATCAGCGTCAGTCTTCTTCTTGAAGATCCATTTATTTTCTATGGCTTGCCGATCATCGGGCAAGTCCACCAAAGTCCACACTTTGTTCTCATACATGGATCCCATCTCAGATTTCATGGCCTCAAGCCATTTCGCGGAATCTGGGCTCATCATCGCTTCATCATAGTTCATTGGTTCACCATGGTCTAGTAACATGACTTCCAGAACAGGATTACCGTACCACTCTGGTGTGGACCTCACTCTGGAAGACCTACAAGGTTTGGTAGTAACTTGATCCAAAGTTTCATGATCATCATCATTAGCTTCCTCACTAATTGATGCAGGAATCACAGGAACTGATTTGTGTGATGAACTACTTTACAATAAGGGAGAAGGTACAATTACCTCATCAAGTTCTACTTTCCTCCCACTTACTTCTTTCGAGAGAAACTCCTTCTCTAAAAAGGATCCATTTTTTGCAACAAAGATTTTGCCTTTGGATCTGTGATAGAAGGTGTACCCAACAGTTTCCTTTGGGTATCCTATGAAGACGCACTTCTCCGACTTGGGTCCGAGCTTATCAGGTTGAAGCTTTTTCACATAAACATAGCAGCCCCAAACTTTAACAAATGACAACTTTGGTTTCTTGCCAAACCACAGTTCATAAGGCGTCGTCTCAAAGGATTTTGATTGTGCCCTATTTAAAGTGAATGCAGCCGTCTCTAAAGCATAACCCCAAAATGATAGCGGTAAATCAGTAAGAGACATCATAGATCGCGCCATATCCAATAAAGTACGGTTACGACGTTCGGACACACCATGTTGCTTTGGTGTTCCAGGTGGCGCAAGTTGTGAAACTATCCCATGTTGTTTCAAATAAAGACCAAACTCGGAACTCAAATATTCTCCTCCACGATCAGATCGTAGAAACTTTATTTTCTTGTTACGATGATTTTCCACTTGACTCTAAAATTCTTTGAACTTTTCAAATGTCTCAGACTTATTCACATTAAGTAGATATAACCATATCTGCTCAATCATCTGTGAAGGTAAGAAAATAACGATACCCACCACGAGCCTCGACACTCATTGGACCGCATACATCGGTATGTATTATTTCCAGTAAGTCAGTAGCTCGTTCCATTGTTCCGGAGAACAGAGTTTTAGTCATCTTGCCCATGAGGCATGGTTCACAAGCACCAAGTGATTCATAATCAAGTAATTCCAAAAGTCCATCAGGATGGAGTTTCTTCATGCGCTTTACACCGATATGACCCAAACGGCAATGCCACAAATAAGTTCCACTATCATTATCAAATTTGCATCTTTTGGCTTCAGTATTATGAATATGTGTATCATCACTATCGAGATTCAACAAAAATAGACCACTCAACAAGGGTGCATGACCATAAAAGATATTACTCATATAAATAGAACAACCATTATTGCCTGATTTAAATGAATAACCATCTCGCATCAAACAAGATCCAGATATAATGTTCATGCTCAACGCTGGCACTAAATAACAATTAATTAGGTCTAAAACTAATCCCGAAGGTAGATGTAGAGGTAGCATGCCGACGGTGATCACATCAACCTTGGAACCATTTCCCACGCGCATCGTCACCTCGTCCTTAGTCAATATTCGTTTAATTCGTAGCCCATGTTTCGAGTTGCAAATATGAGCAACAGAACTAGTATCAAATACCCAGGCACTACTACGAGCATTAGTAAGGTACACATCAATAACATGTATATCAAATATACCTTTCACTTTGCCATCCTTCTTATCCGCCAAATACTTGGGGCAGTTCTGCTTCCAGTGACCAGTCCCTTTGCAGTAGAAGCACTCAGTTTCAGGCTTAGGTCCAAACTTGGGTTTCTTCTCTTGAGCAGCAACTTTCTTGATATTCTTCTTGAAGTTCCCTTTCTTCCCTTTTCCCTTTTTCTTGAAACTAGTGGTCTTGTTGACCATCAACACATGATGTTCCTTCTTGATTTCTACCTTCGCATCCTTTAGCATCGCGAAGAGCTCGGGAATAGTCTTGTTCATCCCTTGCATATTATAGTTCATCACAAAGCCTTTATAGCTTGGCGGTAGTGATTGATGAACTCTATCAATGACACTATCATCAGGAAGATTAACTCCCAGTTGAGTCAAGTGGTTATGGTACCTAGACATTCTGAGTATGTGTTCACTGACAGAACTATTCTCCTCCATTTTGCAGTTGTAGAACTTGTTGGAGACTTCATATCTCTCAACTCGGGCATTTGCTTGAAATATTAACTTCAACTCTTGGAACATCTCATATGCCCCATGACGTTCAAAACGTCTTTGAAGTCCCGATTCTAAGCCGTAAAACATGGCACACTAAACTATTGAGTAGTCATCAACTTTTCTCTGCCAGACGTTCTTAACGTCATCAGTAGCATCTGTAGTAGGCCTCTCACCCAGCGGTGCTTCCAGGAAGTAATTCTTTTGTGCAGCAATGAGGATAATCCTCAAGTTACAGACCCAGTCCGTGTAGTTTCTGCCATCATCTTTCAACTTAGCTTTCTCTAGGAACGCATTAAAATTCAAAGGAACGGTAGCACGGGCCATTGATCTACAATAACATAGACATGCAAAATAACTATCACGACTAAGTTCATGATAAATTAAAGTTCAATTAATCATATTACTTAAGAACTCCCACTTAGATAGACATCCCTCTAGTCATCTAAATGATCACGTGATCCAAATCAACTAAACCATGTCTGGTCATCACGTGAGATGGAGTAATTTTCAATGGTGAACATCAATGTTGATCATATCTACTATATGATTCACGTTTGACCTTTCGGTCTCAGTGTTCCAAGGCCATATCTGCATATGCTAGGCTCGTCAAGTTTAACCCAAGTATTCTGCATGTGCAAAACTGGCTTGCACCCGTTGTATGTGAATGTAGAGCTTATCACACCCGATCATCATGTGGTGTCTCGGCACAACAAACTATAGCAATGGTGCATACTCAGGGAGAACACTTGTACCTTGAAATTTAGTAAGGTATCATCTTATAATGCTACCACCGTACTAAGCAAAATAAGATGCATAAAAGATAAACGTCACATGCTATCAAAATATGTGACATGATATGTCCATCATCATCTTGTGCTCATGATCTCCATCACCGAAGCATCGTCATGATCTCCATCGTCACCAGCGTGACACCTTGATCTCCATCGTAGCATCGTTGTCATCTCGCCAACTATTGTTACTACGACTATAGCTACCGCTTAGTGATAAAGTAAAACAATTACATGGCGATTGCATTGCATACAATAAAGCGACAACCATATGGCTCCTGCCAGTTGTCGATAACTTAGTTACAAAACATGATCATCTCATACAACAATTTATATCACATCATGCCTTGACCATATCACATCACAGCAAGCCCTGCAAAAACAAGTTAGACGTCCTCTACTTTGTTGTTGCAAGTTTTACGTGGCTGCTACGGGCTTCTAGCAAGAACCGTTCTTACCTATGCATCAAAACCACAACGATTTTTCGTCGAGTGTGTTGTTTTAACCTTCAACAAGGACCGACCATAGTCAAACTTGATTCAACTAAAGTTGGAGAAACAGACACCCGCCAGCCACCTTTGTGCAAAAGCACGTCGGTAGAACCAGTCTCATGAATGCGGTCATGTAAAGTCGGTTCGGGCTGCTTCATCCAACAATACCGCGAAATCAAAGTAAGACGTTGGTGGTAAGTAGTATGACTATTATCGCCCACAACTCTTTGTGTTCTACTCATGCATATAACATCTACGCATAGACCTGGCTCGGATACCACTATTGGGGAACGCAGAAATTTCAAAAAAATCCTACGATCATGCAAGATCTATCTAGGTGATGCATAGAAACGAGATGGGAGAGTGTGTCCACGTACCCTTGTAGACTGAAAGCGTAAGTGTTTCAGTAATGCGGTTGATGTAGTCGAACGTCTTTGCGACCCAACTACCGAACATACGGCACCTCCGCGTTCAGCACACGTTCAGCTCGATGATGTCCCTCGTGCTCTTGATCTAGTTGAGGACGAGGGTGAGTTCCATCAGCATGACAGCATGCCGATGGTGATGATGATGCTACCGGTGCAGGGCTTCGCCTAAGCACTATGATGGTATGATCGAGGTGTATGTAACTATGGATGGGGGGCACCGCACATGGTTGGGAGAGAAACTTGTGTGTCCTAGGGTGCCCCCCTGCCCCTGTATATAAAGGAGCAAGAGGGAGGAGGGTCGTCCCTCCTAGGTCGCGCCCCACAAGGGGAGTCCTACTAGGACTACTAGTCCTAGTAGGATTCCACCAAGAGGAAGAGAGGGGGAAGGAAGGAAAGGGAGAGGGAGAAGGAAGGGGGGCGCCCCCCCCCTTCCCTAGTCCAATTCGGACCCAATGGGGAGGGGGCGTGGCCTACCCTGGCCGCCCCTCTCTCTCTCCACTAAGGCCCATGTGGCCCATTAGTTCCCCCGGGGGGTTCCGGTAACCCCTCTAGCACTGTTTTTACCCAAAACTTTCCGGAACACTTCCTGTGTCCGAATATAGTCGTCCAATATATCAATCTTTATGTCTCGGTCATTTCGAGACTCTTCGTCATGTCTTTGATCTCATATGGGACTCCTAACAAACTTCGATCATCAAAAACACATAACTCATAATATATATTGTCATCGAATATTAAGCGCGCGGACCCTACGGGTTCGAGAACTATGTAGACATGACCGACACACATCTCCGGTCAATAACCAATAGCGGAACCTGGATGCTCATATTGGCTCCTACATATTCTATGAAGATCTTTATCGGTCAAGCCGCATAATAACATACGTTGTTCCCTTTGTCATCGGTATGCAAGGATGGAGCTGCTATGTAGCCATTGGGGTCAGTTGACCCCAATGAAATTAGGAATTCCTTCACTACCTTAGCACTAATCACTACTCATTTATTCAAGATGACCCCATTGTCATGGACATGACCCCATCAAATTATTTTCCTAGCTTCATCACTGTCTGTATGTTCCTTGCCCGAGATTCGATCGTCGGTATCATCATACCTAGTTGAATCTCGTTACCGGCAAGTCTCTTTACTCGTTCCGTAATACTTCATCCTGCAACTAACTCATTAGTTACAATGCTTGGAAGGCTTATAGTGATGAGCATTACCGAGAGGGCCCAGAGATACCTCTCCAAAACACAAAGTGACAAATCCTAATCTTGATGTATGCCAACCCAACAAACACCTTCGGAGACACCTGTAGAGCACCTTTATAATCACCCTTTTACGTTGTGACATTTGGTAGCACACAAAGTGTTCCCCCGGTATCTGGGGGTTGCATAATCTCATAGTCTGAGGAACATGTATAAGTCATGAAGAAAGCAGTAGCAATGAAACTGTAACAATCATAATGCTAAGCTAACGGATGGGTCATGTCCATCACATCATTCTCCTAATGATGTGATCCCGTTCATCAAATGACAACACATGTCTATTTTTAGGAAACATAACCATCTTTGATTAACGAGCTAGTATAGTAGAGGCATACTAGGGACAATATGTTTTGTCTATGTATTCACACATGTACTAAGTTTCCGGTTAATACAATTCTAGCATGAATAATAAACATTTATCATGAACTAAGGAAATAAATAATAACTTTATTATTGCCTCTAGGGCATATTTCCTTCAGCGGGTAGAAACCTTGCTCAATAATTCTCCAAAGATTAGTAGAACTATGATTTAAATGACGTTTAAAGTTGTAGGCCCAAGAAGCAAAATCCTCATTTTTCACAAACTTAGGAGGAGGACCAACATGATTCAAATGAGTGGAGGGAACCGGTCCTCCATAAGTAAGGGGTGGTTCAACATGGGCAAAGATATCGTTTCCACTTCTACCACTAGGCAAAGGAATTTTATCACTAGAAGCTTCCCCCTTATCGGAGTTAGCATCCACCACCTTGGTAGTGGGATCGACCACTTGCAATGGTGCGGTCGGTAACTTAAGACCATCAAGAAACTCCTTGAACATGCCTTTGACCTCGGTCGTCATGGAGGTTTTCAATGTGTCCAAAGCCGCATTGAATTCCTCATGTGAGACCGAGGATCCCCCATCGGTCATAGACGACGATGGATTCACAATGGGGTGCTCCTCCTCACCGTCTATGGTGTCAACCATACTCTTCGGATGGTGAAGTCCTAATAAAGAGACGAGGCTCTCGTACCAAATGAAACGATCGATATAGTTGACTAGAGGGGGGTGAATAGGCAACTAACAATTTTTAGCTTTTCATTACCAAATTAAACTTTGCATCAAAGTAGGTTGTCTAGATATGCAACTAGGTAAGCAACCTATATGATGCAACAACAACAAGCACACTAGCAAGCAAGGGATACAACACAATATAAGCTTGCACAAGTAAAGGAGAGAGATAACCAAGAGTAGATTCGGTGGATACGAGGATGTGTTACCAAAGTTCCTTCCCTTTGAGAGGAAGTACGTCTCTGTTGGAGCGGTGTGGAGGCACAATGCTCCTGAAGAAGCCACTAGGGCCACCGTATTCTCCTCACGCCCTCACATAATGCGAGATGCCATGATTCCATTATTGGTGCCCTTGGAGGCAGCGATCGAACCTTTACAAACAAGGTTGGGGCAATCTCCACAACTTAATTGGAGGCTCCCAACGACACCACGAAGCTTCACCACAATGGAATATGGCTCCGCAGTGACCTCAACCGTCTAGGGTGCTCAAACACCCAAGAGTAACAAGATCTGCAAGGGATTAGTGGGGGGAATCAAATTTCTCTTGGTCGGATTGTACATCGGGGCCTTCTCAACCAATCCCTAGAGAATCAATAAGTCTGATTGGCTAGGGAAATAGATCGGGCAAAAATGGAGCTCAGAGCAACAATGGAGCTTAGGGATGGAAGAGGTGGTTAACTTGGAGAAGAAGACCCCCCTTATATAGTGAGAGGAAAGATCCAACCGTTACCCACATACTCAGCCCGTGACATGCAGTACTACCGCCAGGCCTTGCGGTACTACCGCTAGGCGGTGCGGTACTACCGCTCCCGTGGTAGAGACCAGAAGAGGACTTGTTGCATTGATGCAACGAGCGCTAGAACCGCAGGAGCGGTACTACCGCGCGTCCTTGGGGTACTACCGCAAGGCAGGGTTCAACTAGGCTGGGAAGGCACAGACTAATAAAATTACATCTGTGGCTACTTCCGCTGAGTTTTGATCTGTGCAAATATCCGACATGGTACTACCGCATGCAGGGAGCAGTACTACCGCGTAGGGCGCTGTCACGCCCAATATGGGACCCTATCCAAAAGGAACTCGAAGGTCCCACCAAGGATAGACCCGCATATTGAAATGCTTTTGCAAGGTGGATATCATTACATCAACATTACATAATAGATGGGGATACATACAAGAGGCATACAATGCCACATGAATACAACATCACAATACATAATAGCACCATCCGACTACGGATGAAAACACAAACAGAAACTCAATGACATCCACCCTGCTAGCCCAGGCTGCCGACCTGGAACCTATCCCCTGATTGAAGAAGCAGAAGAAGAACTCAATGCAAGCAAGCATCGCTCTCGCGTCATGATCATCGCATAACCTGTACCTGCAACTGTTGTTGTAGTAATCTGTGAGCCACGAGGACTCAGCAATCCCATTACCATGGGTATCAAGACTAGCAAAGCTTAAAGGGAAAGGAAGGGGTAAAGTGGTGAGGTTGCAGCAGCGACTAAGCATATATGGTGGCTAACATACGCAAATAAGAGCGATGATCAAGAAGTGATCCTGAACTCCTACTTATGTCAAACATAACCCAAAAACCGTGTTCACTTCCCGGACTCCGCCGAAAAGAGACCATCATGGCTACACACACGGTTGATGCGTTTTAATTCGGATCTGGTGTCAAGTTATCTACAACCGGACATTAACAAATTCCCATCTGCCTATAACCGCAGGCACGGCTTTCGAAAGATTATACCCTACAGGGGTGTCCCAACTTAGCCCATGATAAGCTCTCGTGATCAACGAAGGATATACCTTCTCCCAGGAAGACCCGATCAAACTCGGAATCCCGGTTTACAAGACATTTCGATAATGGTAAAACAAGACCAGCAAGACCGCCAGCTGTGCCGACAAATCCCGATAGGAGCTGCACATATCTCGTTCTCGGGGCACACCGGATGAGCGAAGCGTACAGGAACCGACGTAACCCAAGTTGCCAAGGGATGGCCCCGCACGGTGCTCTAGTTTGGACCAACACTTAGACAAGCATTGGCCCGGGGGGCTAAAATAAGATGACCCTTGGGTTAATTACTCCCAAGGGAAATATAGGTGATGGTGAGGCAAATGGTAAAACCAAGGTTGGGCCTTGCTGGAGGAGTTTTATTCAAAGTGAACTGTCAAGGGGGTCCCATAAATCACCCGACCGCGTAAGGAACGCAAAATCCGGGAACATAACACCGGTATGACGGAAACTAGGGCGGCAAGAGTGGAACAAAACACCAGGCATAAGGCCGGGCCTTCCACCCTTTACCAAGTATATAGATGCATTAATAATATAAGAGATATTGTGATATCCCAACCAAAATCCTGTCCACCATGGAGAAATCTTCAACTTCACCTGCAACTAGCAATTCTATAAGAGGGGCTGAGCAAAAGCGGTAACATAGCCAAACAACGGTTTGCATAGGAAAGGTATCAAAGGTTAGAGGTTCATGGCAATATGGGAGGCTTGAGAAACAGGTGATAGGTAGCGCAGCAAAGCGATAGAACGAAGCAACTAGCATAGCAATGATAGTAGTGAGATCCAGGGTAGCGGTCATCTTGCTTGAAATCCCGCTAGGAAGAAGAACGAGTCCATGAAGAAGATGAAGCCACGAAGACGAACCAAGCGTAGACGAACAAATCCTCACGATCGCAACGAAATAGGAACTAACAAGAAGAAGCACACAACATGGTAAACACACCACACATGAACAAGGCATGATGCACAACAAGCATGATGCAAGACAAGACTACATGAAGCTACTCATGGCAAGGGATGATGCAAATAAGAGCAGCACATCAAGGCAAATTTAAATGAGGCCGGGAACAACATTTAACAATTCTGGTAAGTCCTCATATGCAACTTTCAAAATTGGTCCCGATCTGAATAAACATTAAGTTGAAGTTGTTAAACAGCAAGTTAAGATGCACCAATATGATCTACATGAAATTCTAGTCAAGTTACATATAAAGTTCATTTAATTCGGAGCTACGGCCTAGAAGATATGAGCAAAACAAGTTAAACATGGCGTTGAAGAAAAATGCATTCAAACATCAAGCAAACACACCAAAACAAGGATGCAACATGATAATATGAAGCTACATGCAATTCTAAGCAAGTTTCATATAGAGCACACTCAAAACGGAGCAACGATTCAACACACACACATGAAACAAGTTTAAAGGACAAGCTTTCCAAAACAGCAACTAGGCTTATTGCAAGCATCAAAACAATAAGCTACAGCATCTGAACATGAAAACAAAAGACATGGGCATGACATACAGGTAAAGCATAACAAAACATGAACACTGAGCTATCTCCAGAAACTACTAGAACATGCTCAAACACACATGGCAAGATTGCAAATAATAACAGTTCAGACTTTGCGGAAAATAACATCAGGTTGCAATGGTTAGAGCTATCAAACAACATGCTACAGGAACTTATCATGGCAAACGAAGGCATGTCATGATACTACTAAATGCATAGATCAAATGTCCTTTACTGACCATGAGCCAAAAAGGATCAGAAAATATGATGGCACCCATGTAAACATAGCAAGTTATAATACAGATTCATACATGGCAGGAACAACAATAAGTAGACATGTTGATGAGCTTGTACCACTCACCACAGAGAAATACATGGCATGGCAAGGAAACCAACAGTAAGAAGGCATGTTTAAGAATCTAGGCATGGCAAGAGCAAGTTCATAGGGTGCATGGAACACTAGCAACAATCATGGCAACAACTGAACATAATGTTAACAGGCTGACAGCAACATTATTTAGCAACTTTGGAGCAAGATTACAACAAGCTACAGCAGTCTATAATTGCAACCAGGGGCATGAATGGATAGAGCATGATATGTATAACAAAACACCCTTAGTGAACATCTCCAGATTATGCATAGAATGACTTGTAGCAGCAAGGTTACATAGCATCACGAAATGACAGATTCAGCCTAGCAAAACAGCAACAGCAAGTACCCTACTTAACAAGCTTGATTCACTCACCACAAGTCATTGCATGACAATATAAGCATAGAATCAGCAAGAAGACATGTTTATGAAGCTAACCAAGGCAAGAAAAAGTTCATGACATGCAAGGATCAACTACAACAACCTTGGCAAAATTGAATAACATGTAAACAATCTGACAGGAAACATTTTGAAGCAAAATTAGAGCACGAAAATGGCATGCTAGACTACTCCATAATTGCAACCATGGGCATTAATGGCTAGATAAAAACCATATGTTCAAACCATCCTTACTGAAGTATCTCAAAATATGCATGAATCTCTCTGTAGCAACATGTTTACATGGCATCAAAATAACAGCAGAACAGGGACTAAAATCAGCAACATCACGAAGCCTAGTTTGCATGCTTGTGCTAGTCACCACATTGATCACAAAAACACATGGCATACAACACTGTAAATATGGCAAGGCATAGATCAAAACACATGTAGACATCAACCTCATAGGATGCACACATCAATCATGGTAAAAATGACAAATGAGCATGTTCTGTTAACAGACAGCAGACAACATTATGAAGCACTCTTGCAACGATGATTCAGGCATCAAGATGAGCTCAAATGAACATGATGCAATGGAATGAAATGAAGTACTCGTTGAGACGAACAATTTGACATATTACACGCACGAAACGGAGCTACGGATGCAGAGATATGATGCTATGAACATGGCATAATAATGTTGCAGATTCGGGGACTTGGCAGATTTTACCTCCGCGAAAGTCAACGCGGGATCGAGCGGAGCGGGACAGATCCGGCCGTTTGGTTGGCGGGCCTGGTGGATCTGGTCCCGGTTGGCACGTGCTTCGAGGTTCACCGGAGAGCTCGCCGGAGTTGGCCGAGGAGAGGTCCGGCAAGGCGGGGACGGGGCGCTCCAGGCGGATCTCGCCGGATCCGGCTCGGGGCGAGGCGTGACGGCGACGGGGAGGCGCGGGGAGGCGGCGCGGCGAGGAGCTCCTGGCTCGGACCGGCGAGGTCGCGCGGCGGCGGGGCGCCGGACCTGCGGCCGGCGGAGCTTCGGCCGACGCCGGCAGATGGCGACCGGGGCGGCGGGGGAATGCGGAGCCGGCCTATGAGGCGCGGGGCGCTGGCGGAGGCGAAGGCGAGCCCCGGCGGCGGAGGGAGGGCGTGGCCGGGCGGCGACCGGCAAGGACGGCGGGGTCGACGGCCGGTGAGGAGGCAGCGGCCGGCGGGGAGGCCGAAGGCGCGGAGGCGGGCGCCTGCGGGCTGGGGGCGGCGGCGGCGGCCGACCAGGCCTGCGCGGGCCCGCGATGGGCTCCGCGGGCCAGCGGCGCGGGGCTGGAGGCGGAGGCCATGCGGCGGTCGGCGATTGGCTGGGGGTGCGGGGCGGACACGTCCGGTCCGATCCGAACGTGTCCGGCGGCGGAGAGGAGCGGGGCTAGGGTTTTGGGGGGTTGGAGTGCGAAATTTTCGGGGAGAGCACATATTTATAGGTAGAGGGAGCTAGGAGAGTCCAAATGGAGCACGGTTTTCGCCCACACGATCGTGATCGAACGACCGAGAGCATGGAGGGGAGTTAGATGGGTTTTGGGCCACTTTGGAAAGGGTGTTGGGCTGCAAAGGGAAGGGGGGTTTTCGGGCTACGCGGTTAACCGTTGGAGTATCAAACGGACTCCAAATGGCACGAAACTTGATAGGCGGTCTACCGGTATTAAACCAAGGCCGCTTGGCAAGACTCGTCCATTCTGAGAACGTTTAACACCCGCTCACAACGAGAGATGAAAGGGGAACGCTAGAGGACATTGGAGCGTCGGATTGCAAAACGGATAACGGGGAAAATGCTCGGATGCATGAGACGAACACGTATGCAAAGTGAAATGCACATGATGACATGATAAAATGCAACACGCAAGCAAATGGCATGGCAACGACAGCGAATAACTGGCGGACACCTGGCGCATCGAAACCGGGCGTTACAACACTCCTCCACTAACAAGAGATCTCGTCCCGAGATCTTAGGACCGAGACGGAAGAGAAAAGGGATGACGTAAACAAGAACTCAAGAGAAGAAGCAAAGAATCGAGAGCACTCGAGAAGAAGAGAGGAACGGTGAGAATGACGAGAATCGAAAGCTCACGGAATCAGATAGCCTATGAAACAACTCCGGTTAGAACGAGATAAGAAACGAATAATACTGAAAGGATTTATACAGCAATCCAGTTGAAAATGGAAGGAAAAGAACATGAACTTGAGAGGATGGAATGATACTTGATGAACTCTTGCAGAATGAATTAAATCATGAAGAACCACCATGAAGAACTCCGGTGACAAAAGGATGATGAAATAGAATGAAGGATGAAAGAAAAGAATAAGATGAGCCTTACGATGATTTAGATGGGGGTTTCGACAAAATAGTCGAGGAAAATTTGAACTCCGGAAAAGAAAAGATGAAAACACTTGGACCTAGAATTTATTCCTCAAGAACAAACTCCGAAGGAAGGGATTACTCACTTGGATGGAATAAGAATAAGATTTATTGTATGTTTATCCTTCATCAAATTAGAATTGATGACAAGCAATGGATTTTGCATACTACTTATTCTTCTTGAAAAGGATTAAGGGGAATATAGCACAAAACTTGAGAAAGTCTTCATGAACCACCGGTAGGTTTCGAAAGAACGAATGAATAAAAATGATAAACAAGGAAAAAGAATCTTAAGGAACCACCGAAAGAATTTGAAAATGACTGACAAAAGAGAATGAATCACCGGGAAGAATTGGAAGAACCAATACGCAAGAAGGGATTTAGATGCAAAAGAACAAAGAGATCATGAGCTGATCAACGAATACTTGACAGATGCACCGGGATAATTGGATAACGGTAGCTGAAATGAGAGGACGAAGCATTCTACTGGAATGATGGCCTCCGGTGAAAACAAACAGGAAAACAACTTCTGACATCCTCCGGATGGGTAAGAAAAGGAATAACTGACAAATGGAATAATTCGAGAGGAAGATATAAAGCTAGAACCACGAATCTTTGGGAGAACGAACAAGATTTAAGAGGAACTCTTCTTCGATCTTCAAATGATGACGAGAAACACCACCAAAATTATTGAGATACTCCGGGAGAATGAGGAGCAGAGAGGTTGAGCCAACAATGAAAAGAATTTGAAAGCGATCTTGGAGAAGGCATCTGACTGATGAAATTCATTCTTACATCAGACTTGAAAAGAATTGAGAATAACTCCGGGGGAATTAGAAGAGTCAGGTAAGATCCTGGGAAAAGACCTGTGGGTTAGGGCCCAATGAAGAGAAAATCACCGTTGGAAAGGATTATTGAACAGATAGATGATGCACCGGAACGATTGAAATATTTGAATGAGGTGACAACCTCGAATTAATTAGAACACAGACGAATCCCCTGAGATGTCTTGAACTCTGGAATGATTGAATGGCGGGAGGCAAACGAGCAAGGAAAACACTTGATCCAAGGAAAAGAATGCGATTAACACCGAAAATTAGAATTGAATCCATCGGAGAAGAAAAAGAGATGAAGAATGTCCATCGAGACGAGAATTCACCAGTAGAAATGATTTACGAAAGACTGAAGAGGTTCCACACGAATAAAATAGATGGTCGAAAGAGACTCAGGCTCCGGGAAGAAGAGGGTAGGAGGGCGGGAAAACAAAGGCAACTTGGAAGGGGAAACCGACGAATAACTTGAAGAGAAAACACCGGTTGAAATCATTGAGGAGAGAGAGCAAAAACTTCGCACGAGTAGGATGGATACTCGATTACAGACTTCGGTTTCGAGAAGAAAAGGGGTGGGCGGGCGGGAAAACAAAATAACTGAGGATTGAACTCAAGGATGAAGAGGCTCGAGTCAAACTTGACGAGAAATGCACCGGATGAAAAGAGATGACAAACAACGATCGGAAAACCAACTGCGTGAACCTAAAGAAAAATTTGAAGGGAAGAGGAGTAGTTCAAAACACCTACGTCAAGATTTCTTACCAGGGCGACGAAGGGGCTGAGGAGTAAAAAGAATTCCTACTCTCCGATATAACTAGACTCAGAAAAAGTTTTCTTCTAGACTCAACATCGGCCAAACTACACGATTAATCAAGGGGGCTCCTAGGGTCGGTCGAGGCTCTGATACCAACTTGTCACGCCCAATATGCGACCCTATCCAAAAGGAACTCGAAGGTCCCACCAAGGATAGACCCGCATATTGAAACTCTTTTGCAAGGTGGATATCATTACATCAACATTACATAATAGATGGGGATACATACAAGAGGCATACAATGCCACATGAATACAACATCACAATACATAATAGCACCATCCGACTACGAATGAAAACACAAACAGAAACTCAACGACATCCACCCTGCTAGCCCAGACTGCCGACCTGGAACCTATCCCCTGATCGAAGAAGCAGAAGAAGAACTCAATGCAAGAAAGCATCGCTCTCGCATCATGATCATCGCGTAACCTATACCTGCAACTGTTGTTGTAGTAATCTGTGAGCCACGAGGACTCAGCAATCCCATTACCATGGCTATCAAGACTAGCAAATCTTAAAGGGAAAGGAAGGGGTAAAGTGGTGAGGTTGCAGTAGCGACTAAGCATATATGGTGCCTAACATACGCAAATAAGAGCGAGAAGAGAAGCAAAGGAACGGTCGTCAACTAGCAATGATCAAGAAGTGATCCTGAACTCCTACTTACGTCAAACATAACCCAAAAACCGTGTTCACTTCCCGGACTCCACCGAAAAGAGACCATCATGGCTACACACACGGTTGATGCGTTTTAATTCGGATCTGGTGTCAAGTTATCTACAACCGGACATTAACAAATTCCCATCTGCCTATAACCGCAGGCACGGCTTTCGAAAGATTATACCCTACAGGGGTGTCCCAACTTAGCCCATGATAAGCTCTCGTGATCAACGAAGGATATACCTACTCCCAGGAAGACCCGATCAGACTCGGAATCTCGGTTTACAAGACATTTCGATAATGGTAAAACAAGACCAGCAAGACCGCCAGCTGTGCCGACAAATCCCGATAGGAGCTGCACATATCTCGTTCTCGGGGCACACCGGATGAGCGAAGCGTACAGGAACCGACGTAACCCAAGTTGCCAAGGGATGGCCCCGCACGGTGCTCTAGTTTGGACCAACACTTAGACAAGCATTGGCCCGGGGGGCTAAAATAAGATGACCCTTGGGTTAATTACTCCCAAGGGAAATATAGGTGATGGTGAGGTAAATGGTAAAACCAAGGTTGGGCCTTGCTGGAGGAGTTTTATTCAAAGCGAACTGTCAAGGGGGTCCTATAAATCACCCGACCGCGTAAGGAACGCAAAATCCGGGAACATAACACCGGTATGACGGAAACTAGGGCGGCAAGAGTGGAACAAAACACCAGGCATAAGGACGGGCCTTTCACCCTTTACCAAGTATATAGATGCATTAATAATATAAGAGATGTTGTGATATCCCAACCAAAATCCTGTCCACCATGGAGAAATCTTCAACTTCACCTGCAACTAGCAACGCTATAAGAGGGGCTGAGCAAAAGCGGTAACATAGCCAAACAACGGTTTGCATAGGAAAGGTATCAAAGGTTAGAGGTTCATGGCAATATGGGAGGCTTGATAAACAGGTGATAGGTAGCGCAGCAAAGTGATAGAACGAAGCAACTAGCATAGCAATGATAGTAGTGAGATTCAGGGTAGCGGTCATCTTGCCTGAAATCCCGCTAGGAAGAAGAACGAGTCCATGAAGAAGGTGAAGCCACGAAGACGAACCAAGCATAGACGAACGAATCCTCACGATCGCAACGAAACAGGAACTAACAAGAAGAAGCACACAACATGGTAAACACACCACACATGAACAAGGCATGATGCACAACAAGCATGATGCAAGACAAGACTACATGAAGCTACTCATGGCAAGGGATGATGCAAACAAGAGCAACACATCAAGGCAAGTTTAAATGAGGCCGGGAACAACATATAACAATTCCGGTAAGTCCTCATATGCAACTTTCGAAATTGGTACAGATCTGAATAAACCTTAAGTTGAAGTTGTTAAACAGCAAGTTAAGATGCACCAATATGATCTACACGAAATTCTAGTCAAGTTACATATAAAGTTCATTTAATTCGGAGCTACAGCCTAGAAGATATGAGCAAAACAAGTTAAACATGGCATTGAAGCAAAATGCATTCAAACATCAAGCAAACACACCAAAACAAGGATGCAACATGATAATATGAAGCTACATGCAATTCTAAGCAAATTACATATTGAGCACACTCAAAACGGAGCAACGGTTCAACACACACACATGAAACAAGTTTAAAGGACAAGCTGTCCAAAACAGCAACTAGGCTTATTGCAAGCATCAAAACAATAAGCTACAGCATCTGAACATGAAAACAAAAGACATGGGCATGACGTATAGGTAAAGCATAACAAAACATGAACACTAAGCTATCTCCGGAAACTACTAGAACATGCTCAAACACACATGGCAAGATTCCAAATAATAACAGTTCAGACTTTGCAGAAAATAACATCAGGTTGCAATGTTAGAGCTATCAAACAACATGCTACAGGAACTTATCATGGCAAACAAAGGCACGGCATGATACTAATATATGCATAGATCAAATGTCCTTTACTAACCATGAGCCAAAAAGGATCAGAAAATATGATGGCACCCATGTAAACATAGCAAGTTATAATACAGATTCATACATGGCAGGAACAACAATAAGTAGACATGTTGATGAGCTTGTACCACTCACCACAGAGCAATACATGGCATGGCAAGGAAACCAACAGTAAGAAGGCATGTTTAAGAATCTAGGCATGGCAAGAGCAAGTTCATAGGGTGCATGGAACACTAGCAACAATCATGGCAACAACTGAACTTAATGTTAACAGGCTGACAGCAACATTATTTAGAACTTTGGAGCAAGATTACAACAAGCTACAGCAGTCTATAATTGCAACCAGGGGCATGAATGGATAGAGCATGACATGTATAACAAAACACCCTTAGTGAACATCTCCAGATTATGCATAGAATGACTTGTAGCAGCAAGGTTACATAGCATAACGAAATGACAGATTCAGCCTAGCAAAACAGCAACAGCAAGTACCCTACTTAACAAGCTTGATTCACTCACCACAAGTCATTGCATGACAATATAAGCATAGAATCAGCAAGAAGACATGTTTATGAAGCTAACCAAGGCAAGAAAAAGTTCATAACATGCAAGGATCAACTACAACAACCTTGGCAAAATTGAATAACATGTAAACAATCTGCCATGAAACATTTTGAAGCAAAATTAGAGCACGAAAATGACATGCTAGACTACTCCATAATTGCAACCAGGGGCATTAATGGCTAGATAAAAACCATATGTTCAAACCATCCTTACTGAAGTATCTCAAAATATGCATGGATCTCTCTGTAGCAACATGTTTACATGGCATCAAAATAACAGCAGAACAGGGACTAAAATCAGCAACATCACGAAGCCTAGTTTGCATGCTTGTGCTAGTCACCACATTGATCACAAAAATACATGGCATACACCACTGTAAATATGGCAAGGCATAGATTAAAACACATGTAGACATCAACCTCATAGGATGCACACATCAATCATGGCAAAAATGACAAATGAGCATGTTCTGTTAACAGACAGCAGACAACATTATGAAGCACTCTTGCAACGATGATTCAGGCATCAAGATGAGCTCAAATGAACATGATGCAATGGAATGAAATAAATTACTCCTTGAGGCGAACAATTGACATTTTACACGCACGAAACGGAGCTACGGATGCAGAGATATGATGCGATGAACATGGCATAATAATGTTGCAGATTCGGGGACTTAGTAGATTTTACCTCCGTGAAAGTCAACGCGGGATCGAGTGGAGCGGGACGGATCCGGCCGTTTGGTTGGCGGGCCTGGTGGATCTGGTCCCGGTTGGCACGGGCTTCGAGGTTCGCCGGAGAGCTTGCCGGAGTTGGCCGAGGAGAGGTCCGGCGAGGCGGGGACGGGGCGCTCCGGGCAGATCTCGCTGGATCCGGCCCGGGGCGAGGCGTGACGGCGACAGGGAGGCGCGGGGAGGCGGCGCGGCGAGGAGCTCCCTCTTAGTACAGATATTTTGGCTAGCAAAGCATTCTAAAAAGCAAGCACCACATGTTGGAGGATCTATAACAATATAACTTCTATACAAATACACCCAAGCATAACTCATTACGTTGTCTTCCTTGTACAACTTCAACTAATTTGCTCAGGTTTGAAAATAATTAATGGGGTTCACAATCATAGAAGATGTCTAAGATAGTATATTTATATGTGAAATTTCTCTTGCTTCAATATTCTTTCATGAATTGTTCAAGTGACCAATACAATGCTTGATAACCTTCAATAAATTTACTACCTCTACTTCTTAGATGTGAAGTCATTACTCCCAACGGGATAAGAATATGAAACATATATAATTTCAGATTTATGACATTCAACTCATTCAACCATTTACTCATAGGATATAAGTGAAGCACATGAGTAAATGACAAACTACTCCAAAAAGATATAAGTGAAGATCAATGAGTACTTAAATAATTATGTAGCCATGTGAAGACTCTCTCTCATTTAAGAATTTCATATCTTGGTATTTTATTCAAACAGCAAGCAAAACAAAACAAAATGACATTGCAAGGATAGCACAACTCATGTGAAGAAGCAAAAACTTAGGTTCAACCGATGCTAACCGATAATTGTTGAAGAAGAAAGGTGGGATGCCTACCGGGGCATCCCCAAGCTTGGATGCTTGAGACTTATTGAAATAATATATTGGGGTGCCTTGGGCATCCCCAAGCTTGAGCTTTTGTGTCTCCTTAATTCCTTCTATATCCCGGTTTCCTAAATCTCACTAGATTCAATCAATCCAAACTCAACAAGAACTCGTGAGATAAGTTAGTATAAAACAATGCAAAAACCTTATCATTCTCTACTATAACAAATCACTAAGATTATTATTCAACATTGCATACTAAATGCCTCTGCATATTTAATACTCCTATCCTCAAATAGAATCATTAAACAAGCAAACAGATGCAAACAATGCAAATATAACAGCAATCTGCCAAAACAGTGTAGTTTGTAAAGAATGCAAGATTCATCATACTTCCCTAACTACAAAAATTATAAGAAAAATAATAAGCTTTAGAAGATTTATAATATCTCATTATGCAAAAATATTCAACATTATATCATTCTCTGAATTTTCTAGGGAATCTTTGCAACAGCGGTAAACTTTCTGTTTTAAACAGCAACATGTATACTTGCAAAATAAGCATGGTAAAGGCTATCCTTGACATTTTTATTGAAAATATAGATGCAAAACATTATTATAAATAACATAAAGCAAATACGAACAAAATAAAATGACGCTCCAAGCAAAACACATATCATGCGGTAAATAAAAATATAGCTCCAAGTAAAGTTACCGATAGACGAAGACGAAAGAGGGGATGCCTTCCAGGGCATCCCCAAGCTTAGGATCTTGGTTGTCCTTGAATATTACCTTGGGGTGCCTTGTGCATCCCCAATCTTAGGCTCTTGCCACTCCTTATTCCACAGTCCATCGAATCTTTACCCAAAACTTGAAAACTTCACAACACGAAACTCAAAACAAAACTCGTAAGCTCCGTTAGTATAAGAAAATAAAACCACCACTTAGGTACTGTTGTGAACTCATTATAAATTAATATTGATGTAATATCTACTGTATTCCAACTTATCTATGGTTCATACCCTCCGATACTACTCATAGATTCATCAAAATAAGCAAACAACACAATGAAAACAGAATCTGTCAGAAACAGAACAGTCTGTAGTGATCTGTATCATTTGAATATTTATGTAACTACAAAAATTCTGAAATAAATTTGTGGACCTGAGGAATTTGTCTATTAATCATCTGAAAAAATAATAAACCAAAAATCACTCCCCAGTAAAACATGGCAGCTAATTTCGTGAGTGCAAAGTTTCTGTTTTTTACAGCAAGATCATATAGACTTCACCCAAGTCTTCCCAAAGCCTCTACTTGGCACAAACACTAATTAAAACATAAAACCACATCTAACCAGAGTCTAGATGAATTATTTATTACTAAACAGGAGCAAAAAGTAAAGAACAAAAGTAAAATTGGGTTGCCTCCCAACAAGCGCTAACGTTTAACGCCCCTAGCTAGGCATGATGATTTCAATGATGCTCACATAAAAGATAAGAATTGAAACATAAAGAGAGCATAATGAAGAATATGACTAGCACATTTAAGTCTTACCAACTTCCTATGCATAGGGATTTTGTGAGCAAACAACTTATGGGAACAATAATCAACTAGCATAGTAAGGCAAAACAAGCACAACTTCAAGATTTTCAACACATAGAGAGGAAACTTGATATTGTTGCAATTCCTACAAGCATATATTCCTCCCTCATAATAATTTTAAGTAGCATAATGAATGAATTCAACAATATAACCATCACATAAAGCATTATTTTCATGATCTACAAGCATAGAATTTTTATTACTCTCCACATAAGCAATTTTCTTCTCATGAATAATAGTGGGAGCAAACTCAACAAAATAATTATCATGTGAGGCATAATCCAATTGAAAACTAAAATCATGATGACAAGTTTCATGGTTATGATTATTCTTAATAGCATACAAGTCATCAAATAATCATCATAGATAGGAGGCATGCTATCATCATAATAAATATTCTCATCAAAACTTGGGGGACAAAAAATATCATATTCATCAAACATAGCATCCCCAAGCTTGTGGCTTTGCATATCATTAGCATCATGGGTATTCAAAGAATTCATACTAACAACATTGCAATCATGCTCATCATTCACATATTTTATGCCAAACATTTTATAGACTTCTTCTTCTAGCACTTGAGCACAATTTTCCTTACCATCATTCTTATGAAAGATATTAAAAAGATGAAGCATATGAGACAAACTCAATTCCATTTTTTGTAGTTTTCTTTTATAGACTAAACTAGTAATAAAACAAGAAACTAAAAGACTCGATTGCAAGATCTAAAGATATACCTTCAAGCACTCACCTCCCCGGCAACGGCGCCAGAAAAGAGCTTGATGTCTACTACACAACCTTCTTCTTGTAGACGTTGTTGGGCCTCCAAGTGCAGAGGTTTGTAGGACAGTAGCAAATTTCCCTCAAGTGGATGACCTAATATTTATCAACCCATGGGAGGCGTAGTATGAAGATGGTCTCTCTCAAACAACCCTGCAAACCAAATAACAAAAAGTCTATTGTGTCCCCAACACACCCAATACAATGGTAAATTGTATAGGTGCACTAGTTCGGCGAAGAGATGGTGATACAAGTGCAATATGGATGGTAGATAAAGGTATTTGTAATCTGAAATTATAAAAACAGAAAGGTAGCAAGCGATAAAAGTGAGTGCAAACGATATTGCAATGGTAGGAAACAAGGCCTAAGGTTCATACTTTCACTAGTGCAAGTTCTCTCAACAATAATAACATAATTGGATCATATAACTATCCCTCAACATGCAACAAAGAGTCACTCCAAAGTCACTAATAGCGGAGAACAAACGAAGAGATTATGGTAGGGTACGAAACCACCTCAAAGTTATCCTTTTTGATCTATCTATTCAAGAGTCCATAGTAAAATAACATGAAGCTATTCTTTTCGTTCGATCTATCATAGAGTTCATACTAGAATAACACCTTAAGACACAAATCAACCAAAACCCTAATGTCACCTAGATACTCCATTGTCACCTCAAGTATCCATGGGCATGATTATACGATATGCATCACACAATCTCAGATTCATCTATTCAACCAACACAAAGTACTTCAAAGAGTGCCCCAAAGTTTCTACCGAAGAGTCAAGACGAAAACGTGTGCCAACCCCTATGCATAAGTTCACAAGGTCACTGAACCCGCAAGTTGATCACCAAAACATACATCAAGTAGATCACGTGAATATCCCATTGTCACCACAGATAAGAATGGCAAGACATAAATCAAGTGTTCTCAAATCCTTAAAGACTCAATCTGATAAGATAACTTCAAAGGGAAAACTCAATCCATTACAAGAGAGTAGAGGGGGAGAAAACGTCATAAGATCCAACTATAATAGCAAAGCTCGCGATACATCAAGATCGTGCCAAATCAAGAACACGAGAGAGAGAGAGAGAGAGAGAGAGAGAGAGATCAAACACATAGCTACTGGTACATACCCTCAACCCCGAGGGTGAACTACTCCCTCCTCGTCATGGAGAGCGTCGGGATGATGAAGATAGCCACCGGTGAGGGATCCCCCCCACCGGCAGGGTGCCGGAACAGGGTCCCGGTTGGTTTTTAGTGGCTAAAGAGTCTTGCGTCGGCGGAACTCCCGATCTATTGTGTTCCTCAATGTTTTTAGGGTATATGGAGATATATAGGCGAAAGAAGTCAGTTAGGGGAGCCATGAGGGGCCCATGAGGGTGGAGGGCGCGCCTAGGGGGGTGGGCGCACCTCCCTGCCTCGTGGCCTCCTCAAAGCTTCCCTTACGTGCACTACAAGTCCCCTGGATTGCTTCCGTTCCAAAAATAACTTTCCCGAAGGTTTTATTCCATTTGGACTCCGTTTGATATTCCTTTTCTTCGAAACACTGAAATAGGCAAGAAAACAGCAATATGGGCTGGGCCTCCGGTTAATAGGTTAGTCCCAAAAATAATATAAAGGTGTATAATAAAGCCCGTAAACATCCAAAGCAGATAATATAATAGCATGAATGCTTCATAAATTATAGATACGTTGGAGACGTATCAGCATCCCCAAGCTTAATTCCTGCTCGTCCTCGAGTAGGTAAATGATAAAAGAAAGAATTTATGAAGTGTGAATGCTAGCAGGTGCACAAGTTTGATCAATGATAATTTCAATCACCTTTTCTAGCATGATTATATGTCATAACAGTAGTTCATCTCATAAAACTTCTCAAGATCAAGTAACAAGCTATTCACATGTTAAAGCATAGACCATAAACACTCTTGAAAACTAGCAAACTTCATTCTCACTCATCAAAAAATTACAATTCATCTTATTTTCAGGAAAGGTCTTTGTCAGAGCTTTGATTTAGCAAACTCCACATACTCAACTATCATATTGTCTTCCATGATTGCTACCACTCAAAGTATATTCTTAGAACAAATAGCATCCATCAAACACAGATAAAGATAGGGGCTTAGTGCTTCGCCTCCCAACTCAGTTATCATATAGATAATTGTTAACAATAATAATTCATGATCAAATATATTTGCATGGCCATATATGCTTAGATGTTTCCCCAACACATGATGCTTGCCAACTAAAGAGTAGGTAGGAATGAGAAGGAATACTACTGACTCTTGCATAAAAGTAAAATATAGGCCCTTCACAGAGGGAAGCAAGGATTTAAAGAGGTGCCAGAGCTCGATTTTTAAATAGAGATAAATAATTTTGAGAGGTATGATCTCATTGTCAACATAACAACCAAGAGTTCCCAATATCTTCCATACTACATACATTATAGGCGGTTCCCAAACATAATGGTAAAGTTTTTACTCCCCCTCCACCAATAATCATCAATCCATGGCTTGCCCGAAACAACGGGTGCCTCCAACTAACATCAATCCTGGGGAAGTTTTTGTTTGCAATTATTTTGATTTGATTTTGATCTTTTGATCATGGGACTGGGCATCCCAGTTACCAGCCATTTTTCTCGTGAATGATGAGCGGAGTCCACTCATCGTGAGAATAACCCACCTAGCATGGAAGATACTGACAGCCCCTAGTCGCTACATGAGCGATTCGGGCATACAAAACAGATTATTATTTGAAGGTTTAGAGTTTGGCACATGCAAATTTACTTGGAACGGCAGGTAAATACCGCATATAGGTAGATATGGTGGACACTCATGGAAGAAACTTGGTTCAAGGAATTTGGATGCACAAGCAGTATTCCCTCTTAGTACAGATATTTTGGCTAGCAAAGCATTCTAAAAAGCAAGCACCACATGTTGGAGGATCTATAACAATATAACTTCTATACAAATACACCCAAGCATAACTCATTACGTTGTCTTCCTTGTCCAACTTCAACTAATTTGCTCAGGTTTGAAAATAATTAATGGGGCTCACAATCATAGAAGATGTCTAAGATAGTATATTTATATGTGAAATTTCTCTTCCTTCAATATTCTTTCATGAATTGTTCAAGTGACCAATACAATGCTTGCTAACCTTCAATAAATTTACTACCTCTACTTCTTAGATGTGAAGTCATTACTCCCAACGGGATAAGAATATGAAACATATATAATTTCAGATTTATGACATTCAACTCATTCAACCATTTACTCATAGGATATAAGTGAAGCACATGAGTAAATGACAAACTACTCCAAAAAGATATAAGTGAAGATCAATGAGTAGTTAAATAATTATGTAGCCATGTGAAGACTCTCTCTCATTTAAGAATTTCAGATCTTGGTATTTTATTCAAACAGCAAGCAAAACAAAACAAAATGACATTGCAAGGATAGCACAACTCATGTGAAGAAGCAAAAACTTAGGTTCAACCGATGCTAACCGATAATTGTTGAAGAAGAAAGGTGGGATGCCTACCGGGGCATCCCCAAGCTTGGATGCTTGAGACTTCTTGAAATATATCTTGGGGTGCCTTGGGCATCCCCAAGCTTGAGCTTTTGTGTCTCCTTAATTCCTTTTATATCCCGGTTTCCTAAATCTCAAAGACTTCATCCACACCAAACTCAACAAGAACTCGTGAGATAAGTTAGTATAAAACAATGCAAAAACCTTATCATTCTCTACTATAACAAATCACTAAGATTATTATTCAACATTGCATACTAAATGCCTCTGCATATTTAATACTCCTATCCTCAAATAGAATCATTAAACAAGCAAACAGATGCAAACAATGCAAATATAACAGCAATCTGCCAAAACAGTGTAGTTTGTAAAGAATGCAAGATTCATCATACTTCCCTAACTACAAAAATTATAAGAAAAATAATAAGCTTTAGAAGATTTATAATATCTCATTATGCAAAAATATTCAACATTATATCATTCTCTGAATTTTCTAGGGAATCTTTGCAACAGCGGTAAACTTTCTGTTTTAAAACAGCAACATGTATACTTGCAAAATAAGCATGGTAAAGGCTATCCTTGACATTTTTATTGAAAATATAGATGCAAAACATTATTATAAATAACATAAAGCAAATACGAACAAAATAAAATGACGCTCCAAGCAAAACACATATCATGCGGTAAATAAAAATATAGCTCCAAGTAAAGTTACCGATAGACGAAGACGAAAGAGGGGATGCCTTCCAAGGCATCCCCAAGCTTAGGATCTTGGTTGTCCTTGAATATTACCTTGGGGTGCCTTGTGCATCCCCAATCTTAGGCTCTTGCCACTTCTTATTCCACAGTCCATCGAATCTTTACCCAAAACTTGAAAACTTCACAACACGAAACTCAAAACAAAACTCGTAAGCTCCGTTAGTATAAGAAAATAAAACCACCACTTAGGTACTGTTGTGAACTCATTATAAATTAATATTGATGTAATATCTACTGTATTCCAACTTATCTATGGTTCATACCCTCCGATACTACTCATAGATTCATCAAAATAAGAAAACAACACAATGAAAACAGAATCTGTCAGAAACAGAACAGTCTGTAGTGATCTGTATCATTTGAATATTTATGTAACTACAAAAATTCTGAAATAAATTTGTGGACCTGAGGAATTTGTCTATTAATCATCTGAAAAATAATAAACCAAAAATCACTCCCCAGTAAAACATGGCAGCTAATTTCGTGAGTGCAAAGTTTCTGTTTTTTACAGCAAGATCATATAGACTTCACCCAAGTCTTCCCAAAGCCTCTACTTGGCACAAACACTAATTAAAACATAAAACCACATCTAACCAGAGTCTAGATGAATTATTTATTACTAAACAGGAGCAAAAAGTAAAGAACAAAAGTAAAATTGGGTTGCCTCCCAACAAGCGCTAACGTTTAACGCCCCTAGCTAGGCATGATGATTTCAATGATGCTCACATAAAAGATAAGAATTGAAACATAAAGAGAGCATAATGAAGAATATGACTAGCACATTTAAGTCTTACCAACTTCCTATGGATAGGGATTTTGTGATCAAACAACTTATGGGAACAATAATCAACTAGCATAGTAAGGCAAAACAAGCACAACTTCAAGATTTTCAACACATAGAGAGGAAACTTGATATTGTTGCAATTCCTACAAGCATATATTCCTCCCTCATAATAATTTTAAGTAGCATAATGAATGAATTCAACAATATAACCATCACATAAAGCATTATTTTCATGATCTACAAGCATAGAATTTTTATTACTCTCCACATAAGCAATTTTCTTCTCATGAATAATAGTGGGAGCAAACTCAACAAAATAATTATCATGTGAGGCATAATCCAATTGAAAACTAAAATCATGATGACAAGTTTCATGGTTATGATTATTCTTAATAGCATACAAGTCATCAAATAATCATCATAGATAGGAGGCATGCTATCATCATAATAAATATTCTCATCAAAACTTGGGGGACAAAAAATATCATATTCATCAAACATAGCATCCCCAAGCTTGTGGCTTTGCATATTATTAGCATCATGGGTATTCAAAGAATTCATACTAATAACATTGCAATCATGCTCATCATTCACATATTTTATGCCAAACATTTTATAGACTTCTTCTTCTAGCACTTGAGCACAATTTTCCTTACCATCATTCTTATGAAAGATATTAAAAAGATGAAGCATATGAGACAAACTCAATTCCATTTTTTGTAGTTTTCTTTTATAGACTAAACTAGTGATAAAACAAGAAACTAAAAGACTCGATTGCAAGATCTAAAGATATACCTTCAAGCACTCACCTCCCCGGCAACGGCGCCAGAAAAGAGCTTGATGTCTACTACACAACCTTCTTCTTGTAGACGTTGTTGGGCCTCCAAGTGCAGAGGTTTGTAGGACAGTAGCAAATTTCCCTCAAGTGGATGACCTAATATTTATCAACCCATGGGAGGCGTAGTATGAAGATGGTCTCTCTCAAACAACCCTGCAAACCAAATAACAAAAAGTCTATTGTGTCCCCAACACACCCAATACAATGGTAAATTGTATAGGTGCACTAGTTCGGCGAAGAGATGGTGATACAAGTGCAATATGGATAGTAGATAAAGGTATTTGTAATCTAAAATTATAAAAACAGCAAGGTATCAAGCGATAAAAGTGAGCGTAAATGGTATTGCAATAGTAGGAAACAAGGCCTAAGGTTCATACTTTCACTAGTGCAAGTTCTCTCAACAATAATAACATAATTGGATCACATAACTATCCCTCAACATGCAACAAAGAGTCACTCCAAATTCACTAATAGCAGAGAACATACAAAGAGATTATGGTAGGGTACTAAACCACCTCAAAGTTATCATTTTTGATCTATCTATTCAAGAGTCCATAGTAAAATAACATGAAGCTATTCTTTCCGTTCGATCTATCATAGAGTTCATACTAGAATAACACCTTAAGACACAAATCAACCAAAACCCTAATGGCACCTAGATACTCCATTGTCACCTCAAGTATCCATGGGCATGATTATACGATATGCATCACACAACCTCAGATTCATCTATATAACCAACACGAAGTACTTCAAAGGGTGCCCCAAAGTTTCTACCGAAGAGTCAAGACGAAAACGTGTGCTAACCCCTATGCATAAGTTCACAAGGTCACTGAACCCGCAAGTTGATCACCAAAACATACATCAAGTAGATCACGTGAATATCCCATTGTCACCATAGATAAGCATGGCAAGACATAAATCAAGTGTTCTCAAATCCTTAAAGACTCAATCTGATAAGATAACTTCAAAGGGAAAACTCAATCCATTACAAGAGAGTAGAGGGGGAGAAAACTTCATAAGATCCAACTATAATAGCAAAGCTCGCGATACATCAAGATCGTGCCAAATCAAGAACACGAGAGAGAGAGATCAAACACATAGCTACTGGTACATACCGTCAGCCCCGAGGGTGAACTACTCCCTCCTTGTCATGGAGAGCGCCGGGATGATGAAGATGGCCACCGGTGAGGGATCCCCCCTCCGGTAGGGTGCCGGAACAGGGTCCCGATTGGTTTTTAGTGGCTACAGAGGCTTGCGGCGGCGGAACTCCTGATCTATTGTTCTCCTTGATGTTTTTAGGGTATATGGAGATATATAGGCGAAAGAAGTCAGTCAGGGGAGCCATGAGGGGCCCACGAGGGTGGAGGACGCGCCTAGGGGGGTGGGCGCACCCAGGGGTGGGCGCGCCCCCCTGCCTCATGGCCTCCTCGAAGCTTCCCTTACGTGCACTCCAAGTCCCCTGGATTGCTTCCGTTCCAAAAATATTTTTCCCGAAGGTTTCATTCCGTTTGGACTCTGTTTGATATTCCTTTTCTTCGAAACACTGAAATAGGCAAGAAAACAGCAATATGGGATGGGCCTCTGGTTAATAGGTTAGTCCCAAAAATAATATAAAAGTGTATAATAAAGCCCGTAAACATCCAAAATAGATAATATAATAGCATGAATGCTTCATAAATTATAGATACGTTGGAGACGTATCAGAGTCCTTCATTTGGCAAAGACTCAGATAAACGGTCGGTGCTCCAAAGAAGCAAAGGAAAGGTGTTGCAAAGGAACAGACGTGTATGTGTTGATTCCACCCTAACCTTTCCGACACGGACCCCCTCTTAATAGTATGGATTTCCTACGACTCAAATCCACCGAAAAGAAACGTAGAGAAACTCCATCTTCACTTAGGCTCCGAGGGGCACCGAATCGTCTTGTGACTAACCATGAGATATCTGAAATGCTTAATGCACAGGATTAGTCCGCAAATGCATTGTCATCAATCACCAAAACCACATAGGGAGAAATATTCCCTTACACCTTGTTCCTAGGATTTTGAGGGCATTCCTTGCCGAAGTGGCCAGGAAGCTTGCATGTGATGCAGCAAAGGGGGTCTCTGCGTGATTACAAAGGTGCGAGAGTTGAGGCATCAAAGACACATGCCATCGAAGCGCCTTAATGAAGGAAATATGCCATAGAGGCAATAATAAAGTTATTATTTATTTCCTTATATCATGATAAATGTTTATTATTCATGCTAGAATTGTATTAACCAGAAACATAATACATGTGTGAATACATAGACAAACAGATTGTCACTAGTATGCCTCTACCTGACTAGCTCGTTGATCAAAGATGGTTATGTTTCCTAGCCATAGACATGAGTTGTCATTTGATTAACGGGATCACATCATTAGGAGAATGATGTGATTGGCATGACCCATTCATTAGCTTAGCACACGATCGTTTAGTATGTTGTTGTTGCTTTCTTCATGACTTATACATGTTCCTATGACTATGAGATTATGCAACTCCCGTTTACCGAAAGAACACTTTGTGTGCTACCAAATGTCATAACGTAATTGGGTGATTATAAAGGTGCTCTACAGGTGTCTCCGAAGGTACATGTTGGGTTGGCGTATTTCGAGATTAGGATTTGTCACTTCGATTGTCGGAGAGGTATCTCTGGGCCCTCTCGGTAATACACATCACTTAAGCCTTGCAAGCATTGCAACTAATGAGTTAGTTGCGGGATGATGTATTACGGAACGAGTAAAGAGACTTGTCGGTAACGAGATTGAACTAGGTATTTATATACTGACGATCGAATCTCGGGCAAGTAACATACCGATGACAAAGGGAACAACGTCTGTTATTATGCGGTCTGACCGATAAAGATCTTCATAGAATATGTGGGAGCCAATATGAGCATCCAGGTTCTGCTATTGGTTATTGACCGGAGACGTGTCTCGGTCCTGTCTACATAGTTCTCGAACCGTAGGGTCCGCACGCTTAATGTTACGATGACAGTTATATTATGAGTTTATATGTTTTGATGTACCGAACGTTGTTCGGAGTCCCGGATGTGATCACAGACATGACGAGGAGTCTCGAAATGGTCGAGACATGAAGATTGATATATTGGAAGCCTATGTTTGGATATTGGAAGTGTTTCGGGTGAAATCGGGATTTTACCGGAGTACCGGGAGGTTACCGGAACCCCCGGGGAGGTTAATGGGCCTTAGTGGGCCTTTACGGAGAAGAGGAGAGGCGGCCAGGGCTGGGCCGCGTGCCCCTCCTCCCTAGTCTGAATAGGACAAGGAGAGGGGGGCGGCGCCCCTGTCAGGACCCTGATCCTAAGTCACACCGATCTAGCATGTAACACATCATACCACTTTGCGGCCTCACGCACGGTATTCCCATGGGTGCCACCTTACCTGGCCGGGACCGTTTGCGCCTTTTGGCTCACGTATATGATAGTGCCGCTAACATCCATATGAAAAAGACCCGGGCTGACATGGCCAATCGTGAACCCAAAGTGGCACTAACTTACAGGGACAGGCATACATGACCCAGCAACGAACGTGTCGATCATCAGCGAGTGAATCCAGGCTGTAGCAACTGGGCTAGCAGGACTCTAGTAAACACCGCATGACATTTCCCCGAAGGGACAGACACAGGAACGAAGAAGGACACATGCCGGCCAGCCTAAGTGTTCTGGAGCAGTAGCAAGCTACCAGGGCTCAGTGGAAGCACTAGGAGACATTTCCCGGTAAGAGAGGCTACCAAGGATAAACAACTAGATAGTCAGATCCACACATACCAAGCATTTCAATAACATACACACAATATGCTTGATATGTGCAAATACAACATGGCATCACAACATGACTCTACAACTCAAGTATTTTATTCAATAGGCTCCGAGGAGCGAGATATTACAAACATGGGTCTCATGACCCAACAATCAGAGCATACAAGTCAAAGCACATGCGGAAGCTTAACATGTCTAAGTATAGACATCTACAAATGAAAAAGGCTGAGAAGTCTGACTAACTACTAGATCCTGCCGAGGGCTCAAGATCATAGCTGAGGTAACAAGCTAAACGTCGAAGTCCAAGCGGAACTACTAGCGAGACTGAAGTCTCTCTGCAAAAACATAAATTAAGCAACATGAGTACAAATGTACCCAGCAAGACTTACATCAGATCTATCTACATATGAATCATTATCAACAAAGGGATGGTGGGGTTTAAATGCAGCAAGCCAGCTTTGACTCGGTGGCTATCCTGAACTACGACTACAAGTAACTCTTTTGAGGTGGCGCACACGAGTCCACATATTCACCATATCAATACACCACTATGGATCCGCTCCCGTCTCCCTACGAGAACGCCATACATAGCACTCACACTTATCTTGCGTATTTTAGAGTATCCACTTTCACTTGTCTATGAACTGCACAGGCAACCCAGAAGTCCTTTACCGCGGACACGGCTATTCGAATAGATGATGTTAACCCTGCAGGGGTGTACTTCTTCACACACGCTCTCACCAATTACCACCGTTTACACGGCATGTACTCCGCAACCTTCAAGCGGAAGACCATCGAGGGTGTCGGCCACGACCTGACTAACCACACAAGTCTCTCGTCCAGGTTTATCGCCTATTCGGGTTCCATCCTCAAGGAGATCCGGCCGGGGTGTCGCTCACGGCCCCAAACGATGTGAGCAGGGTTCCCAAGCCCACCATCCGGGTGCCACTTGGTACACCGTGGCACTGTGCCTAGTCTGTCCCCAGCCCACCTGTAGCGGGTGCCACTTGGTCGACTACTAACACTACCTACAAACACCAGAAACTAGTTGCAACTCCTGGACAGAGATCATGTTGATTAATAAGTCGAGAGAGCTTGGAGCGCCCGGAGCCCAATGTGTGGTAGTAACTGTTCATGGATCACAAACACAGAACTCGGTTCCTGAGGACGGCTTCAATGAGACAACCCACCATGTACTCCTACATGGCCTCTCACCGCTACCTTTACCAAATCGTGTTCACACACTTAGCTCACACGTAGTAGGACATGTTCACACACCTCCAATTCATCCCTGATGAATCAGACCTGGCTCAACTCTAAGCAGTAGCAGGCATGACAAACAAGCATGAATGAGTAGGCACATCAGGGCTCAAACAACTCCTACTCATGCTAGTGGGTTTCATCTATTTACTGTGGCAATGACAGGTCATGCAGAGGAAAGGGGTTCAACTACCGCAGCATGTAACAGTTGAATCGTTGTTGTCCTAATGCAGTAAAAGAGAGCAGGAGCGAGAGAGTGGGATTGTATCGGAATGAACAAGGGGGTTTTGCTTGCCTGGCACTTCTGAAGATAATATAGCTCTTCATCGGTGTCATCAATCTCATCATCGAAACCACGTCTACTAAGAGGGAACAATTACCGGCAACAGAGAGGAAACACAATCAATGCAATGCAACATTATGATGCATGATCATGACATGGCAACATGCTGGTGTTTTGAGCTAATGCAGCTAGCAACAAAGTTAAATGAAGTTGGTTTGAACCCTAAGTTCAAATTCAAACTCCACATGTGGTTATTTAAATGCCATTTAATTGAATTGTCCTAAACAGTAGTCATAAGTTGCTCTATCATGCATGAAAATGGTACATATGGATAGATTGGATTTTTCTGATCATTTTTCATATATAATTTGTTTGATTTGGAGCTACGGTTGATTTTCTATGATTTTTAGAAGTTTTGGGCATTTTCTAAATTTCCTGAATAATAATAAATCCAGAAAATGACTTATTGCGTCAGCATGATGTCTGAGTGACATCAGCAGGTCAACAGGTCGGTCCATGTCAAACCTGACCAGTGGGACCCATATGTCAGTGTCTAACTAACTAACCTAAGTTAATTTGTACTAATCTAATCCTAATCCAGCTTAGTTAAGGCCCCGGGCCCACATGTTAGTATCAGCAGGTTAATTAAGTTTAGTTAACACTTAACTAAAATTAGCTGGGTCCTGGGGCCAATTGTCATTAACCCAGGGGGGGTCAAACCCCAGGTCAAACACGCCGGCATTTAGCCGCTGGCGGCAGCAGACGCGGTGGGTCTCTCGGGCACGGGCTGTGGTGCCCCGTTGCAGCGTGGCTGGGCTCGTTCGAGAGCCCAGACCAGCGTGCGTCGGGTGGTGGAGCCAGCCGGGCCTGGGGCGATCGGAGGCGACGGTGGGGAGCTCGGCGCGGCAGCCGGAGCTCGGCGAGCTCGGGCTCGGCGTTGTGGTGCACGGGAGCAAGAATAGCTGGGTGCTACGGGCTCCTGCACATGCTATGTTCGCGTCGGCGCGCTCATACGCGGTGCGGGTGGGCTCTAGCCACGGTGGCGTCATGGCCGGCGGCGAGGAACTCTCGGGCTTGACGGAGCCCGCGGTTACAGGAAGAAATCGGCATCAGAGAGAGAGAGGTTCGGTGCGGAGGCTCACAGCGAGGCCAACGAGTGCGAGGGCGAGGTCGGGGACGCTCTGTAGCTCCCGAATCGACGACGATGATCCACGGCGACCGACGAGGGGAACGGCGGTGCTGGCGGCGTCCAGGGGCTTCAAGCACCAAGTGGCCCGGTGAGGAGGAAGCTGGCGACGATACTTATCTCGGGAATGCGGAGAGGGAGCGAGGGAGTGGGTGGGCGCGGTGTTTCTCAGTGGAGTGGCCATGGCGGCTTCGGGCATGAGGGGAAAAGATCAGGGGAGTGAGAGGGAGAGAGCAGGGAGGCAAGGGAGCGGCCGAGGGGGGTGTGCTGGCCGTTTCCCAAGCACGAGAACAGGGCGAGGGGAAGCAGGAGGTGGAGCTCGGGCACACGCGCGTCGACATGCCTCTGCCTACTGGCAGAGGTTGAAGACGGTGGGGAGTTGGGCTGGGCCTCAGCCACAGTGCTGGCCCAGGTGGGGCGCTAGGTGGGCTGCAGGTAAGTCCAGGTAAACCTTTCTCTCTCTCTCCTTTTATTAATGTTTTCTATTTTTCTTTCTTTGTTTAGATTTAGTAAAAATACTAAACCTTATCTAAAAAACCTGAAATAAATTGTGGGCATTGTTGAAATGTTTTTCAACAGCCCTCAACCATTATCAGAATTATTTGGGCAAATAAAATATTTATAGCATTTAAATGCCCAAATTCAAATACTTCATGATTTAATTCAAAAATCCAAAGTGGCCTAGAAAAATGTGCACCATTTTTGGCAGGGGTTCTAGACCAATTCAAAAAATGATGAACTTTTCCAAAGGCATTTTGGGTTCATTGAAAATGATTTTTATTTGAACCTAGTTGGATTCATTTGTGCTAGGGTTTGGATCTATCCCCATTTCAGGTTTAAGAGAAATTTAAACATGATGCATGGAAGCTAATGCAAATACAAGCAAGGCCTGAACTGGGGCTGTGACAACTCACCCCCACTAAACAAGAATCTCGACCCGAGATTCAAGCGTAGGGTAAGATGAAGGGGGAACGCAACTAATGCAATCTTCACGATCCAGGTTGCATCTCACAAGAATGTTGATTCGATCACCATCTTTGTCTCGACGTCTTGCTCTGAGAACTCCAGCTATCATGACAATGAGAGGAGAAGGAGACTCTAGAAGGATCGATCTTCTCGAGGATCGAACAACTCAGGATTAACTCACAGAATGAGACATAGCAACATCTCTCGAGCTGAGACATGAAACATACATCCAGAGGCATGGGATGTAACAGATGACGAAGATTCACTATGTAGACACAATTCCACACTTAAGAAGGTGGTGAACGGTTGTCCACGTAGTGAGGAGTTGAGTTGCCATGATACCATAACGAGACATCTTAAGGAAGGTGACCACAGAAAAAAAATTCCCTTAAGTGGCAAAAAGAATTACTTTTGATATAGAGATCATTGAGACTCTTTATACCAGCCTAAGGCAATCACAATCGATCATTTGAACAAACTCGAAAGAATGACATACTCAGTTTGGGAAGGAAACTAGAGTTATAAGACAACTCGACAAACGGAAGGCACATCCCAATTGATACCGAGGATTTAACCTAGTTTCTGAGCATGCCCTCGAGAACTTGAGCATTTCCATATTCATCAAGGTTTTACCAATATCCGTGTCAAGGATCCTGGCAACACAACTTACTACCATGATGGATGGTGATGGAGGATGCAGATGCAAAGGAAGATCACACCTTCTCAAATTTCACCTTAGCGAGGCCAAGGGATCAAAATCTGGATGATCGACCGAGAAACATTTAGCACTCTTCTTCTAATGTTCTCCTTGATGTGCTGGCACAACCCATTTATAGATATGGTTTGATATCTAGAACATCAAGTAAAAGATCGGACTTCGGGAACACAAGAATCCATAAGGATTAACTTCTTGAATAAGCCATGCAAGATCCTCATGGGGAGTGACCAAACGGCTTAATCAAGATACTACAACAATAGTCTTCCAGCTAGGTGTGTTGGCCACGACATCCACTTACCGGTTATGGAGAGGCCAATATTATAGTTCTTGGGAAACGTTCCAACCATCATATCTGCCTAAGATTCAGATCTGGTTGGTGCCAGGATATTCCAGACACATCAAGTCTAGAAGGAAAAATGAAAGTTTGCAACACAAATCGACGAGATGACGTTGCGAGATTCTCGGGAAATGAACTACGATAACAAGATCCAAAACATGAGCTAGTTCTGCTACACACGTGTGAACATGCTGTCCCGGACAAACATGATCACATGGTAGTCTTACAATAAAACACTACCGAGTTCTGGTAGGGAACCATCATCGGGGATATCAAAGTCTTGTGCATTACCATGGATTGGCACTTAACTCCTTTTCCTGAACAAATCAGTCAGTGGCTTGGTGTGCTAAGGAATCCATATGGAGTGGAGGTAATTAATCTACAATCCATAGAATACATTCGCACATGCATAACTGACTTGGGACGATTCCAAAGGAAGCAACATTGACTTCCTCGAATTCACGACGACAACTATCATCAGATGCACATGAATTAAAGGGAGTCACTTCTTTCATCCGAACATATGCTTCATGCACGGGACATGAAGATTATGCTTATAGAAGTTTCCAATACTAGCTTAATGTCCAACAAAATCATGAAGAAGATAAGGATGTTGTCGATGGGCTCATCAACAATTCATCCAGGTTTCCATATAAATGGAATTCCACAGTTATGTGAACACGGTGATAGCATTGGTCAGACCAAAAGATATAATGGAGTATGCTCGAGGAAAAACCACGAGTAAGACAACATTACGAACATCGTTGGTTCTGATTTGATTTGAGAACAGCCCACACTCAAATCAAAGATTGGATAAGATGATAGGTCCAACAACTGATCACAGGGACCAATCGATGAAGATATCATCTTTCTTCAAGACACACATACAAAGGATATCCCTTTGAAATGAACTAATTCAGGTAAGCTTTTATCCTCCAACTCTCCAAGTTGTTGTTTAGCTTAACCAACTGGCTCAGGGTATCCAACACAGATTCTTGGAGAAAGGGTGGTTTCGAAAACCAACTTGATCACGAACTCAACATAGCGGTCAGGTGACAACCTCGTGATACTTCCGAGAAGATATTTGGAAAATCATGAACCACCGACATGTTACTAAGCTCGAGAACAATCTTGCTTTTCAGGGCAAGACAATATGAACAATGAGCGAGGATTTGACCAAATCCTAACTCATCAATCAAAGAGTGCACCAGGAAAATGGACTAGGTAGCACAATCTATCTTAGAATGATGATTCAAGAACCAACACGCTAAGAATGAAATTATTGTCCTTTATCTACCAAGCAACAAGGTTGCTAGGAGTATAGATTTCACACAT
Organism: Triticum aestivum; assembly: GCF_018294505.1. Taxonomy (NCBI): domain Eukaryota; kingdom Viridiplantae; phylum Streptophyta; class Magnoliopsida; order Poales; family Poaceae; genus Triticum; species Triticum aestivum. The sequence continues at coordinate 441,407,174 of NC_057807.1, read as the reverse complement.
TACGATTCACTTGTCGGCATTCCGGTTGCGGCAACACGGAACCGAGGAATGAATAATGATGGCGAGAAGTATCACTACATCAAGGATTCATAAGAGAAGGTGCATTCCTCATGACATTCCTGACGTAAAGATGGTAATACTTCAGGGTAGAACAGAACAAAAGCTGGATTGGCATTTGATCTGCGGAATACAACTACTTTGACCCAATCCTGGATATGGAAGAGGTACTGGAGTTTGTTTCTCCAAGTCATTCCGGATAGAATGGCTTGACGAACCACAAGGGTAATAGGCATCGATGAACGAATGCACGCATACCCTTGACTATCAAATGACAAACGGGGTCAGAACACAACTAAAGAGAACAACTCAAAGGAACATATAATTTTCTGAGTTGTGGATGCATAGATTAGTATGTCGAGCGAAGATCAACATTTCTTCCGGATAACCCATGCGGAAAGGTAGAACTGGTAGATTCACAATTATGAATGGAGAACTCCTCAAGAGTACTCTGATTGTGATCCTTTGGTTCAGCGAGGAACTTCTGCCATAAGCGGTTCATAGTATTTGGAAGAAGGAAATACCACAGACCTCGAGGACTATCGCAAAGTTACTAATATCCTAAAGGAACTAGCAAACACTATCAACAGGAGGTAAGTAGGGTGAATCTCGGGTTCAAGAACCCAGGAATAGAATACCTACTAACTAAATGGCATCACGGGATGCTTTCGAGAATAATGGCCAGGATCATCACACTGGAACACAAAACATGGCTAGATTACTAGGTGATACTCTAGACATCTAGGGTCATAATAATAGCTCCAACATATACATCGAGGCAATAGAGTAACTCAACTCACTGTTTAGTGTGGTTAACCTGGCCAGAAAGGTCATCAAAAACAGAGGGAAAGGATTTTGCAATTGCATCCAATTATTTAGAAACCTGGGATGATTCGGACAGCATAACGGCTGTAAATGCTCAAAAAGATTTGGGACATGCTACAAAAATGGTGGCATAACCACTCAAAAGCATAATATCAAGGTTTCGAGATCAATAATTAACATACAGAAGTAGTAGGAACTGGACTGAGGCTTAAATCCAACAATCTTATAAGTCTATGGATTAGTAACACATGATCCTGATAGAAAGAAGAGAAAGCCTAGTTCCTTAACCCCGCAGGAAAGTTAAGATGACTCGGATCAGAAGGGCATAAGGTATAAGGAGTAAAAAGAGCCTTACGTTCCATCCCATAATCAATTCCCTTACATAACTAAAGAATTTCTAGACTCAACTTCGACCATTTTGGCTTGGTAATCCTACAGGCAGTCAGGCTCTGATACCAAAACTGTCAGGACCCTGATCCTAAGTCACACCGATCTAGCATGTAACACATCATATCACTTTGTGGCCTCACGCACGGTATTCCCACGGGTGCCACCTTACCTGGCCCGGGACCGTTTGCGCCTTTTGCCTCACGTATATGATAGTGCCACTAGCATCCATATGACAAAGACCCGGGCTGACATGGCTAGTTGTGAACCCAAAGTGGCACTAACTTACAGGGACAGGCATACATGACCCAGCAACGAACGTGTCGATCATCAGCGAGTGAGTCCAGGCTGTAGCAACTGGGCTAGCAGGACTCCGGTAAACCGGGCTGTAGCAGGCTAACAGGACTCTGGTAGACACCGTGTGACATTTCCCCGAAGGGACAGACACAGGAACGAAGATGGACACATGCCGGCCAGCCTAAGTGTTCTGGAGCAGTAGCAAGCTACTAGGGCTCAGTGGAAGCACTAGGAGACATTTCTCGGTAAGAGAGGCTACCAAGGATAAACAACTAGATAGTCAGATCCCACACATACCAAGCATTTCAATAACATACACACAATATGCTTGATATGTGCAAATACAACATGGCATCACAACATGACTCTACAACTCAAGTATTTTATTCAATAGGCTCCGAGGAGCGAGATATTACAAACATGGGTCTCATGACCCAACAATCAGAGCATACAAGTCAAAGCACATGCGGAAGCTTAACATGTCTGAGTACCGACATCTACAAATGAAAAAGGCTGAGAAGTCTGACTAACTACTAGATCCTGCCGAGGGCTAAAGATCGTAGCTGAGATAACAAGCTAAACGTCGAAGTCCAAGCGGAACTACTAGCGAGACTGAAGTCTCTCTGCAAAAACATATATTAAGCAACGTGAGTACAAATGTACCCAGCAAGACTTACATCAGATCTATCTACATATGAATCATTATCAACAAAGGGATGGTGGAGTTTAAATGCAGCAAGCCAGCTTTGACTCGGTGGCTATCCTGAACTACGACTACAAGTAACTCTTTTGAGGTGGCGCACACGAGTCCACATATTCACCATATCAATACACCACTATGGATCCGCTCCCGTCTCCCTACGAGAACGCCATACATAGCACTCACACTTATCTTGCGTATTTTAGAGTATCCACTTTCACTTGTCTATGAACTGCACAGGCAACCCAGAAGTCCTTTACCGCGGACACGGCTATTCGAATAGATGATGTTAACCCTGCAGGGGTGTACTTCTTCACACACGCTCTCACCAATTACCACCGTTTACACGACATGTACTCGGCAACCTTCAAGCGGAAGCCCATCGAGGGTGTCGGCCACGACCTGACTAACCACACAAGTCTCTCGTCCAGGTTTATCGCCTATTCGGGTTCCATCCGCAAGGAGATCCGGCCGGGGTGTCGCTCACGGCCCCAAACGATGTGAGCAGGGTTCCCAAGCCCACCATCCGGGTGCCACTTGGTACACCGTGCCACTGTGCCTAGTCTGTCCCCAGCCCACCTGTACCGGGTGCCACTTGGTAGACTACTAACACTACCTACAAACACCAGAAACTAGTTGCAACTCCTGGACAGAGATCATGTTGATTAATAAGTCGAGAGAGCTTGGAGCGCCCGGAGCCCAATGTGTGGTAGTAACTGTTCATGGATCACAAACAAAGAACTCAGTTCCTAAGGACGGCTTCAATGAGACAACCCACCATGTACTCCTACATGGCCTCTCACCGCTACCTTTACCAAATCGTGTTCACACACTTAGCTCACACGTAGTAGGACATGTTCACACACCTCCAATTCATCCCTGATGAATCAGACCTGGCTCAACTCTAAGCAGTAGCAGGCATGACAAACAAGCATGAATGAGTAGGCACATCAGGGCTCAAACAACTCCTACTCATGCTAGTGGGTTTCATCTATTTACTGTGGCAATGACAGGTCATGCAGGGGAAAGGGGTTCAACTACCGCAGCATGTAACAGTTGAATCGTTGTTGTCCTAATGTAGTAAAAGAGAGCAGGAGCGAGAGAGTGGGATTGTATCGGAATGAACAAGGGGGTTTTGCTTGCCTGGCACTTCTGAAGATAATATAGCTCTTCATCGGTGTCATCGATCTCATCATCGAAACCACGTCTACTGAGAGGGAACAATTACCGGCAACAGAGAGGAAACACAATCAACGCAATGCAACATTATGATGCATGATCATGACATGGCAACATTCTGGTGTTTTGAGCTAATGCAGCTAGCAACAAAGTTAAATGAAGTTGGTTTGAACCCTAAGTTCAAATTCAAACTCCACATGTGGTTATTTAAATGCCATTTAATTGAATTGTCCTAAACAGTAGTCATAAGTTGCTCTATCATGCATGAAAATGGTACATATGGATAGATTGGATTTTTCTGATCATTTTTCATATATAATTTGTTTGATTTGGAGCTACGGTTGATTTTCTATGATTTTTAGAAGTTTTGGGCATTTTCTGAATTTCCTGAATAATAATAAATCCAGAAAATGACTTATTGCGTCAGCATGATGTCTGAGTGACGTCAGCAGGTCAACAGGTCGGTCCATGTCAAACCTGACCAGTGGGACCCATATGTCAGTGTCTAACTAACTAACCTAAGTTAATTTGTACTAATCTAATCCTAATCCAGCTTAGTTAAGGCCCCAGGCCCACATGTCAGTATCAGCAGGCTAATTAAGTTTAGTTAACACTTAACTAAAATTAGCTGGGGCCTGGGCCCAATTGTCATTGACCCACGGGGGTCAAACCACAGGTCAAACACGCCGGCGTTTAGCCGCCGGCGGCAGCAGACGCGGTGGGTCTCTCGGGCACGGGCTGTGGTGCCCCGTTGCAACGTGGCTGGGCTTGTTCGTGAGCCCAGACCAGCGCGCGTTGGGTGGTGGAGCCAGCCGGGCCTAGGGCGGTCGGAGGCGATGGTGGGGAGATCGGCCGCGGCGGCCGGAGCTCGGCGAGCTCGGGCTCGGCGTTGTGGTGCACGGGAGCAAGAATAGCTGGGTGCTACGGGCTCCTACAGACGCTATGATCGCGTTGGCACGCTCATACGCGGTGCGGGTGGGCTCTAGCCACAGTGGCGTCATGGCCGGCGGCGAGGAACTCTCGGGCTCGACGGAGCCCACGGTTACAGGAAGAAATCGGCATCGGGGAGAGAGAGGTTCGGTGCGGAGGCCTACAGCGAGGCCAACGAGTGCGAGGGCAAGGTCGGGGACGCTTTGTAGCTCCCGAATCAACAACAATGATCCACGGCAACCGACGAGGGGAACGGCGGTGCTGGCGGCGTCCAGGGTCTTCAAGCACCAAGTGGCCCGGTGAGGAGGAAGCTGGCGACGATACGGATCTCGGGAACGCGGAGAGGGAGCGAGGGAGTGGGTGGGCGCGGTGTTTCTCGGCGGAGTGGCCATGGCGGCTTCGGCCATGAGGGGAAAAGATCAGGGGAGTGAGAGGAAGAGAGCAGGGAGGCAAGGGAGTGGCCGAGGGGGGTGTGTTGGCCGTTTCCCAAGCACGAGAACATGGCGAGGGGAAGCAGGAGGTGGAGCTCGGGCGCACGCGCGTCGACATGCCTCTGCCTACTGGCAGAGGTTGAAGACGGTGGGGAGTTGGGCTGGGCCTCAGCCACAGTGTTGGCCCAGGTGGGGCGCTAGGTGGGCTGCAGGTAAGTCCAGGTAAACCTTTCTCTCTCTCCTTTTATTAATGTTTTCTATTTTTCTTTCTTTGTTTAGATTTAGTAAAAATACTAAACCTTATCTAAAAAACCTGAAATAAATTGTGGGCATTGTTGAAATGTTTTTCAACAGCCCTCAACCATTATCAGAATTATTTGGGCAAATAAAATATTTATAGCATTTAAATGCCCAAATTCAAATACTTTATGATTTAATTCAAAAATCCAAAGTGGCCTAGAAAAATGTGCACCATTTTTGGCAGGGGTTCTAGACCAATTCAAAAAATGATGAACTTTTCCAAAGGCATTTTGGGTTCATTGAAAATGATTTTTATTTGAACCTAGTTGGATTCATTTGTGCTAGGGTTTGGATCTATCCCCATTTCAGGTTTAAGAGAAATTTAAACATTGAAAGTGCTAGTTATCGACTAGAGGGGGGTGAATAGGCGATTTTTATCAAAGTCTTCAAAACGTGGAAGTTTCGAAGACAAACAATAGAAATGACCTAATTGATATGCAGTGGAAGATAGACTACAACAAGCAAGCCATAGTCAAGTATGCAATAGCGTTAACGTACGAAGACTAATAGCAGCTAGGTAGTAGGATCAGGATGGAAGATAGTATGAAGCCAATCAACAATAGTAGTCAAGCAATGAAGTCAATCAGATAAGACAGATAAGCAATGACTTCACGAAGACAAACTCAAAGTAAAGGAGGGAAGAGATAGAACCAGTCACTTGTTGAAGACACAGGATTTGTTGGACCAGTTCCAGTTGCTATGACAACTGTACGTCTGGTTAGGGAGGCTGAGATTCAACTCAGAAGATCGTGTCTTCACCTTATTCCCCTTGAGCTAAAGACACTTAGTCCTCGCCCAATCACTCTGGTAAGTCTTCAAGGTAGACTTCCGAATCTTCACAGACTTCGTTCACCCGGCAATCCACAATGACTCTTGGATGCTCAAAACGCGACGCCTAACCGGCTGGAGGATACACAGTCCTCAAGTGTAATAAGTCTTCAGGTCACACAGACAGAAAGACTTCAGTGATGCCTAACACTCTTTGGCTCTGGGTGTTTGGGCTTTGTCCTCGCAAGGATTTCTCTCTCAAAGGCTTCGAGGTGGGTTGCTCTCAAAATGACAAAAGCCGTAAACTAACTCTGAGCATCCACCAATTTATGGTGTATGGGGTGGGCTATTTATAGCCACTGGGCAACCCGACCTGATTTGTCCAAAATGACCCTGGGTCACTAAGGAACTGACACGTGTTCCAACGGTCAGATTTCAAACACACGCGGCAACTTTACTTGGGCTACAAGCAAAGCTGACTCATCCAGCTCTGGATAAGGTTTGCTCTCATTGTCTTCGCTCGAAGACATAGGATTTGAGTTGAGCATCACTTCAGTCACTCTGACTTAGTTCACTTGGACCCCACTTAACAGTACGGTGGTTCCTATGACTCAACAAAGAAGAAAAGGAAGCAACGAATCCACACAGTCTTCGCGCTCCATAGTCTTCACGTAATGTCTTCTCATGTCATAGTCTTCAATATGAATATCTTCTCATACCACCATTGTCTTCAATGTCTTCATACATTTTTAGGGGTCATCTCCGGTAGGTAAACCGAATCAATGAGGGACACTACCTGTGTTATCCTGCAATTCTCACAAACGCATTAGTCTCTCAACCAACTTTGTCGTCAATACTCCAAAACCAACTAGGGGTGGCACTAGATGCACTTACAATCTCCCACTTTTTGGTGATTGATGACAAACTGGTTGAAGTTTTCAACGGGGATAAATATGTGGAATTGTAAGGATAGGAAATAGTCTTCATAAGTTGCAAGGGCTCCCCCTGAAGATGTGCATGTAAGTAATTTGCTTTTGGAATGCAAATGCACATGGCAGGTTGTACTTGTGGAGATCCACTTCAACTTATGAAGATAATTTATCATGCATGAACTGATATAGCAAGTAGAATGACATGCATAATGAAAAATGGACGTCTGCAGAATGATCTAAGTGCGGAAGTTATCATCGCACATGCGGAATTTATCATCGCATCACAGTGAAGCAAATAAGTAGCAAACGACCATCAAGTTTAGGTGTTACAACTCAGAGAACCAAATGTTTCAAAAGGCAAGAGTTGTAAGCACGCAGCAAAATATAATGCAACCGCCCATACAAACTCGCTTGAAGACTATCAACTCATACGCTTCTCCCCCTTTTGTCAGTAAGGACCAAAAGGTTTTGAAGACATAGAGCATCTACTCGTCAACATGAGTAGGTGAAGCAGCAGGGTTGTCGTCATTGGGTGGCGGTGCAGATGAAGTTGGTGCAGTGTCGATGCACGCAGTAGTAGGAGGTGGTGAAGTAGCATCATCTTCATCATCGATCACTCTGGCATTTAACGTTGCCGCGGAGGAAGAATATTCAGAGTCTTCAAGAGATGGAGTACGACGTAGGACAGCAGTCCGTGGAGGAGTGGAGTCAAACTGGAATCTTTCATTGAAGCCATCGTCTTGAAGATCAGCTTCAGCACTGAGCAGGGTCAAACTCTTCCATGATCGCTGTCGCGACCGGGTTTTCCGGGTAATAAATTTCCAGAAAAGACCGTCGTGCTCATCAGCCCCAGGATTACTGTTAGCTGATGAGGCTCCAACTTGATACAGAAATTCCAAGCAAAATACAAAATATGTAGTACAAGACCATTCTGGCCTATGAGTACAACAAATGGTTTCTAGTGGTTGATGGCGGAAGCGGGTTGTGAAACATCAGTGTCTATGGGACTCCATTTCCCATGGGAACAGCTGACCAGGTTAATTCCTATCTTCGCGAGGCTGCTATCTCCATTGAGTGGGTTCCGGGGCTGGCATCGCGTCGCTCCTCTCCGTGCAAGAAAATCTGGCCAAGACAATAGCCAGGGACAAGCCAGTGAGTACTTTGAATGTGCTCGCAAACATTATGAACACAGGTATAATATAACAATGATGTGCTGAAAACATTTTATGCTCATGACGTCAGTCACAATAGATAAATGAAACTCTGATGTGTGCAACCAAGTTATTTATAAAATGCAATAACATAGTAGTATTAAAATTTATGAAATAGATAACAAGCAATGCCACAGTCGGGCATCTGAGCGACACCACATAAAGGGCTTTAAAAGAAATGCCACAGTCGGGCGTCTGAGCGACACCACATAAAGGGCTTTAAAAGAAATGCCACAGTCGGGCGTCTGAGCGACACCACATAAAGGGCTTTAAAAGAAATACCACAGTCGGGCGTCTGGGCGACGCCACATAAAGGGCTTTAAAAGAAATGCCACAGTCGGGCGTCTGAGCGACGCCTCATAAAGGGCTTTCAAAGAAATGCCACAGTCGGGCGTCTGAGCGACGCCACATAAAGGGCTTTAAAAGAAATGCCGCAGTCGGGCGTCTGAGCGACGCCACATAAAGGGCTTTAAAAGAAATGCCGCAGTCGGGCGTCTGAGCGACGCCACATAAAGGGCTTTAAAAGAAATGCCGCAGTCGGGCGTCTGAGCGACGCCACATAAAGGGCTTTAAAAGAAACAATCATAATGAATATCCCGGAGGTAGAACCATCCCAGAGATACTCGGTAATAACAATAATATCACGGGTTAGTCAACAATAACAATAATCATAGATATCACAAGTCACGAGTAGTAATTCCATTTTCTGGTTAACCGTTTCACCTCAGAAGACCGACACTAAGACCGACACCTGACCCATCCCAGACTGAAATCCTTAACCATGGACACGGCTATTCGAATAGGTTTATTCTCTGCAGAGGGTGTACTCTTTACCCACGAGTAACGGATTTCTTTAGTCCATCGGGACTAATTCCGTCTACGGTCTTTTTGTTGAAAACACACCTAACTTGCACACACCAGCTTAACTCACACGTGTCTGGAATCACCCACGACACCTGTTAGGCAAACTCTAAGTGGGGAGGCTACAACCTCGCGTAGCATGGGATCAAACTTATATCGCGCGCTCTAAGGGGTGGCCTCCCCTCTCGGTCCCAACCGGAAACACCCATGCCCCCGGACCAGGTGGCCTGCCTACCAGCTACAACCGGTATCTTCCACCATGGCCTCTCTGTACGGTGTGTGCTAGCAAGAGGTTGACAACTTACTGAACCGTACTCTACTTGCTGTAGAGACGAGTGGTAGTACGAAACAAGTATGGGGGTTACTGGAACAAGACTCGATCTACGGTCGACTCAGGAGGTTTAAGTATTCCCTGCATGATTAGTATAACGAATATATTTCAACCAATACAATCAACACTCATTATATCTTACCATGCCATACCGGACATAACCGTCCCGACGGTGACCGGCGACAAACTCATGCCTACCCAAGGCAGAGGTTTTCCCGGTTCCTACCGGTATGCATGCAAGGCACATGAGGATGATTATCATCACAAGTGTGTTCATTTCCAACAGCATGGAAATCAATAACATGCACCCATGCATATGATCATATCACATGAAATAACAAGCCTTCGAAACGCGGTGGTGTTATAAATGCATCAACGATCACACCAAAAATATTATGCCGGGATTCAGAATGCTTGCCTTCAATGTGTGGAAAGGCAGGGTGCTCTCCAAACTTTTGAAAGTTTCTTCTCTCTCCCCAAAATCCTATTTGAAAATATATTTGAATTAACACACATTTCAAAAACAGAACAAAAAGTTGTTTGAAAATTTTTCAAATAAATCTTAAAATAAACTAGACCAAATTTGAGGAAGGTAGGAAAAAGAATCAACTCATTTGGAGTTATATTTAAAAAGTTATAGCCAGTCAAAGTTCTGGTCAAAATCTGTTTTTAAATTAAAACAGAAAAGAAAACGTTTTGAAGAGATTACGCTTTCGCGCAGAGAAGACGTATTACGGGTATGACGCCTCCACTTACTCCAGCGTGGACGGCGCGGGGTCGCTGACAGTGGGTCCAGGGGCCCACTGGTCAGGTTTGACCAGTCGCCGCGCGTCGTCTCCCTCCTCTGCCCGAGCGGAGCGGGGCTCCGGCGATCGTCGCCGGCGTTTGGCTGCTCCTCGCGGGCTCCAGAGGGTAGGGATGGATCCGCACGGCTGGGGCGGTTCTCCCGGTGGTCGTGGGGTCGTCGGAGGTGGAGGAAATCGCCGGCGGCGAGCTCCGCGGCGGAGGGAAGCTCCGGTGACAAAGTGATTTGTTGGCGGCGATGGCTCCCGATCAAAATTAAGTAGGGGGTTGGGTTCACAGGGGAATGAGGAAGTTCCTGGCGAAGAGAACGGAGAGGGGGAGGTACTGGAGGTGCCGAATTGGCCGGGGCGGTGGCGGCGGCAGGAGTTGCCGGAGACGAGGAAGGAGGCCTCCCCGGGTCGAATGCGAGGCAGGGGAGCGCCATGGGGGTAGCATAAGGTCGCCTGCGTGCTCAGAGGGGCTCGGGGTGTCCATTTATAGCTCGCCGAGGTCGGTTCCGCGGCGGTGGATAAGGGCAGCCGGCGAACCGACGTTCTGTAGCTAGGGCGACGTGGCGGCGACGAGGGCTAGCAGACACGCTTGCGGATGAGCTCGCACTGCTCCAGGGCCAGGTGGCGAGCGGGCGAGGCTTGGGCGGCGCTGAACGGCGCAGGGCTGTCGGGCGGCGGCGGCGGCTAGCGCTTGGCCTGCCGGGCGCGGCGGGGGCTGCTTGGAGCGTTGCTGCGAGGAGGGGAGCGTGTGGCGAGGTTCTGCAGGGCGGGCCAAAGCCGTGGGGCCAGCGTGTCGGCTCGTGTGCGTGGCATGCAATATGCGCGCTCTGGGCGCGTCCAGTGCACGCACACCAGATGTTCGACACAATGCCGCGGCATGCTACAGGTCGCAGGTGAGGGTGGGGTTTACCAGATCGAGGTTAGGATCAACGGGGAGTCTAGTGGACATGCTATTTTGATCAAAGGTGCAAGTTCACAGTGCAATGCCAAAACTCATGTCAAAACTGGTCATGCTCTCCAGGTGTTTGACAAAATGCCAATGGCACCTAGGCATGTCTTGGAGTGGCCAAAAACTCCAGATGGGGGTCTCTGTGGATGAAAGAGAGGGTGGTGTGGTTATTTGGTGAAATGCACAAACTTGTTAGTGCAAGTCTAGCAGAATTTCAATTCTAGACAGGAAATAAATGGCATTATTTCATGAACCAAAATTGATCTAATGGGTGCATGCTCCTGGGTTAAGGGGTTTAACATGGAGGACTACAAGTAGGAGAAATAACCATGGATATAGGAGCAACTAAAATGGGTGTTGCTGTACAAATCATCAAGTTGGTCCAGAATGGAAATGAGGTTGATTCACTCAAAATTTTCAAAGAACAACCCTGGATTTTTGCACAAAGTGGAATAATATGCTCCTACTGACCTCCCCTAATTTTGGTAGAAGTTTTAAAGAAATATATAAAAGGGTTGTAGTGCAAAATGCACTCTGGACCAGAGAAGAAAAATTGAGTGCAGGGCTCAAAATATTCCATGAAGGAAATATATTTTTGCATAAAAGTGATTTAAAAACATAACCTGACATCTCCAAATTTTTGTGGAAATTTTAAGTGAATCTATCAAATGGTTGTAGTTCAAATATGGCCATTTAACCTTGAAAAACTATTTTCAAGAAAGTAAAGATCAAGCAATTAAGTTAGTTAATTAGTTACACTGATAAAAGGAAAGTTTTTCTTGAGAGGTTAAACAAGTCCAATAACATATTTGAAAAGTTTTCTCTTTGGGAAAAACTCATCATAACAGGGAAGGAAATGAGTCAAAAATCAAAATGGAGCTCAGAAATCCAAAGTTTTAATTCCTGGCAAAATTTTAATTTAATAAAACAAGGCCAAATTTTTGGGGTGTCACAGATACTACCCCCCTTAAGAAAAATCTCGTCCTCGAGATTTGTTAAAAGCTGTTTTAAGAAAACTATACGCAATAAAAAGTGGCTACAGTGAGAGGGCAATAAGTGGTGAAAAACCACAGTGTGAATACTGGTGCTGCGTGGAAAAGTCTACGGTTCGGAACAAAATCGGGTGATTTCTACGCTGGATAAAAATTTAGAATAATCTTCTAAATTTAAATATACGCTGGTCGTACCCGAGAGCACAGTGCTCTCTCTGGCCGACAGGTGGACCCGGGGCCCACTGTCAGCCTCTTCTTCTCCCACTGGCTCTTCCTTCTACCTCTGGCTCTCTCTTCCTCCTCTCTCCCGCGTGCTTTCTCGCGCTTTCTCCACCGGCGATGCCTAATGCGTAGGGCATCTAGGCCGTACCGTGGTAGTGCGCGGCGTGCTAGCTGCCGGTGCAGTGTGCACTCACCTCGCGGGCCAGCGCGCTATCGGCACTGCTCGCGGATTCGACTCCGAACACTGGCGATCGGCGACGAGCGGCATTGGTGGACTTCGCCCATCGTACACCGAGCTCGAGCTATAAAAACGGCCGGGGTGCCTCTCTCTTCTTCCTCACATCTGGCCTCACTTCTCCTCCTCCTTCTTTCTCCATTACTGCTTACAGAAGCTTGGGTGAGGCTCTAATGGCGGAGGCGATACCGGACTGGTTTGTGATCCTGATATGCGGAGGGCTGGCGACACTGCTGGGGCTCTCTGTGCTCCTGTGCGCGATGATCTTCGACGAGTATCGCGACGCTGCGGCTCGGGTGTTGGCTCTCCGCGGTGGCGGTGATCATGAGGAGTAGATGGAGTGTGTCGGGTGCTAACTGTTGTTAGGGGGTGATTAGCTGGATGTAACACCGTTGCAAAATTTTGCAAACAGTGTATGTGTCCGAATGATTATGGTTGTGAGCCTGCGCGTGGTGCTGAGTGAAATTAAATAATCCACGTCGTAAGAAAGTGTAGATGTAGCAACTCAGGGAAAAGAAATCTCACTCCAGGGTTTCGCGAGGGAAAAACAGTTAATTTAAAGGAGCATAAACCACAACAAAAACTACACACATTAGCAGAAGCCCAAATAATTGACTCGTCGCACAAATTCAGGGTATCACGCATAAGTCACGCACATAAATATAAATGCTGCAAAAACAAATACAGTAGCGACGTCTAAAATGAAAACGGTAACTGAACGGGGTCCTGATAAAATGTCTCTGGTAAAGGAATACACTCCTCTTCTATTGGAGGAAGTGGATTGACCAGTCGATGTATGCGTCTCTCCGGGTCGGGTCTCAGTGGTCTGCCGATGGCAATCTGAGGATTTAAATCTGTGAGGCTCTGGAGATAATCCATCACTCGCTGGTTCAAATGCTCTTGAGCAATGATGTACTGGATAAGGTTGGCCAGAACTGGGTCTCTCTCAATACGTCCACCGGGAAAAGATGTAACTTCTCCGGGTGCTGCACGACTCGGAAAGTAATAATATCCTCGTTCGCGGGCATAGGGTACTGCGGATCGAAGACGAGCAATCGCTTCTTTCGCAGCAGCTTCTATGGCCAGGTGTGGGGTTGGCATAGATTTCCCCATGAAGGAAATTTCCGTTGGATCTTGGTTGGGGTCTACAGGAGGAATGTGTACTGCTGCCCAATATTCCGAGGTGGATGGGGTGATCCTTGATTTGAACAGCTCGTACTGAGGTGGTTGGGTAGAACCCATGGTACTGCGGGTAAAATCCCACAATATTTTGACAAAGCTACCTGGGGTTGCATCTGGGGTTCTCAGATGAATGCTGGGGTTCGGCATGACAGGAAAAAGCGTGAGTGTGGTGCACAAGGTGAGGGTTGCTGGGTAAGGTCACAAGGTGGCCTCTATATAGCAATGGAGCCGGATCGTTTTACCGTGGTGAAAGGTAAAAATTTGCCAGCTTAGCTCCAAAGCTCGGGTCAGTGTCAGAGATAAACATATCTCATAAAAAAACGCGTTACTGTGGTTGTCGTCGGGTTGGTTTTGGTAGCTGTGCCCGAAAAAATATACAGCTATGCGCTGACTAAATATGCAAGGCTACTATTAAGACAGAGGCACAACGACAGGCTGCGTTAATATACACGGTCGCGTGATTACAAAGCGAGGATACACTGAGGCTCGGTACTACTCATACGGCTTAGTCTACCTCGTTTATGTCTAAACGGGCGTGCCTGGTGGATGTCGAGGCTTCTCCACGTGTCTCACTGCCGGGATTAGTCGGAGATGGCGGGGGAACTGCGGGGTCGGGGTAGTGATGATGACCATCGCGGGGATTGTTGGCCACAACCCCGTTGGAGTGTGCTCCCAATATGCGACGAAGCACTTCTGGGGTTATCGCAGCACCTTGGCCGATGGCTGGGGCAGACCTCGGGGTCTCGATCGGTTGTCCAAACAGCACGACTGGGTTGTCGGCGTTGGGCTCGTTTTCTCCTCTCGCCGGGTCTCGACGAACCAGCTCTCCACGAGCTGCGATTAGATCAATAGTGATCTGGTCGAACAGTGCCTCCAGTGCACTTACATAGCGCACTAGGTGCAACAATGCGGGGTCCGTCTCGTGATCTCCATTGGCAACTTGGGGTGGTCTACCATACCCTTCACGTCTGGGGTAGTAGTGGAACGAGCGACAGTTAACTCTGGGCGACAAGTGCCTGAGATGAACTATAGCCTCTCGAGCGGCTAGCTGGATGGCTTGTGGCTCAAAGGAAGTTGTCCTTCCGGTGAACCTGTAGGGGCGCTCGGGTGCTAGACCCCTACCGTAGATGTGCACAGTGGCCCAGAATTGACGGTCTTCACCGCTCATGGGTCCTTGATACACAACATATTCTGGTGGCTCCTCTAATGCATAGGCACGACGGGTGAGGTTTGCGAGGATGGTCACAAAACCTCCAAGGTTGGTTGCGGTGGTCTCGTTGTGCACGACAGGGCCAGGCATTGTGGCTCGGTTTGGGGTAGCGGCTGTGATGTGCTGGTTGAGGCTAGCGTGCCCTTTTTATAAGAAAAAGGGGACGGAGTCTTCCTTCGCACGCTTGCGAGAAAGGACTATTTAGGGGCCGGTCACTGGCGCATGAGCGACAGTTTAGGTTGATAGGTTGGGCACCGACTGCCAAAAGGTGTTGGGTCACTGTGTGGCTATCTTGCATGAGAAGCTTGGCTGGGGTTTGGCTAAGGTCTAGTGGGTTGGTTTGCCTAAGTTTATTGACCTGGCTAAGATAGGATTAGCCAATGGTCAGCCTGGCTCTGATACCAAGCCTGTCGCAACCGGGTTTTCCGGGTAATAAATTTCCAGAAAAGACCGTCGTGCTCATCAGCCCCAGGATTACTGTTAGCTGATGAGGCTCCAACTTGATACAGAAATTCCAAGCAAAATACAAAATATGTAGTACAAGACCATTCTGGCCTATGAGTACAACAAATGGTTTCTAGTGGTTGATGGCGGAAGCGGGTTGTGAAACATCAGTGTCTATGGGACTCCATTTCCCACGGGAACAGCTGGCCAGGTTAATTCCTATCTTCGCGAGGCTGCTATCTCCATTGAGTGGGTTCCGGGGCTGGCATCGCGTTGCTCCTCTCCGTGCAAGAAAATCTGGCCAAGACAATAGCCAGGGACAAGCCAGTGAGTACTTTGAATGTACTCGCAAACATTATGAACACGGGTATAATATAACAATGATGTGCTAAAAACATTTTATGCTCATGAAGTCAGTCACAATAGATAAATGAAACTCTGATGCGTGCAAGCAAGTTATTTATAAAATGCAATAACATAGTAGTATTAAAATTTATGAAATAGATAACAAGCAATGCCACAGTCGGGCGTCTAAGCGACACCACATAAAGGGCTTTAAAAGAAATGCCACAGTCGGGCGTCTGAGCGACACCACATAAAGGGCTTTAAAAGAAATGCCACAGTCGGGCGTCTGAGCGACACCACATAAAGGGCTTTAAAAGAAATACCACAGTCGGGCGTCTGGGCGACGCCACATAAAGGGCTTTAAAAGAAATGCCACAGTCGGGCGTCTGAGCGACGCCTCATAAAGGGCTTTCAAAGAAATGCCACAGTCGGGCGTCTGAGCGACACCACATAAAGGGCTTTAAAAGAAATGCCGCAGTCGGGCGTCTGAGCGACGCCACATAAAGGGCTTTAAAAGAAATGCCGCAGTCGGGCGTCTGAGCGACGCCACATAAAGGGCTTTAAAAGAAATGTCGCAGTCGGGCGTCTGAGCGACGCCACATAAAGGGCTTTAAAAGAAACAATCATAATGAATATCCCGGAGGTAGAACCATCCCAGAGATACTCGGTAATAACAATAATATCACGTGTTAGGCAACAATAACAATAATCATAGATATCTCAAGTCACGAGTAGTAATTCCATTTTCTGGTTAACCCTTTCACCTCAGAAGACCGACACTAAGACCGACACCTGACCCATCCCAGACTGAAATCCTTAACCACGGACACGGCTATTCGAATAGGTTTATTCTCTGCAGAGGGTGTACTCTTTACCCACGAGTAACGGATTTCTTTAGTCCATCGGGACTAATTCCGTCTACGGTCTTTTTGTTGAAAACACACCTAACTTGCACACACCAGCTTAACTCACACGTGTCTGGAATCACCCACGACACCTGTTAGGCAACTCTAAGTGGGGAGGCTACAACCTCGCGTAGCATGGGATCAAACTTATATCGCGCGCTCTAAGGGGTGGCCTCCCCTCTCGGTCCCAACCGGAAACACCCATGCCCCCGGACCAGGTGGCCTGCCTACCAGCTACAACCGGTATCTTCCACCATGGCCTCTCTGTACGGTGTGTGCTAGCAAGAGGTTGACAACTTACTGAACCGTACTCTACTTGCTGTAGAGACGAGTGGTAGTACGAAACAAGTATGGGGGTTACTGGAACAAGACTCGATCTACGGTCGACTCAGGAGGTTTAAGTATTCCCTGCATGATTAGTATAACGAATATATTTCAACCAATACAATCAACACTCATTATATCTTACCATGCCATACCGGACATAACCGTCCCGACGGTGACCGGCGACAAACTCATGCCTACCCAAGGCAGAGGTTTTCCCGGTTCCTACCGGTATGCATGCAAGGCACATGAGGATGGTTATCATCACAAGTGTGTTCATTTCCAACAGCATGGAAAATCAATAACATGCACCCATGCATATGATCATATCACATGAAATAACAAGCCTTCGAAACGCGGTGGTGTTATAAATGCATCAACGATCACACCAAAATATTATGCCGGGATTCAGAATGCTTGCCTTCAATGTGTGGAAAGGCAGGGTGCTCTCCAAACTTTTGAAAGTTTCTTCTCTCTCCCCAAAATCCTATTTGAAAATATATTTGAATTAACACACATTTCAAAAACAGAACAAAAAAGTTGTTTGAAAATTTTTCAAATAAATCTTAAAATAAACTAGACCAAATTTGAGGAAGGTAGGAAAAAGAATCAACTCATTTGGAGTTATATTTAAAAAGTTATAGCCAGTCAAAGTTCTGGTCAAAATCTGTTTTTAAATTAAAACAGAAAAGAAAACGTTTTGAAGAGATTACGCTTTCGCGCAGAGAAGACGTATTACGGGTATGACGCCTCCACTTACTCCAGCGTGGACGGCGCGGGGTCGCTGACAGTGGGTCCAGGGGCCCACTGGTCAGGTTTGACCAGTCGCCGCGCGTCGTCTCCCTCCTCTGCCCGAGCGGAGCGGGGCTCCGGCGATCGTCGCCGGCGTTTGGCTGCTCCTCGCGGGCTCCAGAGGGTAGGGATGGATCCGCACGGCTGGGGCGGTTCTCCCGGTGGTCATGGGGTCGTCGGAGGTGGAGGAAATCGCTGGCGGCGAGCTCCGCGGCGGAGGGAAGCTCCGGTGACAAAGTGATTTGTTGGCGGCGATGGCTCCCGATCAAAATTAAGTAGGGGGTTGGGTTCACAGGGGAATGAGGAAGTTCCTGGCGAAGAGAACGGAGAGGGGGAGGTACTGGAGGTGCCGGATTGGCCGGGGCGGTGGCGGCGGCAGGAGTTGCCGGAGACGAGGAAGGAGGCCTCCCCGGGTCGAATGCGAGGCAGGGGAGCGCCATGGGGGTAGCATAAGGTCGCATGCGTGCTCAGAGGGGCTCGGGGTGTCCATTTATAGCTCGCCGAGGTCGGTTCTGCGGCGGTGGATAAGGGCGGCCGGCGAACCGACGTTCTGTAGCTAGGGCGACGTGGCGGCGACGAGGGCTAGCAGACACGCTTGCGGATGAGCTCGCACTGCTCCAGGGCCAGGTGGCGAGCGGGCGAGGCTTGGGCGGCGCTGAACGGCGCAGGGCTGTGGGGCGGCGGCGGCGGCTAGCGCTTGGCCTGCCGGGCACGGCGGGGGCTGCTTGGCGCGTTGCTGCGAGGAGGGGAGCATGTGGCGAGGTTCTGCAGAGCGGGCCAAAGCCGTGGGGCCAGCGTGTCGGCTCGTGTGCGCGGCATGCAATATGCGCGCTCTGGGCGCGTCCAGTGCACGCACACCAGATGTTCGACACAATGCCGTGGCATGCTACAGGTCGCAGGTGAGGGTGGGGTTTACCAGATCGAGGTTAGGATCAACGGGGAGTCTAGTGGACATGCTATTTTGATCAAAGGTGCAAGTTCACAGTGCAATGCCAAAACTCATGTCAAAACTGGTCATGCTCTCCAGGTGTTTGACAAAATGCCAATGGCACCTAGGCATGTCTTGGAGTGGCCAAAAACTCCAGATGGGGGTCTCTGTGGATGAAAGAGAGGGTGGTGTGGTTATTTGGTGAAATGCACAAACTTGTTAGTGCAAGTCTAGCAGAATTTCAATTCTGGACAGGAAATAAATGGCATTATTTCATGAACCTGGGTTAAGGGGTTTAACATGGAGGACTACAAGTAGGAGAAATAACCATGGATATAGGAGCAACTAAAATGGGTGTTGCTGTACAAATCATCAAGTTGGTCCAGAATGGAAATGAGGTTGCTTCACTCAAAATTTTCAAAGAACAACCCTGGATTTTTGCACAAAGTGGAATAATATGCTCCTACTGACCTCCCCTAATTTTGGTAGAAGTTTTAAAGAAATATATAAAAGGGTTGTAGTGCAAAATGCACTCTGGACCAGAGAAGAAAAATTGAGTGCAGGGCTCAAAATATTCCATGAAGGAAATATATTTTTGCATAAAAGTGATTTAAAAACATAACCTGACATCTCCAAATTTTTGTGGAAATTTTAAGTGAATCTATCAAATGGTTGTAGTTCAAATATGGCCATTTAACCTTGAAAAACTATTTTCAAGAAAGTAAAGATCAAGCAATTAAGTTAGTTAATTAGTTACACTGATAAAAGGAAAGTTTTTCTTGAGAGGTTAAACAAGTCCAATAACATATTTGAAAAGTTTTCTCTTTGGGAAAAACTCATCATAACAGGGAAGGAAATGAGTCAAAAATCAAAATGGAGCTCAGAAATCCAAAGTTTTAATTCCTGGCAAAATTTTAATTTAATAAAACAAGGCCAAATTTTTGGGGTGTCACAATCGCCGGCAAGTTTCATGAGCAACAAAGGCATTCTTGGTGGCAAGGTTGCGAATGCGATTGACATCCACCAAGAGGCTTTGCATCTGTCTCTTGAGCCAGAAATGATGCTTATCCTGTTTCTGATGAAGGGCCACAAGAAGTTCTCGGTCATTGAGAATGCGAGAACGCTTCTGAGGCCTTTGTGCAATGGTGCTTTCAGTGGCTTCAGTAGGTGCTCGATGAGGCAGACGAGTATTTCCAGCCAATGGATAGATTCGTGTTGCTACTTGAACACCTTCAATGGGTTGAGTGAAGCTTTGGTGCTCGGCATTCTGAAGACAAAGAGGCTTCTTGGCAGGTTCAGGGTATATAGCTTCAACTGACATATCAACCTCTGGTAGAAAAATCACATGATTGCGAGCAGAAGGTTGATAGTTGACAGATGAGTGTCGCTTGATGAGGCGCATGACCCATGGAGCATAAAACTTCAGACCAAACAGATTAGATCCATATGCAGCCAGTTTCCTGATGAAGAAGTCTTGCGCATTGAAGCTGATGCCATTGAGAATGTAGAAGACCAAAGTATTCATAGCTCCTTCAAGCTTTGCCGCTGATGAATGTCCTTTGATAAGCCATAGAGTTCGCCTGATGATGTGACATATGGTGCGTGGCAGATACTCAAGGTCTTCAACAAAGAACTCTGTTGGATATTCAGCATCATGTGGCAAAGGCTTCATCATGCTCGGCATCTGACTCGTATTGGGTTCAGGCTTATGGAAGATGCTTTCCAAAGCATTGTGGTGATTTTGACAACCAGGTTCATAGAGTTCTCCGGGAGTGGATAGGCCTGTAAGCTCAATGATGTCGAGAGCTTTGGCTTCATGATGAACATTTCCTGTCATCCACTCTAGAATCCATGTCTTGATATCTCTGTTGTAGCCGCGAATGTGCAGAGTAGCATAGAATTGAAGCAATAGCTCTTCATTACAGTGTTCTTTATCTGTGACAAAACTGAGCAGCCCAGCATCACGAAAGCAGTCAAGTGCTTCTTCTAAGCAGGGCAGTCCAGTAATGGCTTCAGTGTCGAGGCGCATATGAGGGAAAATGCGCCCTTGATCATACAAAACACAAGAGTAATAGCTTCGCTGCTGATGACTCCAGAACCGATCTGATGATATTCTTGGCTTCGTGTAGGGGTTCTTCGAGCTGTCAAAGAATGTGTTGTGGCTCTTGAAGCCATTCGCGTTGAAAGACCCTGGTGAGTTTGCAGTACCTGGAAACCTTGGCAGTCTTGGCTTGGGCTTCTGGACCTGAGGCCTATGCTCAATGTGATAGTCAAATTGAGGACCAGAGACATTAGGCGGAGGGACCAGAACGGGCCATCTAACTGTGATTAGCTCGCCATGGTTGTATGCTTGCTCGATTGTATAGGGCCTTGGGGGCGGAACAGGAGCAGTGGCAGCAGCTGAGGCTTCAGGCTGCACAACAGGTGCTTCAGGAGCAGTTGCCTCATTAGCTTCAGGTGCAGTGGCCTCATTAGCTTCAGGCACACTAGTTGGTTCAAGCTCCACATTAGCTTCAGCCATGACAACGTCATTGGCTTCACTTGCGTTGGTTGTGGCAGCTTCAGGATTTTCAACCTCCACTTGAGGAGCTGGAGGGTCAGGCACAGACACGTTCACTTCATGAACTGTTTCTTCAGGCATGGGGGGAGTTTGGACACGTTCTTCTTGGCGTTCCTCATCGGCTGATGCAGCCGGATTGTCTTCAGCAGCTTGTGCTTCAGACACAGAGACATTCATAGTTGGAGTGGCTTCAGAGAACACTTGACGTGCAAGAGGTTGACGATGCACTTCTCCTTCTGGAACGCTCGGAAGAGGGACTTGAGGCCTTGGTCCTTTGCGAAGCCTTTGTAATACAGGCGACGCCTTTGGAGATGGAGTGGACAGGTCCTCATCCTCTTCAACTTGTATGGATGGTGTGGTTTGTTGTTCTTGGGGAGTACTGGGGAAGTCTTGTTGCTGTGGGTGATCAGCCCACGATGCATCCTGAGCAATTGGCGTCAGAGGACGACCAATGTTGATGTTTTTGATGTTCGTACGAACAGGCGATGATACCACATTATATTCGATCTGAGGAAGAACTTCATCATCTTCAACATTGTCATGATGAACAATGTCTTCAGCAGCGGTGGGTTCAGCTGCTGGTATATCTTCAGCTTCAGGAGCCTCTGTGGAAGCAGGCTCATGAACAGTCATGCGAAGTTCTTGGGATCCAGATGCAGGACGAACCACTGAGATGGGTTCAACAACAAGGGGCTCTGTGGGAGCAGCCTGACTCTTCTTGGTCTTGCGCTTCTTCTTGGAGGGAGCGGCATCAGAGGCTTCAGTGTTCTTCCTCTTTCTGGCTTCAGCCTCAGCAGCCCTCATCTTCTTCTGTTCAGAAGCGGTTGTGGTGACCTTTGGCTTCGAGCCAGTCATGTTGCTCGGGAAGATAATGCGTGGGGCTTCTTGGCTTGAAGGTGCAGGCTGGTCAGCAGAAAGCTTCTTCTTTTTCTTTGCAGCCATCCTGGGGTCAATGCCAGGACGGCCAAGTGACTTGCGCTTCTCAGCCTCATTGTAGGCAAGCACACACTTATCAGCCAAACGCTTCATGCGCTCATGAGAGCCTTGAGCTTCTTGGCGCTTCTTCAGAAAAGCTTCTTTAAGCTCATGCAGCATGACTTTGAAGTTTCGGACGTCTTGAACACTTAGCTTGGCCGCATGCTTCTTGAATTGAGCCTTCTCATAATCAATTTTGTTCTTCAGCTCAACGATGCGCTGAGCAAGAGCTAGCTCAGAAGCAATGGCGCCATTGAAAGAGACGCTGAGGCCAATGAGAAGCTGCAAATCTTCAAAGCTAACATTGGGGGTGTCGAACCACTCATCAATGAAATTGTGGATGATGGCCACATCAAAGAGAGGCAAGTTGTTGAAGATTTCTGGTTCTTCCTTGCTCTTTATCAGCTGCTCAAGAGCATCATCATCAAGATCTTCATCACTTGACAGATCAATGGATTCTTCACGAGAATGGCGGCAGGAGTCAAGGCTTGATCAGTATGCCTGACAAGTTGCTTTTTCTTCTCCGTCTTCTTAGAGATGCGGGATTGATCTTCAGACTGCACACTGGCTTCAGCAGGTGCAGTGGCCAGAGGCTTCACACGAGAAGCTTTTGGAGGTGCTGATTTAGAAGCCTTTAGCTTCTTTTGCTTCTGTGGCTTCGAAGGAGGAGCTGGGGCTTCATCAGTGTCAGCATCATTATTAGAATGATATACCTTGGCACCTTGGACCAAGATGTTGTTGGAAATATGCCCTAGAGGCAATAATAAATTAGTTATTATTATTATATTTCCTTGTTCATGATAATCGTTTATTATCCATGCTATAATTGTATTGATAGGAAACTCAGATACATGTGTGGGTACATAGACAACACCATGTCCCTAGTAAGCCTCTAGTTGACTGCCTCGTTGATCAATAGATGGTTACGGTTTCCTGACCATGGACATTGGATGTCGTTGATAATGGGATCACATCATTAGGAGAATAATGTGATGGACAAGACCCAATCCTAAGCCTAGCACAAAGATCGTAGTTCGTATGCTAAAGCTTTTCTAATGTCAAGTATCATTTCCTTAGACCATGAGATTGTGCAACTCCCGGATACCGTAGGAATGCTTTGGGTGTACCAAACGTCACAACGTAACTGGGTGGCTATAAAGGTACACTACAGGTATCTCCAAAAGTGTCTGTTGGGTTGGCACGAATCGAGACTGGGATTTGTCACTCCAGTAAACGGAGAGGTATCTCTGGGCCCACTCAGTAGGACATCATCATAATGTGCACAATGTGATCAAAGAGTTGATCGCGGGATGATGTGTTATGGAACGAGTAAAGAGACTTGCCGGTAACGAGATTGAACAAGGTATCGGTATACCGACGATCGAATCTCGGGCAAGTACAATACCGCTGGACAAAGGGAATTGTATACGGGATCGATTGAGTCCTTGACCTCGTGGTTCATCCGATGAGATCATCATGGAACATGTGGGAGCCAACATGGGTATCCAGATCCCGCTGTTGGTTATTGACCAGAGAATGTCTCGGTCATGTCTGCATGGTTCCCGAACCCGTAGGGTCTACACACTTAAGGTTCGATGACGCTAGGGTTATAAAGGAAGTTTGTATGTGGTTACCGAATGTTGTTCAGAGTCCCGGATGAGATCCCGGACGTCACGAGAAGTTCCAGAATGGTCCGGAGGTAAAGATTTATATATGGGAAGTCCTATTTTGGCCACCGGAAAATGTTCGGGATTTTTCGGTATTGTACCGGGAAGGTTCTAGAAGGTTCCGGAGTGGGGCCCACCTGCATGGGAGTACCCACATGAACGTGGTTAGTGGGGGCAAGGCCCCACACCCCTGGTCAAGGCGCACCAAGATCCCCCCTTAGAAGGAATAAGATCATATCCCGAAGGGATAAGATCAAGATCCCTAAAAAGGGGGGATAACAATCGGTGGGGAAAGGAAAGGACGGGATTTCTTTCCTCCCACCTTTGCCAACGCCCCAATGGACTTGGAGGGCAAGAAATAAGCCCCCTCCACCCCTATATATAGTGGGGAGGCGCATGGGAGCTGCACCCAAGTTCTGGCGCAGCCCTCCCCCTCTCCCAAGTCCTCCTCCTCTCCCGCGGTGCTTGGCGAAGCCCTGCAGGATTGCCACGCTCCTCTATCACCACCACGCCGTTGTGCTGCTGCTGGATGGAGTCTTCCTCAACCTCTCCCTCTCTCCTTGCTCGATCAAGGCATGGGAGACGTCACCGGGCTGTACGTGTGTTGAACGCGGAGGTGCCGTCCGTTCGGCACTAGGATCTCCGGTGATTTTGGATCACGACGAGTACGACTCCTTCAACCCCGTTCTCTTGAATGCTTCCGCTTAGCGATCTACAAGGGTATGTAGATGCACTCTCCTTCCCCTTGTTGCTGGTTTCTCCATAGATAGATCTTGGTGACACGTAGGAAAATTTTGAATTTCTGCTACGTTCCCCAACAGTGGCATCATGAGCTAGGTCTATTGCGTAGATTCTTTGCACAAGTAGAACACAAAGTAGTTGTGGGCATTGATTTTGTTCAATATGCTTACCGTTACTAGTCCAATCTTGTTTCGACGGTATTGTGGGATGAAGCGGCCCGGACCGACCATACACGACACTTACGTGAGACAGGTTCCACCGACTGACATGCACTGGTGCATAAGGTGGCTAGCGGGTGCCAGACTCTCCCACTTTAGTCGGAACGGATGTTATGAAAAGGGTCCTTATGAAGGGTAAATAGCAATTGGCATATCACGTTGTGGTATTGCATAGGTAAGAAACGTTCTTGCTAGAAACCCATAGCTGCCACGTAAAACATGCAAACAACAATTAGAGGACGTCTAACTTGTATTTGCAGGGTATGCTATGTGATGTGATATGGCCAAGAAGAATGTGATGAATGATATGTGATGTATGAGTTTGATCATGTTCTTGTAATAGGAATCATGACTTGCATGTCGATGAGTATGACAACCGGCAGGAGCCATAGGAGTTGTCTTAATTTATTGTATGACATGTGTGTCATTAAACAACGCCATGTAATTACTTTACTTTATTGCTAACCGGTAGCCATAGTAGTAGAAGTAATAGTTGGCGAGACAACTTCATGA
Source organism: Triticum aestivum (assembly GCF_018294505.1). Lineage (NCBI taxonomy): Eukaryota > Viridiplantae > Streptophyta > Magnoliopsida > Poales > Poaceae > Triticum > Triticum aestivum. Next base: position 441,381,969 of record NC_057807.1, on the reverse strand, counting down.
AGACACGATGATGGAGATCATGATGATGAAGATCATGGTGTCATGCCGGTGACGATGATTATCATGGAGCCCCGAAGATGGAGATCAAAAGGAGCAAAATGATATTGGCCATATCATGTCACTATTTGATTGCATGTGATGTTTATCATGTTTATGCATCTTATTTGCTTAGAACGACGGTAGTAAATAAGATCATCCCTCATTAAAATTTCAAGAAAGTGTTCCCCCTAACTGTGCACCGTTGCGAAAGTTCGTCGTTTCGAAGCACCACGTGATGATCGGGTGTGATAGATTCTTACGTTCACATACAATGGGTGTAAGCCAGATTTACACACGCGAAACACTTAGGTTAACTTGATGAGCCTAGCATGTACAGACATGGCCTCGGAACACAAGAGACCGAAAGGTCGAGCATGAGTCATATAGTAGATACGATCAACATGAAGATGTTCACCGATGATGACTAGTCCGTCTCATGTGATGATCGGACACGGCCTAGTTGACTCGGATCATGTAATCACTTAGATGACTAGAGGGATGTCTATCTGAGTGGGAGTTCACAAGATGAACTTAATTATCCTGAACATAGTCAAAAGATCTTTGCAAATTATGTCGTAAGATCGCGCTTTAGTTCCACTGTTTAGATACGTTCCTAGAGAAAATATAGTTGAAAGTTGACAGTAGCGATTATGCGGACAGTAGAAAGTTTATGTCCTTAATGCACCGCTCAGTGTGTTGAACCCCAAATGTCGTTTGTGGATGTTGCGAACGTCGGACATACATGTTTTGATAACTACGTGATAGTTCAGCTAAACGGTTTAGAGTTGAGGCACCAAAAGACGATTTCGAAACATCGCGGAACATATGAGATGTTTCAAGGGCTGAAATTGGGATTTCAGGCTCGTGCCCACGTCAAGAGGTATAAGACCTCCGACGATTTTCTTAGCCTGCAAACTAAGGGAGAAAAGCTCAATCGTTGAGCTTGTGCTCAGATTGCCTGAGTGCAACAATCACTTGAATCGAGTGGGAGTTGATCTTCCAGATGAGATAGTGATGTTTCTCCAAAGTCATTGCCACCAAGCTGCTATAGCTTCGTGATCAACTATAACATATCAGGGATAGATATGATGATCCTTGAGGTATTCGCGATGTTTGACACTGCGAAAGTAGAAATCAAGAAGGAGCATCAATTGTTGATGGTTGGTGAAACCACTAGTTTCAATAAGGGCAAGGGCAAGAAGGGATACTTCATGAAACGGCAAATCAGTTGCTGCTCTAGTGAGGAAACCCAAGGTTGAACCCAAACCCGAGACTAAGTGCTTCTATAATAAGGGGAACAACCACTGGAGCAGGATTATCCTAGATACTTGGTAGATAAGAAGGCTGGCAAGGTCGATAGAAGTATATTGGATATACATTATGTTAATGTGTACTTTACTAGTACTCCTAGTAGCACCAGGGTATTAGATACTGGTTCGGTTACTAAGTGTTAGTAACTCGAAATAAAAGAGCTACGGAATAAACGGAGACTAGCTAAAGGTGAGCTGACGATATGTGTTGGAAGTGTTTCCAAGTTTGATGTGATCAAACATCGCACGCTCCCTCTACCATCAAGATTAGTATTAAACCTGAATAATTGTCATTTGGTGTTTGCGTTGAGCATAGACATGATTGGATTATGTCTATCGCAATATGGTTATTCATTTAAGGAGAATAATGGTTACTCTATTTATTTGAATAATACCTTCAATGGTCTTGCACCTAAAGGAATGGTTTATTGAATCTCGATCATAGTGATACACATTTTCATGCCAAAAGATATAAGATAGTAATGATAGTACCACTTACTTGTGGCACTGCCATGTAAGTCATATTGGTATAAAACGCATGAAGAAGCTCCATGTTGATGGATCTTTGGACTCACTTGTTTTTGAAAAGTTTGAGACATGTGAACCATGTCTATTGGTGTATACGCATGAAGAAACTCCATGCAGATGGATCGTTTGGACTCACTTGTTTTTGAATCACTTGAGATATGCAAATCATACCACATGGGCAAGATGACTGAAAAGCCTCGGTTTTAGTAAGATGGAACAAGATAGCAACTTGTTGGAAGTAACACATTTTGATGTGTGCAGTGTTGGGTTTCGTAGTAATTTCAAAAAAATTCCTACGCACACGCAAGATCATGTGATGCATAGCAACGAGGGGAGAGTATTGTCTACGTACCCAACGCAGACCGACTGCGGAAGCGATGACACGACGTAGAGGAAGTAGTCGTACGTCTTCTCGATCCAACCGATCAAGCACCGAAACTACGGCACCTCCGAGTTTGAGCACACGTTCAGCTCGATGACGATCCCCGGACTCCGATCCAGCAAAGTGTCGGGGAAGAGTTTCGTCAGCACGACGGCGTGGTGACGATCTTGATGAACTACAGCAGCAGGGCTTCGCCTAAACTCCACTACAGTATTATCGAGGAATATGGTGGCAGGGGGCACCGCACACGGCTAAGGAATCGATCACGTGGATCAACTTGTGTCAACTTGTGTGTTTAGAGGTGCCCCTGCCTCAGTATATAAAGGAGCCAAGGGGGGAGAGGGGCGCCGGCCAAGGAGGAGGGCGCAGGAGGAGTCCTACTCCTACCGGGAGTAGGATTCCCCCCCCCAATCCTATTCCAACTAGGATTCCCAAGGGGGAAAGAGGGAGAGGGGTGGCCGGCCACCTCTCCTAGTCCTAATAGGACTAGGGGAAGGGGGAGGCGCGCAGCCCCCTTGGGCTGCCCCTTTCTCCTTTCCACTAAGGCCCATGATGGCCCAAATAGCTCCCGGGGGGTTCCGGTAACCCTCCCGGTATTCCGGTAAAATCCCGATTTCACCCGGAACACTTCCGATATCCAAATATAGGCTTCCAATATATCAATCTTTACGTCTCGACCATTTCGAGACTCCTCGTCATGTCCGTGATCACATCCGGGACTCCGAACAACCTTCGGTACATCAAAATGCATAAACTCATAATATAACTGTCATCGTAACCTTAAGCGTGCGGACCCTACGGGTTCGAGAACAATGTAGACATGACCGAGACACGTCTCCGGTCAATAACCAATAGCGGGACCTGGATGCCCATATTGGCTCCTACATATTCTACGAAGATCTTTATCGGTCAGACCGCATAACAACATACGTTGTTCCCTTTGTCATCGGTATGTTACTTGCCCGAGATTCGATCGTCGGTATCCAATACCTAGTTCAATCTCGTTACTGGCAAGTCTCTTTACTCGTTCCGTAATACATCATCTCACAACTAACATATTAGTTGTAATGCTTGCAAGGCTTATGTGATGTGTATTACCGAGAGGGCCCAGAGATACCTCTCTGACAATCGGAGTGACAAATCCTAATCTCGAAATACGCCAACCCAACATCGACCATTGGAGACACCTGTAGTACTCCTTTATAATCACCCAGTTACGTTGTGACGTTTGGTAGTACCCAAAGTGTTCCTCCGGTAAACGGGAGTTGCATAATCTCATAGTCATAGGAACATGTATAAGTCATGAAGAAAGCAATAGCAACATACTAAACGATCGGGTGCTAAGCTAATGGAATGGGTCATGTCAATCAGATCATTCTACTAATGATGTGACCTCGTTAATCAAATAACAACTCATTGTTCATGGTTAGGAAACATAACCATCTTTGATTAACGAGCTAGTCAAGTAGAGGCATACTAGTGACACTTTGTTTGTCTATGTATTCACACATGTATTATGTTTCCGGTAAATACAATTCTAGCATGAATAATAAACATTTATCATGATTATAAGGAAATAAATAATAACTTTATTATTGCCTCTAGGGCATATTTCCTTCAGTCTCCCACTTGCACTAGAGTCAATAATCTAGATTACACTGTAATGATTCTAACACCCACGGAGCTTTGGTGCTGATCATGTTTTGCTCGTGGAAGAGGCTTAGTCAACGGGTCTGCAACATTCAGATTCGTATGTATCTTGCAAATCTCTATGTCTCCCACCTGGACTAGATCCCGGATGGAGTTGAAGCGTCTCTTGATGTGTTTGGTCCTTTTGTGAAATCTGGATTCCTTTGCCAAGGCAATTGCACCAGTATTGTCACAAAAGATTTTCATTGGACCCGATGCACTAGGTATGACACCTAGATCGGATATGAACTCCTTCATCCAGACTCCTTCATTTGCTGCTTCCGAAGCAGCTATGTATTCCGCTTCACATGTAGATCCCGCTACGACGCTTTGTTTAGAACTGCTCCAACTGACAGCTCCACCGTTTAATGTAAACACGTATCCGGTTTGCGATTTAGAATCGTCCGGATCAGTGTCAAAGCTTGCATCAACGTAACCTTTTACGATGAGCTCTTTGTCACCTCCATATACGAGAAACATATCCTTAGTCCTTTTCAGGTATTTCAGGATGTTCTTGACCGCTGTCCAGTGATCCACTCCTGGATTACTTTGGTACCTCCCTGCTAAACTTATAGCAAGGCACACATCAGGTCTGGTACACAGCATTGCATACATGATAGAGCCTATGGCTGATGCATAGGGAACATCTTTCATATTCTCTCTATCTTCTGCATTGGTCGGGCATTGAGTCTTACTCAATTTCACACCTTGTAACACAGGCAAGAACCCTTTCTTTGCTTGATCCATTTTGAACTTCTTCAAAATTTTGTCAAGGTATGTGCTTTGTGAAAGTCCAATTAAGCGTCTTGATCTATCTCTATAGATCTTAATGCCTAATATGTAAGCAGCTTCACCGAGGTCTTTCATTGAAAAACTTTTATTCAAGTATCCCTTTATGCTATCCAGAAATTCTATATCATTTCCAATCAGTAATATGTCATCCACATATAATATCAGAAATGCTACAGAGCTCCCACTCACTTTCTTGTAAATACAGGCTTCTCCGAAAGTCTGTATAAAACCAAATGCTTTGATCACACTATCAAAACGTTTATTCCAACTCCGAGAGGCTTGCACCAGTCCATAAATGGATCGCTGGAGCTTGCACACTTTGTTAGCTCCCTTTGGATCGACAAAACCTTCTGGTTGCATCATATACAACTCTTCTTCCAGAAATCCATTCAGGAATGCAGTTTTGACATCCATTTGCCAAATTTCATAATCATAAAATGCGGCAATTGCTAACATGATTCGGACGGACTTAAGCATCGCTACGGGTGAGAAGGTCTCATCGTAGTCAATCCCTTGAACTTGCCGAAAACCTTTTGCGACAAGTCGAGCTTTGTAGACAGTAACATTACCATCAGCGTCAGTCTTCTTCTTAAAGATCCATTTATTCTCAATTGCTTGCCGATCATCGGGCAAGTCAACCAAAGTCCATACTTTGTTCTCATACATGGATCCCATCTCAGATTTCATGGCTTCAAGCCACTTTGCGGAATCTGGGCTCACCATCGCTTCTTCATAGTTCGTAGGTTCATCATGATCTAGTAGCATGACCTCCAGAACAGGATTACCGTACCACTCTGGTGCGGATCTTACTCTGGTTGATCTACGAGGTTCAGCAGTATCTTGATCTGAAGTTTCATGATCATTATCATTGGCTTCCTCACTAACTGGTGTAGGTGTCACTGAAACAGTTTTCTGTGATGAACTACTTTCCAGTAAGGGAGCGGGTACAGTTACCTCGTCAAGTTCTACTTTCCTCCCACTCACTTCTTTCGAGAGAAACTCCTTCTCTAGAAATGATCCATTCTTAGCAACGAATGTCTTGCCTTCGGATCTGTGATAGAAGGTGTACCCAACAGTTTCCTTTGGGTATCCTATGAAGACACATTTCTCCGATTTGGGTTCGAGCTTATCAAGTTGAAGCTTTTTCACATAAGCATCGCAGCCCCAAACTTTAAGAAACGACAACTTTGGTTTCTTGCCAAACCACAGTTCATAAGGCGTCGTCTCAACGGATTTTGATGGTGCCCTATTTAACGTGAATGCGGCCGTCTCTAAAGCATATCCCCAAAAAATAGCGGTAAATCAGTAAGAGACATCATAGATCGCACCATATCTAGTAAAGTACGATTACGACGTTCGGACACACCATTACGCTGTGGTGTTCCGAGTGGCGTGAGTTGCGAAACTATTACACAGTTTTTCAAATGTACACCAAACTCGTAACTCAAATATTCTCCTCCACGATCAGATCGTAGAAACTTTATTTTCTTGTTACGATGATTTTCAACTTCACTCTGAAATTCTTTGAACTTTTCAAATGTTTCAGACTTATGTTTCATTAAGTAGATATACCCATATCTGCTTAAATCATCTGTGAAGGTGAGAAAATAACGATATCCGCCATGAGCCTCAATATTCATCGGGCCACATACATCAGTATGTATGATTTCCAACAAATCTGTTGCTCTCTCCATAGTACCGGAGAACGGTGTTTTAGTCATCTTGCCCATGAGGCACGGTTCGCAAGTACCAAGTGATTCATAATCAAGTGGTTCCAAAAGTCCATCAGTATGGAGTTTCTTCATGCGCTTTATACCGACATGACCTAAACGACAGTGCCACAAATAAGTTGCACTTTCATTATCAACTCTGCATCTTTTGGCTTCAATATTATGAATATGTGTATTACTACTATCGAGATTCAATAAGAATAGACCACTCTTCAAGGGTGCATGACCATAAAAGATATTACTCATATAAATAGAACAACCATTATTCTCTGATTTAAATGAATAACCGTCTCGCATTAAACAAGATCCAGATATAATGTTCATGCTCAACGCTGGCACCAAATAACAATTATTTAGGTCTAATATTAATCCCGAAGGTAGATGTAGAGGTAGCGTGCCGACTGCGATCACATCGACTTTGGAACCGTTTCCCACGCGCATCGTCACCTCGTCCTTTGCCAGTGCCCGCTTATTCCGTAGTCCCTGTTTCGAGTTGCAAATATTAGCAACAGAACCAGTATCAAATACCCAGGTGCTACTGCGAGCTCTAGTAAGGTACACATCAATAACATGTATATCACATATACCTTTGTTCACCTTGCCATCCTTCTTATTCGCCAAATACTTGGGGCAGTTCCGCTTCCAGTGACCAGTCTGCTTGCAGTAGAAGCACTCAGTTTCAGGCTTAGGTCCAGACTTGGGTTTCTTCTCTTGAGCAGCAACTTGCTTGCCGTTCTTCTTGAAGTTCCCCTTTTTCTTCCCTTTGCCCTTTTTCTTGAAACTAGTGGTCTTGTTAACCATCAACACTTGATGCTCCTTCTTGATTTCTACCTCCGCAGCTTTCAGCATTGCGAAGAGCTCGGGAATAGTCTTGTTCATCCCTTGCATATTATAGTTCATCACGAAGCTCTTGTAGCTTGGTGGCAGTGATTGGAGAATTCTGTCAATGACGCAATCATCCGGAAGATTAACTCCCAATTGAATCAAGTGATTATTATACCCAGACATTTTGAGTATATGCTCACTGACAGAACTGTTCTCCTCCATCTTGCAGCTATAGAACTTATTGGAGACTTCATATCTCTCAATTCGGGCATTTGCTTGAAATATTAACTTCAACTCCTGGAACATCTCATATGCTCCATGACGTTCAAAACGTCGTTGAAGTCCCGATTCTAAGCCGTAAAGCATGGCACACTGAACTATCGAGTAGTCATCAGCTTTGCTCTGCCAGACATTCATAACATCTGGTGTTGCTCCAGCAGCAGGCCTGGCACCCAGCGGTGCTTCCAGGACGTAATTTTTCTGTGCAGCAATGAGGATAATCCTCAAGTTACGGACCCAGTCCGTGTAATTGCTACCATCATCTTTCAACTTTGCTTTCTCAAGGAACGCATTAAAATTCAACGGAACAACAGCACGAGCCATCTATCTACAATCAACATAAACAAGCAAGATACTATCAGGTACTAAGTTCATGATAAATTTAAGTTCAATTAATCATATTATTTAAGAACTCCCACATAGATAGACATCCCTCTAATCCTCTAAGTGATTACGTGATCCAAATCAACTAAACCATGACCGATCATCACGTGAGATGGAGTAGTTTTCAATGGTGAACATCGTTATGTTGATCATATCAACTATATGATTCACGCTCGACCTTTCGGTCTCCGTGTTCCGAGGCCATATCTGCATATGCTAGGCTCGTCAAGTTTAACCTGAGTATTCTGCATGTGCAAAACTGGCTTGCACCCGTTGTAGATGGACGTAGAGCTTATCACACCCGATCATCACGTGGTGTCTGGGCACGACGAACTTTCGCAACGGTGCATACTCAGGGAGAACACTTCTTGATAATTTAGTGAGAGATCATCTTATAATGCTACCGTCAATCAAAGCAAGATAAGATGCATAAAAAGATAAACATCACATGCAATCAATATAAGTGATATGATATGGTCATCATCATCTTGTGCTTGTGATCTCCATCTCCGAAGCACCGTCATGATCACCATCGTCACCGGCGCGACACCTTGATCTCCATCGTAGCATCATTGTCGTCTCGCCAATCTTATGCTTCCACGACTATCACTACCGTTTAGTAATAAAGTAAAGCATTACATCGCGATTGCATTGCATACAATAAAGCGACAACCATATGGATCCTGCCAGTTGCCGATAACTCGGTTACAAAACATGATCATCTCATACAATAAAATTCAGCATCATGCTTTGACCATATCACATCACAACATGCCCTGCAAAAACAAGTTAGACGTCCTCTACTTTGTTGTTGCTTGTTTTACGTGGCTGCTACGGGCTTAAGTAAGAACCAATCTCACCTACGCATCAAAACCACAACGATAGTTTGTCAAATAGACTCCGTTTTAACCTTCGCAAGGACCGGGCGTAGCCATACTTGGTTCAACTAAAGTTGGAGAGACAGTCGCCCGCAAGCCATCTCTGTGCAAAGCACGTCGAGGGAACCGGTCTCGCGTAAGCGTACGCGTAAGGTTGGTCTGGGTCGTCTCGTCCAACAATACCGCCGAACCAAAATATGACATGCTGGTAGGCAGTATGACTTGTATCGTCCACAACTCACTTGTGTTCTACTCGTGCATATAACATCAACATCAATAACCTAGGCTCGGATGCCACTGTTGGGTTTCGTAGTAATTTCAAAAAAATTCCTACGCACACGCAAGATCATGTGATGCATAGCAACGAGGGGAGAGTATTGTCTACGTACCCAACGCAGACCGACTGCGGAAGCGATGACACGATGTAGAGGAAGTAGTCGTACGTCTTCTCGATCCAACCGATCAAGCACCGAAACTACGGCACCTCCGAGTTTGAGCACACGTTCAGCTCGATGACGATCCCCGGACTCCGATCCAGCAAAGTGTCGGGGAAGAGTTTCGTCAGCACGACGGCGTGGTGACGATCTTGATGAACTACAGCAGCAGGGCTTCGCCTAAACTCCACTACAGTATTATCGAGGAATATGGTGGCAGGGGGCACCGCACACGGCTAAGGAATCGATCACGTGGATCAACTTGTGTCAACTTGTGTGTTTAGAGGTGCCCCAGCCTCAGTATATAAAGGAGCCAAGGGGGGAGAGGGGCGCCGGCCAAGGAGGAGGGCGCAGGAGGAGTCCTACTCCTACCGGGAGTAGGACTCCCCCCCCCCCAATCCTATTCCAACTAGGATTCCCAAGGGGGAAAGAGGGAGAGGGGTGGCCGGCCACCTCTCCTAGTCCTAATAGGACTAGGGGAAGGGGGAGGCGTGCAGCCCCCTTGGGCTGCCCCTTTCTCCTTTCCACTAAGGCCCATGATGGCCCAAATAGCTCCCGGGGGGTTCCGGTAACCCTCCCGGTATTCCGGTAAAATCCCGATTTCACCCGGAACACTTCCGATATCCAAATATAGGCTTCCAATATATCAATCTTTATGTCTCGACCATTTTGAGACTCCTCGTCATGTCCGTGATCACATCCGGGACTCCGAACAACCTTCAGTACATCAAAATGCATAAATTCATAATATAACTGTCATCGTAACCTTAAGCGTGCGGACCCTACGGGTTCGAGAACAATGTAGACATGACCGAGACACGTCTCCGGTCAATAACCAATAGCGGGACCTGGATGCCCATATTGGCTCCTACATATTCTACGAAGATCTTTATCGGTCAGACCGCATAACAACATACGTTGTTCCCTTTGTCATCGGTATGTTACTTGCCCGAGATTCGATCGTCGGTATCCAATACCTAGTTCAATCTCGTTACTGGCAAGTCTCTTTACTCGTTCCGTAATACATCATCTCACAACTAACATATTAGTTGTAATGCTTGCAAGGCTTATGTGATGTGTATTACCGAGAGGGCCCAGAGATACCTCTCCGACAATCGGAGTGACAAATCCTAATCTCGAAATACGCCAACCCAACATCGACCATTGGAGACACCTGTAGTACTCCTTTATAATCACCCAGTTACGTTGTGACGTTTGGTAGTACCCAAAGTGTTCCTCCGGTAAACGGGAGTTGCATAATCTCATAGTCATAGGAACATGTATAAGTCATGAAGAAAGCAATAGCAACATACTAAACGATCGGGTGCTAAGCTAATGGAATGGGTCATGTCAATCAGATCATTCTACTAATGATGTGACCTCGTTAATCAAATAACAACTCATTGTTCATGGTTAGGAAACATAACCATCTTTGATTAACGAGCTAGTCAAGTAGAGGCATACTAGTGACACTTTGTTTGTCTATGTATTCACACATGTATTATGTTTCCGGTAAATACAATTCTAGCATGAATAATAAACATTTATCATGATTATAAGGAAATAAATAATAACTTTATTATTGCCTCTAGGGCATATTTCCTTCATGCAGTCCAATGAGTGCTGAGGCATGCAGTGAATATCGTTATGTTCTTACTTCACAGATGATTCGAGTAGGTGTTGAGTATATTTACTTGATGAAACACAAGTCTGAATTATTGAATGGTTCAAGTAATTTCATAGTGAAGTTGAAGATCATCGTGACAAGAGGATAAAATGTCTATGATATGATCATAGAGATGAGTATCTGAGTTACGAGCTTTGGCACACAATTAAGACATTGTGGAAATTGTTTCACAATTAATACCACCTGGAACACCATAGTGTGATGGTGTGTCCGAACATCATAGTTGCACCCTATTGGATATGGTGCATACCATGATGTCTCTTATCGAATTACCACTATTATTCATGGGTTAGGCATTAGAGACAACCGCACTCACTTTAATAGGGCACCATGTAATTCCGTTGAGACGACATCGTTTGAACTATGGTTTGGAGAAACCTAAGTTGTCGTTTCTTAAAAGTTTGGGGATGCGACGCTTATGTGAAAAAAGTTTCAGGTTGATAAGCTCGAACCCAAAGCGGATAAAATGCATCTTCATAGGACACCCAAAACAGTTGGGTATACCTCCTAATTCAGCTCCGAAAGCAATAGGGATTGTTTCTTGAATCGGGTCCTTTCTCGAGGAAAAGTTTGTCTTGAAAGAATTGAGTGGGCGGATGGTGGAGACTTGATGAGGTTATTGAACCGTCACTTCAACAAGTGTGTAACAGGGCACAGGAAATTGTTCCTGTAGCGCCTACACCAATTGAAGTAGAAGCTTATGATAGTGATCATGAAGTTTTGGATCAAGTCACTACCGTACCTCGTAGGGTGACAAGGATGCGTACTGTTTTAGAGTGGTACAGTAATCCTGTCTTGAAGGTCATGTTGCTAGACAACAATGAACCTACGAGCTATGGAGAAGTGATGGTGGGCCCAAATTCCAACAAATGGTTAGAAGCCATGAAATCTGAGATAGGATCCATGTATCAGAACAAAGCATGGACTTTGGTGGACTTGTCCGGTGATCAGCAAGCCATTGAGATAAATGGATCTTTAAGAAGAAGACGGGCGTGGGCGGTAATGTCACCGTCTATGAAGCTCGACTTGTGGCGAAGAGTTTTTCACAAGTTCAAGGAGTTGACTACGATGAGATTTTCTCATCCGTAGCAATGCTTAAGTCCGTCAGAATCATGTTAGCATTAGCTGCATTTATGAAATCTGGCAGATGGATGTCAAAACAAGTTTCCTTACCAGTCTTCGTAAGGAAAGGTTGTATGTGATACAATCAGAAAGTTTTTGTTGATCCTAAGGATGCTAAAAGGTATGTTGGCTCCAGCGATCCTTCTAAGGACTGGAGTAAGCATCTCAGAGTTGGAATATGCGCTTTGATGGAATGATCAAAGATTTTGGGTTTGTATAAAGTTTATGAGAAACTTGTATTTCCAAAGAAGTGAGTGGGAGCACTATAGAATTTCTGATGAGTATATGTTGTTGACATATTGTTGATCAGAAATGATGTAGAATTTCTAGAAAGCATATAGGGTTGTTTGAAAAGTGTTTTTCAATGGAAAACCTGGATTAGGCTACTTGAACAATAAGCATCAAGATCTATAAGATAGATCAAAATGTTTAATAATACTTTCAAATGAGCACATACCTTGACATAATCTTGAAGGTGTTCAAGATGGATCAGTCAAAGAACGAGTTCTTGCATGAGTTGTAAGGTATGAAGTTAAGAGTTAAAGCTCGACCACGGCAGAAGAGAGAGAAAGGACGAAGGTCGTCCCCTGTGCTTCAGACATAGGCTCTACAGTATGCTATGCTAAGTACCGCACCTGATGTGTGCCTTGCTACATACCTGGCAAAAGGGTACAAAGGTGATCAAGGAGTAGATCACCAGATAGCGGTCAAAATTATCCTTAGAGGAATAAGGATATGTTTCTCGGTTATGGAGGTGATAAAGAGTTCGACGTAAAGAGTTGCGTTGATGCAAGCTTTAACACCTATCCGTATGACTCTGAGTAGCAAAACGGATACGTATAGTGGAGCAACCATTTGGAATAGCTCCAAGTGGAGCGTGGAAGCAGCATTTACAATATGACCTAGAGATTCGAAGTACACACGGATCTGAATGTTGCAGACCCGTTGACTAAAACCTCTCTCACAAGCAAAACATGATCAAACCCAAGAACTCATTGAGTCTTAATCACATGATGATGTGAACTAGTTTAGACACTAGTAAACTCTTTGGATGTTGGTCACATGGCGATGTGACCTGTCAGTGTTAATCACATAGCGATGTGAACTAGATTATTGACTCTAGTGCAAGTGGGAGACTATTGGAAATATGCCCTAGAGGCAATAATAAATTAGTTATTATTATTATATTTCCTTGTTCATGATAATCGTTTATTATCCATGCTATAATTGTATTGATAGGAAACTCAGATACATGTGTGGGTACATAGACAACACCATGTCCCTAGTAAGCCTCTAGTTGACTAGCTCATTGATCAATAGATGGTTACGGTTTCCTGACCATGGACATTGGATGTCGTTGATAACGGGATCACATCATTAGGAGAATGATGTGATGGACAAGACCCAATCCTAAGCCTAGCACAAAGATCGTAGTTCGTATGCTAAAGCTTTTCTAATGTCAAGTATCATTTCCTTAGACCATGAGATTGTGCAACTCCCGGATACCGTAGGAATGCTTTGGGTGTACCAAACGTCACAACATAACTGGGTGGCTATAAAGGTACACTACAGGTATCTCCGAAAGTGTCTGTTGGGTTGGCATGAATCGAGACTAGGATTTGTCACTCCAGTAAACGGAGAGGTATCTTTGGGCCCACTCGGTAGGACATCATCATAATGTGCACAATGTGATCAAAGAGTTGATTGCGGGATGATGTGTTACAGAACGAGTAAAGAGACTTGCCAGTAACGAGATTGAACAAGGTATCGGTATACCGACGATCGAATCTCGGGCAAGTACAATACCGCTAGACAAAGGGAATTGTATACGGGATTGATTGAGTCCTTGACATCGTGGTTCATCCGATGAGATCATCGTGGAACATGTGGGAGCCAACATGGGTATCCAGATCCCGCTGTTGGTTATTGACCGGAGAACGTCTCGGTCATGTCTGCATGGTTCCCGAACCCGTAGGGTCTACACACTTAAGCTTCGATGACGCTAGGGTTATAAAGGAAGTTTGTATGTGGTTACCGTATGTTGTTCAGAGTCCCGGATGAGATCTCGGACGTCACGAGGAGTTCCGAAATGGTCCGGAGGTAAAGATTTATATATGGGAAGTCCTATTTTGGCCACCGAAAAATGTTCGGGATTTTTCGGTATTGTACGGGGAAGGTTCTAGAAGGTTCCGGAGTGGGGCCCACCTGCATGGGGGGACCCACATGAACGTGGGTAGTGGGGTTAAGGCCCCACACCCCTGGTCAAGGCGCACCAAGATCCCCCCTTAGAAGGAATAAGATCATATCCCGAAGGGATAAGATCAAGATCCCTAAAAAGGGGGATAACAATCGGTGGGGAAAGGAAAGGATGGGATTTCTTTCCTCCCACCTTTGCCAACGCCCCAATGGACTTGGAGGGCAAGAAATAAGCCCCCTCCACCCCTATATATAGTGGGTATGCGCATGGGAGCTGCACCCAAGTTCTGGCGCAGCCCTCCCCCTCTCCCAAGTCCTCCTCTCCCGCGGTGCTTGGCGAAGCCCTGCAGGATTGCCACGCTCCTCCATCACCACCACGCCGTTGTGCTGCTGCTGGATGGAGTCTTCCTCAACCTCTCCCTCTCTCCTTGCTAGATCAAGGCATGGGAGACGTCACCGGGCTGTACGTGTGTTGAACGCGGAGGTGCCGTCCGTTCGGCACTAGGATCTCCGGTGATTTTGGATCACGACGAGTACGAATCCTTCAACCCCATTCTCTTGAACGCTTCCGCTTAGAGATCTACAAGGGTATGTAGATGCACTCTCCTTCCCCTCGTTGCTGGTTTCTCCATAGATAGATCTTGGTGACACGTAGGAAAATTTTGAATTTCTGCTACGTTCCCCAACAGATGTAAGTGATGAGGCCATCAAGGTTTGCAAAGGGGCCAATTCTATTTTCTTCAGCTTCATGTGTGCCATCATCACGGGGAGCAGAGGGACCAGGATTGAAGTCTATCCCCGTGACTTTTTGTTTTCCTTTGCCGAAGCCTTAGCAAACTGGAAGTTGCACTTGAAGAGATTGTCGTCACGACACCAGAGCAATGATGATGGGTCGGCTTCTTCAGGCTGTGGTCCACGGACCATGCAAGGATAGAATTCTTGCGCAATGGCTTCAGCTTTGTTCTTGGGGGGAAGGCCTCGATAGAGAATATCACCCTAAGGGCTCTTGATAGCATTTTTCTCTGCGTACTCCTGGGTGACAAACTTGTACTTGTACCACTGTTCAGCCCAATAGCATCGAATCCATTGGATCCAAGTCTTGCGCTGATTGTAATCTTCTTCAGGATCTATTTTATACATTTCTGCCAGATCATCAGGCGGATCCCTTGAAGTTCCGCCACGACGCTGTCTGCCACCCTTCCTTGCTGATTTTTCTGCAGCCATGAACTTCAAGCTGAATGACTTCAATATGTTCAGAGGCTTCAGAGATTTACGCTTGCTAGTCAAGCAGGAACTGGCTTCAGGAGAATTGATATGATGTTGTAAGTATTCTGCAAACGAATGCAGACTATGAGAACCAAGGGATTCTCCCACGGACATGTACCTGTGACAGCATTAGAGATGCGAGGGAAGGGGAAGAGGTCATATGCATTCTCAGAAGATTTTGAAGATAAATCAGTTTGAAGATATTGACCTCATGATGCGAAGACATTCACTTATATAGGTGAGTTGGTTCCAGAGTTGTACCAATCCGTGAATGAGTACAAGTGAGGAATCAAACTAGACAGGAAATCTAAGTGAATTGACTCGGCAGTATGAGATGCAGACAGAATAGATCTAACATTGAATAGGCAGAAACTACTTTTGGTAAACAGGATGAGTCTTGAAGATCAAAAAGGTGGTAAAAATAGAGTTATAATTACCGCACGAAGAACTGCTAGATGGGAAGAATAGGAGACTGAGAAGTTCAGCCCACCGTGCCCTAACTTGGCGACGGAGGACACCTGCGGCGACGGCGGAGAGGACGATGTCCGCGGCCGGCGTGAGGACGGCGTCGAAGAAGTCGCGGCAGCTAAGCGCTTCGTCGCCGGCGTCGTCGCGACCTAGCGGTGGCGCTAGGGTTTTGACGGAGGTGGAGAGGTGGAAGAAGGATTTCTTTACCGCAGGGGACAAGTATTTATAAGTAGGTGATAGACACAGCGCAATTACGCTGGTGCCCCTGGCGGTTCGCATCTGAGGGGTACGTGGCAAGCATGCAACATACTTAGAATTGTCCCACGTTCCCACGCCCGCCAGGCATGTCGGAGAGTTGTTCCGGCTTCTCCGGATTTCAACAATAAAGATAAGTCATTTAAAACATATTTAATCTTTGTCTCTTTGCCTTCTACTGACTAGGACGTACAGAAGACATTCGACAGTTTTAATAGAATGCATATGATTTGGACAGATAGAGTTTGAGATAGGAAGCATAGAGAGGTTAGGGTCCGATCACATTCACTTAGTTCAAAAGATCCAATCTTGAAGACATAGCTATAAGTGAATGCTGTAGAGGACAGAACACCAGTATATATATATCAGAAAGCAATCAAATCATCATAGTGTAGAAGATCATGAAGATAAATTGAAACTGAAGACAAACCAAATGCGAAGTCTTTGCAAAAGTAACGCCATGAGTGAAACACTTCAAACAGAGAAAGTTGGTGGTGGCGTTACCCACCGTATAGGAAGTATTAGACCCAGACACGGCGCACAATTATCATGGCGCTCCGAAGTCAAATTCCATGTTAATGTATTCACACTCAGAGTGTAAATCTTCATTGATTGAAGATATACATTACTTTGTGTGTTGCACATCTAAGTCATCAACATGCATAAGTGTTAGGATGTGTGCCTGATCACAGGACATTCGAGGATTCCAAGATATTTAGCTCACACCGTAACTTGCAAAACCTTTTCTCATCCAAGGGCTTTGTGAAGATATCTGCCAGCTGCTCTTCAGTGTTGACGTGCATGATATCTATATCTTCCTTCATAACATGATCTCTGAGAAAGTGATGACGTATTTCAATGTGCTTTGTCTTCGAGTGCTGGACTGGATTGTTGGCTATCTTGATGGCACTTTCGTTGTCGCAGAAGAGAGGTACTTGTTTCAGGTTGATGCCATAATCCTTGAGAGTTTGCTTCATCCATAGAAGCTGAGCACAACAGGATCCAGCAGCAATGTATTCAGATTCAGCAGTTGAGAGTGATACACAGTTCTGCTTCTTTGAAGACCAACAGACAAGTGATCGACCAAGAAAATGACATGTGCCTGATGTAGACTTGCGATCCACCTTGTCACCAGCATAATCAGCATCCGAGAATCCAACCAAGTCAAACTTTGAGCCCTTGGGATACCATAATCCGAGTGTTGGGGTGTAAGCCAAATATCGAAGAATTCGCTTCACAGCTAAGTGATGCGATTCCTTTGGTGCCGCTTGGAATCGAGCACACATGCAAACACTAAGCATAATATCTGGCCTAGATGCACATAAATAAAGCAAAGAACCAATCATGGAGCGGTATACCTTTTGATCGAACTCTTTACCATTGTCGTCGGGACCAAGATGGTGTTTGGCTGGCATTGGCGTCGTGTAGCCTTTGCAGTCTTCCATTCCAAACTTCTTCAGACAATCTTTGAGGTATTTTTCTTGAGATATGAAGATGCCATTTCGTTGCTGACGAATTTGAAGACCAAGGAAGAACTTCAGCTCACCCATCATGGACATTTGATATTGCTCTTGCATCATGTACCCAAACTCATCACTGTACTTCTGGTTGGTGCAGCCGAAGATTATGTCATCCACATATATTTGGCACACAAACAGTTCACCATCATATGTCTTCGTGAAGAGTGTGGGATCGAGGGATCCAGGTTTGAAGCCTTTGCTCTTCAGGAAGTCTTTGATTGTATCATACCAGGCACGAGGAGCTTGTTTGAGGCCATACAGTGCTTTGTTTAGCTTGTACACCATATCAGGATGTTTTGGATCTTCAAAGCCAGGTGGTTGTGCGACATATACTTCTTCTTCAATCTTGCCATTGAGAAATGCACTCTTTACATCCATTTGATATAGCAAGATGTTGTGATGATTAGCATAGGCTAGCAGTATGCGAATAGCTTCAAGTCTAGCAACAGGAGCAAATGTTTCATCGAAGTCAATTCCTTCAACTTGAGTATATCCTTGAGCCACAAGACGTGCTTTGTTTCTGACGACTTGACCATGCTCATCTTGCTTGTTTCGATATATCCATTTTGTTCCAATAATGTTATGCTTGCGAGGGTCAGGGCGCTTGACAAGTTCCCAAACATTATTCAGCTTGAACTGTTGAAGTTCTTCTTGCATGGCTTGAATCCATTCAGGTTCCATAAAAGGCTTCAGCAACTTTCTTGGGTTCTGATATTGACACAAATGAAAAGTGCCCACAGAAGTTTGCTAACTGTGTTGCTCTTGAGTGAGTAAGCGGACCAGGCGCGTTGATGCTGTCAATTATCTTCTCGATTTGTACTTCATTTGCAACACGAGGATGAACAGGACGAAGATTTTGCTCTGGCTGATCATTGTCATCATTGGGAGGATTGTCTTCGGTCTGAGCAGTGTCTTCAGGTTGATTTGGTGCAGAGATGATAAGTTCCTCTTCAGGCTGTGCTTCAGAAGGCATGATTTCACCAGTTCCCATCAGCTTGATAGATTCACTGGAAGGAGCTTCATCAAGTGTGCTTGGCAGAAGCTCTCGTTGTGAACCATTGGTTTCATCAAATCGCACATCCACTGTTTCAACGATTTTGTAGTGGAAGAGGTTGAAGACTCTGTAAGAGTGTGAATCCTTTCCATAGCCAAGCATGAAGCCTTCGTGAGCTTTGGGTTCAAATTTTGACTTGTGATGGGGATCCTTGATCCAGCACCTAGCACCAAAGACTCTAAAGTAGCTGACATTTGGCTTCTTGCCAGTAAGGAGCTCATAGGATGTTTTGCCCAGAAGCTTATGGATGTAGACACGGTTGATGATGTGACAAGTTGTATCAATGGCTTCAGGCCAGAATTTTCTTGGTGTCTTGTACTCGTCGAGCATTGTTCGAGCCATCTCAATGAGGGTTCTATTCTTGCGCTCAACAATGCCATTTTGTTGAGGTGTATATGGAGCAGAAAATTCATGAGTGATTCCCATTGTATCCAGATAAAGATCAAGGCTGGTGTTCTTGAATTCAGTGTTGTTATCACTTCTGATATGCTTGATCTTGACGCCATAATTGTTCATTGCTCGATTGGCGAATCGTCTGAAGACATCTTGTACTTCATTCTTGTAGAGAATTATGTGCACCCATGTATATCTTGAGTAGTCATAAATAATTATGAAGCCATAGAGACACGCCGTTGTTGTGAGGGTGGAGTAGTGAGTAGGGCCAAATAAGTCCATGTGCAACAGCTCAAAGGGTTGAGACGTCGTCATTATTGTCTTCGAGGGGTGCTTGGCCCTCGTCATCTTCCCAGCTTCGCAAGCACCACACAAATGATCTTTCTTGAACTTGACACCTTTGATGCCTATGACATGCTTCTTCTTGACGAGAGTGTGCAAGTTCCTCATGCCAGCATGCCCCAGCCTTCGATGCCAGAGCCAGCATTCTGAAGCTTTTGCAAGAAGACATACGGCAAGCTGTGGACCTGCTGAGAAATCTACCATGTATAGATCACCTTTCCTATACCCTTCAAAGACTAGAGACTTGTCAGATTCCATTAGTACAAGGCAACGATATTTTCCAAATATCACAATCATGTTTAAGTCACAAAGCATTGAGACAGACATTAAGTTGAATCCAAGGGATTCAACAAGCATCACTTTATCCATGTGTTGATCCCTAGAGATTGCAACTCTACCTAGACCCAATACTTTGCTTTTACCAGTGTCAGCAAATGTGATTTGACTTTTGTCGGATGGACGTAAGGTTGAGTCCATGAGCAGACTTCGATCACCAGTCATATGATTAGTGCATCTGTTGTCAATAATCCATTCTGAAGCTTTTGGTGACATGCCCTACAGTGCAGTTAGGAGGATAGGCTTCACAAGGTATGTTGTGAAGCATAAGCATTTTATACATACTAGGATTATCACAGCATAGATCAAGATTAGAACACACAGTATGACAGATAAGAGATTCTTATGTGGAATACATAGTAAGTCATTTTATCATGCGTCCCTTTATGTTTTAGGTCCCCAGCAATAATATCGGACGCCATTGATTGCTGGCTGGAGACCACATTCTGCAAAAGAGAGTTAATTCTTCTTCACCACCCACATTTTCAGGGGTGGCTTAGAAGCAATGAGTCTAAGTGCAGCATCTGAGAATTTCGGCTTTGAAGCCCTAGTAAATAGCCTTGCAGGAAATGAATGATCCTCATGTGAATAAGCAGAAAAGTTCTTAGTTCTATGAACATAGCGGTTTGAAGACACATGCTCATATTCATGAGTCTGAGTATGATTTCCCTGCAAAACATTGGCGTTAGGGTGACTCAAGTGAGTCATGTGTTCGTAAGTAGCCGTTGGACCATATGATGCCTTTGGTCTGGGGTTTGTCTTCTTCCCTGGTGGTGTCATGATGACATTCACTGGAAGATTCTCAAGGCAGCTTTTGGGAACCCAGATCTTCTTCATAGGAGGTCCATTCCTGCAGTTAGTACCAATATACCTGGCAAACACTTCACCATTCTGATTTTTGAACAGTTTATAGTTTGCATCAAAGGATTCATCTATGATAATAGGATTAGCACAGGTAAATCCAGATAAAGTGGATGGATCCACTGAAGGTTCCTTTGCAGCAACCCATGTGGTTTTGGGATACTGCTCAGGCTTCCAATAGGAACCATCAGCATTCATTTTCCTCTCGAACCCAACACCCTCTTTCCTAGGGTTTCGGTTCAGGAATCTGCTTTTTGAGGACATCGCAGAGTGTCTGATGTCCCTTCAAACTTTTGTACATCCCTGTTTCAAGCAATGTCTTCAACCTAGCATTTTCATCAGCAATAGTAGTGGTATCCTCAGAAGAGGGGTTAGTTACCACATCAGTTGTTGAAGACAGAGCAACAGTAGCAGCAGTGGAACATTCAGCAATAGAGGTAGCGTTATCACGCTCAATGCATTTTAAGCATGGTGGTTCAAATTCATCCTGAGCGGGACTGATCTGTTGAGCGCGAAATGACTCATTCTCTTTTTGAAGATCTTCATGAGTCACTTTCAGTTTCTCAAGCTCTTGCTTCCTTTGAAGATAATCATAGGAGAGCTTTTCATAAGTGGTTGAGAGCGTCTCATGAAGACTTTCAAGTTCTTGATACTTAGCATGAAGATTTTTTATGTCTTCAACTAAGGACTGTGAACGTGTCATTTCCGCGTCCAACAGGTCATCGCTTTTGTCTAACAGTTTTTGAGTATGTTCCATAGCCCTTTGTTGTTCAGTAGCAATTTTAGCAAGTGTTTTGTAGCTGGGTTTAGATTCACAATCAGAGTCATCTTCACTTGATGTTTGAAAGTAAGCATCGCGCGATTTTACCTTGGCACCGCGTGCCATGAAGCAGTAGGTGGGAGCAGGATCGTCCTTGTCATCATCAGCGTTGGTGTGGGAGTCATTGTCTTCAGTGTTGAAGATGGACTTTGCGACGTAGGTTGTGGCCAGAGCCAGACTTGCAACACCAGAGTCGGACTCAGCTTCAGATTCCACCTTTGCCTCCTCAGAAGCAGACTCCTCCTCTGAATCCATTTCCTTGCCAACAAAAGCACGAGCCTTGCCAGATGAGCTCTTCTTGTGAGATGAAGACCTTGATGAGGACTTGGAAGAAGACTTCGAAGATTTCTTCTTCTTCTTGTCATCGGAGTCATATTCCTTGCTCTTCTTCTTCTTCTTCTCGTTGTCCCACTGAGGACACTCAGAGATGTAGTGCTCAGGCTTCTTACACTTGTGACATGTTCTCTTCTTGTTGTCTTGAGTGGAAGCTTCATCATTTCTTGAACTGGATCGTGAAGACTTTCTGAAGCCCTTCTTCTTGGTGAATTTCTGGAACTTCTTCACAAGCATAGCAAGCTCCCTTCCAATGTCTTCAGGATCATCACAACCGCAGTCAGATTCTTCTTCTTCAGATGAGGAAACAACTTTTGCCTTCAAAGCACGAGTTCGGCCATAGTTGGGGCCATAGATATCTCTTTTCTCGGAAAGCTGGAACTCATGTGTGTTGATCCTCTCAAGTATATCAGACGGATCGAGTGTCTTGAAGTCAGGACGTTCTTGTATCATGAGGGCAAGGGTGTCAAAGGAGGTGTCAAGTGATCTCAGCAGTGTCTTGACAATTTCATGCTTGGTGATCTCAGTGGCGCCGAGAGCCTGAAGCTCATTTGTGATGTCGGTGAGGCGATCAAACGCGAGCTGGACATTTTCATTGTCGTTTCTCTTGAAGCGATTGAAGAGATTGCGAAGAACACTGATCCTCTGGTCTCTCTGTGTAGAGACGCCTTCATTGACCTTGGACAGCCAGTCCCAGACTAGCTTTGACGTTTCCAGAGCACTCACACGGCCATACTGTCCTTTGGTCAGATGACCACAGATGATGTTCTTTGCAGTCGAGTCCAATTGAATGAACTTCTTGACATCAGTAGGAGTGACACCTTCACCAGTTTTGGGAACGCCATTCCTGACGACATACCAGAGGTCGACATCAATGGCTTCAAGATGCATGCGCATCTTATTCTTCCAGTAGGGATATTCTGTTCCATCAAACACGGGGCAAGCAGCGGAGACTTTGATTATCCCTGCAGTCGACATAGCTAAACTCCAGGTGGTTAAACCGAATCACACAGAACAAGGGAGTACCTTGCTCTGATACCAATTGAAACTGCTAGTTATCGACTAGAGGGGGGGTGAATAGGTGATTTTTATCAAAGTCTTCAAAACATGGAAGTTTCGAAGACAAACAATAGAAATGACCTAATTGATATGCAGCGGAAGATAGACTACAACAAGCAAGCCATAGTCAAGTATGCAATAGCGTTAACGTACGAAGACTAATAGCAGCTAGGTAGTAGGATCAGGATGGAAGATAGTATGAAGCCAATCAACAATAGTAATCAAGCAATGAAGTCAATCAGATAAGACAGATAAGCAATGACTTCACGAAGACAAACTCAAAGTAAAGGAGGGAAGAGATAGAACCAGTCACCTGTTGAAGACACAGGATTTGTTGGACCAGTTCCAGTTGCTGTGACAACTGTACGTCTGGTTAGGGAGGCTAAGATTCAACTCAGAAGACCGTGTCTTCACCTTATTCCCCTTGAGCTAAAGACACTTAGTCCTCGCCCAATCACTCTGGTAAGTCTTCAAGGTAGACTTCCGAATCTTCACAGACTTCGTTCACCCGGCAATCCACAATGACTCTTGGATGCTCAGAACGCGACGCCTAACCGGCTGGAGGATACACAGTCCTCAAGTGTAATAAGTCTTCAGGTCACACAGACAGAAAGACTTCAGTGATGCCTAACACTCTTTGGCTCTGGGTGTTTGGGCTTTGTCCTCGCAAGGATTTCTCTCTCAAAGGCTTCGAGGTGGGTTGCTCTCAAAACGACAAAAGCCGTAAACTAACTCTGAGCAGCCACCAATTTATGGTGTATGGGGTGGGCTATTTATAGCCACTAGGCAACCCGACCTGATTTGTCCAAAATGACCCTGGGTCACTAAGGAACTGACACGTGTTCCAATGGTCAGATTTCAAACACACGCGACAACTTTACTTGGGCTACAAGCAAAGCTGACTCATCCAGCTCTAGATAAGGTTTGCTCTCATTGTCTTCGCTCGAAGACATAGGATTTGAGTTGAGCATCACTTCAGTCACTCTGACTTAGTTCACTTGGACCCCACTTAACAGTACGGTGGTTCCTATGACTCAGCAAAGAAGAAAAGGAAGCAACGAATCCACACAGTCTTCGCGCTCCATAGTCTTCACGTAATGTCTTCTCATGTAATAGTCTTCAATATGAATATCTTCTCATACCACCATTGTCTTCATACATTTTTAGGGGTCATCTCCGGTAGGTAAACCGAATCAATGAGGGACACTACCTGCGTTATCCTGCAATTCTCACAAACGCATTAGTCTCTCAACCAACTTTGTCGTCAATACTCCAAAACCAACTAGGGGTGGCACTAGATGCACTTACAAACATGATGCATGGAAGCTAATGCAAAGACAAGCAAGGCAACTGGGGCTGTGACAGCCCCTCCCCCCTTCCTTCCTCTCTCCCTCCTCTTTCCCCCCTCCCAAGTCCTAATCCAACTAGGAAAGGGGGGGAGTCCTACTCCCGGTGGGAGTAGGACTCCTCCCGGCGCGCCTCTCCCCTTGGTTGGCCGCACCCCCCTTGCTCCTTTATATACGGGGGCAGGGGGCACCCCATAGAAAAACAACAATTGATGATTTGATCTTTTAGCCGTGTGTGGTGCCCCCCTCCACCATAGTCCACCTTGATAATACTGTAGCGGTGCTTAGGCAAAGCCCTGCGTTGGTAGAACATCATCATCGTCACCATGCCATAATGCTGACGAAACTCTCCCTCAACACTCGGCTGGATCGGAGTTTGAGGGACGTCATCAGGCTGAACGTGTGCTGAACTCGGAGGTGCCGTACGTTCGGTACTTGATTGGTCCGATCGTGAAGACGTACGACTACATCAATCGCGTTGTGCTAACGCTTCCGCTTTCGGTCTACGAGGGTACATAGACAACACTCTTCCCTCTCGTTGCTATGCATCACCATGATCTTGCGTGTGCGTAGGAATTTTTTTGAAATTACTATGTTCCCCAACAGTGGCATCCGAGCCTAGGTTTTATGTGTTGATGTTTTATGCACGAGTAGAACACAAGTGAGTTGTGGGCGATACAAGTCATACTGCTTACCAGCATGTCATACTTTGGTTCGGCGGTATTGTTGGATGAATCGGCCCGGACCGACATTACGCGTACGCTTACGCGAGACTGGTTCTACCGACGTGCTTTGCACATAGGTGGCTGGCGGGTGTCAGTTTCTCCAACTTTAGTTGAACCAAGTGTGGCTACGCCTGGTCCTTGAGAAGGTTAAAACAGCACTAACTTGACGAACTATCGTTGTGGTTTTGATGCGTAGGTAAGAACGGTTCTTGCTCAGCCCGTAGCAGACACGTAAAACTTGCAACAACAAAGTAGAGGACGTATAACTTCTTTTTGCAGGGCATGTTGTGATGTGATATGGTCAAGACATGATGAGATATAAGTTGTTGTATGGGATGATCATGTTCTATTGAAGTTATCGGCAACTGGCATAAGCCTTATGGTTGTCTCTTTATTGCATAAGATGCAAGCGCCAAATAATTGCTTTACTTTGTCGCTATGCGATAGCAATAGTTGCAAGAGCAATAGTTGGCGAGACGACCATGTGACAACACATTGATATAGATCAAGATGATGGAGATCATGGTGTCATGCCGGTGATGATGGAGATCATGACGATGCTTTGGAGATGGAAATCAAAGGCACAAGATGATGATGGCCATATCATGTCACATATTTTTGATTACATATGATGTTTATATTTTATACATCTTATTTTGTTTTGATTGATGGTAGCATTATAAGATGATCTCTCACTAAATTTCAAGATAAAAGTGTTCTCCCTGAGTATGCACCATTGCCAAAGTTCGTCGTGCCCAGACACCACGTGATGATCGGGTGTGATAAGCTCTACATCCATCTACAACGGGTGCAAGCCAGTTTCGCACACGCAGAATACTCAGGTTAAACTTAACGAGCCTAGCATATGCAGATATGGCCTCGGAACATTGGAGACCGAAAGGTCGAGCATGAATCATATAGTAGATATGATCAACATAGTGATGTTCACCATTGAAAACTACTCCGTCTCACATGATGATCGGTTATGGTTTAGTTGATTTGGATCACGTGATCACTTAGATGACTAGAGGGATGTCTATCTAAGTGGGAGTTCTTGAGTAATATGATTAATTGAACTTTAATTTATCATGAACTTAGTCCTGATAGTATTTTGCATGTCTATGTTGTTGTAGATCAATAGGTTGCGTTGTTGCTTCCCTATGTTTTTATATGTTCCTAGAGAAAACTATATTGAAAGATGTTAGTAGCAATGATGCGGACTTGGTCCGTGATCTGAGGTTTATCCTCATTGCTACACAGAAGAATTATGTCCTTGATGCACTGCTAGGTGACAGACCTATTGCAGGAGCAGATGCAGACGTTATGAACGTTTGGCTAGCTTGATATGATGACTACTTGATAGTTTAGTGCACCATGCTTAACGGCTTAGAATCGGGACTTCAAAGACGTTTTGAACATCATGGACCATATGAGATGTTCCAGGAGTTGAAGTTAATATTTCAAGCAAATACCCGAGTTGAGAGATATGAAGTCTCCAACAAGTTCTATAGCTAAAAGATGGAGGAGAATTGCTCAACTATTGAGCAAGTGCTTAGATTGTCTAAGTACTACAATCGCTTGAATCAAGTGGGAGTTGATCTTCCAGATAAGATAGTGATTGGCAGAGTTCTCTAGTCACCATCGCCAAGTTATTGGAACTTCGTGATGAACTATAATGCAAGGGATGACAAAAATGATTCCCGAGCTCTTCGTGATGCTGAAATCGACGAAGGTAGAAATCAAGAAAAAAGCATCAAGTGTTGATGATTGACAAGATCACTAGTTTCAAGAAAAGGGCGAAGGGAAAGAAAGGGAACTTCAAGCAGAATGGCAAGCAAGTTGTCACTCCCGTGAAGAAGCCCAAAGCTGGACCAAAGCCTGAAACTAAGTGCTTCTACTGCAAAGGAAATGGTCACTGGAAGCGGAAATGCCCTGAATATTTGGTGGATAAGAAGGATGGCAAAGTGAACAAAGGTATATTTGATATACAAGTTATTGATGTGTACCTTACAAGTGTTTATAGTAGCCCCTGAGTATTTGCTTGTTCGGTTGCTAAGATTAGTAACTCGAAACAGGAGTTACAGAATAAACAGAGACTAGTTGAGGGTGAAGTAACGATGTGTGTTGGAAATGGTTCCAAGATTGATATGATCATCATCGTACACTCCCTATATTTTTTAGATTAGTGTTAAACCTAAATAAATGTTATTTGGCGTTTGCATTGAGCATGAATATGATTTGATCATGTTTATTGCAATACGGTTATTCATTTAAAGTCAGAGAATAATTGTTGTTCTGTTTACATGAATACAACCTTCAATGGTCATACACCCAATGAAAATAGTTTGTTGGATCTCGATCTAGTGATACACATTATAATATTGATGCCAAAAGATGCAATGTTAATAATGATAGTGCAACTTATTTGTGGCACTACCGTTTGGGTCATATCGGTGTAAAGCGCATGAAGAAACTCCATAAAGATGGATTTTCAGAATCACTTGGTTATGAATCCTTTGATGCTTGCGAACCGTGCCATTTTGGGCAAGATGACTAAAACTCCGTTCTTCAGAACAATGAAACGAGCTACTGACTTACTGGAAATAATACATACCGATGTATGCGATCCAATGAGTGTTGATGCTCCTGGCAAGTATCGTTATTTTCTGACCTTCACGGATGATTTGAGCAGGTATGGGTATATCTACTTAATGAAACACAAGTCTGAAACATTTGAAAAGTTCAAAGAATTTCAGAATGAAGTGGAGAATCATCGTAACAAGAAAATAAAGTTTCTACGATCTGATCGTGGAGGAGAATATTTGAGTTACGAGTTTGGCCTTCATATAAAACAATGTGGAATAGTTTCACAGCTCACGCCACATGGAACACCACAGTGTAATGGTGTGTCCGAACATCATAACCGCACTTTATTGGATATGGTGCGATCTATGATGTATCTTACCGATTTACCACTATCATTTTGGGGTTATGCATTAGAGACAGTTGCATTCACTTTAAATAGGGCACCATCAAAATCCGTTTGAGACGACGCCTTATGAACTGTGGTTTGGAAAGAAACCAAAGTTGTCGTTTCTTAAATTTTGGGACTGCGATGCTTATGTGAAAAAGTTTCAACTTGATAAGCTCGAACCCAAATCGGAGAAGTGTTTCTTCATAGAATACCCAAAGGTAACTATTTGGTACACCTTCTATCATAGATCCGAAGGCAAGTTATTCGTTGCTAAGATGGATCCTTTCTAGAGAAGGAGTTTCTCTCGAAAGAACTGAGTGGGAGGAAAGTAGAACTTAATAAGGTAATTGTACCTTCTACTGAATTGGAAAATAGTTCATCACTGAAATCAGTTCCAGTAATTCCTACACCAATTAGTGAGGAAGCTAATGATGATGATCATGAAACTTCAGAACAAGTTACTACAGAACCTCGTAGGTCTTCCAGAGTACGGTCCGCACCAGAGTGGTACAGTAATCCTGTTCTGGAAGTCATGTTACTAGACCATGATAAACCTACAAACTATGAGGAAGCGATGATGAGCCCAGATTCAGCCAAATGGTTTGAGGCCATAAAATCTGAGATAGGATCCATGTATGAGAACAAAGTATGGACTTTGGTTGACTTGTTCGATGATCAGCAAGCCATGTTAAATAAATGGATCTTCAAGAGGAAGACGGACACTGATAATAGTGTTACTATCTACTAAGCTCGACTTGTTGCGAAAGGTTTTTGACAAGTTCAAGGTGTTGAATACGATGAGATTTTCTCACTCGTATAGATGCTTAAGTCTGTCCGAATCATGTTAGCAATTGCCACATTTTATGAAATCTGGCAAATGGATGTCAAAACTGCATTCCTTAATGGATTCTTTAAAGAAGAGTTGTATATGATGCAACCAGAAGGTTTTGTCAATCCTAAAGGTGCTAACAAAATGTGCAAACTCCAGCGATCCATCAACGGACTGGTGCAAGCATCTCGGAGTTGGAATATACTCTTTAATGAGTTGATCAAAGCATATGGTTTTATACAAACTTTTGGAAAGGCCTGTATTTGCAAGAAAGTGAGTGGGAGCACTACAACCTTTCTGATAAGTATATGTGAATGACATATTGTTGATCAGAAATGATGTAGAATTTTCTGGAAAGCATAAAGGAGTGTTTGAAAGGAGTTTTTTCAAAGAAAGACCTCAGTAAAGTTACTTACATGTTGAGCATCAAGATCTATTGAGATAGATCAAGACGCTTGATAATATTTTCAATTAGTACATACCTTGACAAGATTTTGAAGTAGTTCAAAATGGAACAGTCAAAGAAAGAGTTCTTGCCTGTGATGCAAATGTGTGAAGTTGAGTAAGACTCAAAACCCGACCATGGCAGAAAATAGAAAGAGAATGAAAAGTCATTCCCTATGCCTCAGTCATAGGTTCTATAAAGTATGCTATGCTGTGTACCGTACCTATTGTATACCTTGCTCTGAGTTTGGCAAAGGAATACAATTTTGATCTAAGAGTAGATCACTAGACAGCGGTCAAGAATATCCTTAGTGAGGACTAAGGAGATGTTTCTCGATTATGGAGGTGATAAAAGAGTTCGTCGTAAAGAGTTACATCGATGCAAGCTTTTACACCGATCCAGATGACTCTAAGTCTCAATTTGGATACATATTGAAAGTGGGAGCAATTAGCTAGAGTAGCTCCATGTAGAGCATTGTAGACACAGAATATTTGCAAAATACGTACGGCTCTGAATGTGACAGACCCGTAGACTAAACTTCTCTCACGAGCAAAACATGATCATACCTTAGTACTCTTTGGGTGTTAATCACATAGCGATGTGACCTAGATTATTGACTCTAGTAAACCCTTCGGGTGTTGGTCACATGACGATGTGACCTATGGGTGTTAATCACATACAGATGTGAATATTGGTGTTGAATCACATGATGATGTGAACTAGATTATTGACTCTAGTGCAAGTGGGAGACTGAAGGAAATATGCCCTAGAGGCAATAATAAAGTTATTATTTATTTCCTTATATCATGATAAATGTTTATTATTCATGCTAGAATTGTATTAACAGGAAACATAATACATGTGTGAATACATAGACAAACAAATTGTCACTAGTATGCCTCTACTTGACTAGCTCGTTGATCAAAGATGGTTATGTTTCCTAGCCATAGACATGAGTTGTCATTTGATTAACGGGATCACATCATTAGGAGAATGATGTGATTGACATGACCCATTCTGTTAGCTTAGCACACGATCATTTAGTATGTTGCTATTGCTTTCTTCATGACTTATACATGTTCCTATGATTATGAGATTATGCAACTCCCGTTTACCGGAAGAACACTTTGTGTGCTACCAAACGTCACAACATAACTGGGTGATCATAAAGGTGCTCTACAGGTGTCCCCGAAGGTACATGTTGGGTTGGCGTATTTCGAGATTAGGATTTGTCACTCCGATTGTCAAAGAGGTATCTCTGGGCCCTCTCGGTAATACACATCACTTAAGCCTTGCAAGCCTTGCAACTAATGAGTTAGTTGCGGGATGATGTATTACGGAACGAGTAAAGAGACTTGCCGGTAACGAGATTGAACTAGGTATTGAGATACTGACGATCGAATCTCGGGCAAGTAACATACCAATGACAAAAGGGAACAACGTATGTTGTTATGCGGTCTGACCGATAAAGATCTTGGTAGAATATGTGGGAGCCAATATGAGCATCCAGGTTCCGCTATTGGTTATTGACCGGAGACGTGTCTCGGTCATGTCTACATAGTTCTCAAACCCGTAGGGTCCGCACGCTTAACGTTACGATGACAGTTATATTATGAGTTTATATGTTTTGATGTACTGAAGGTTGTTTGGAGTCCCGGATGTGATCACGGACATGACGAGGAGTCTCAAAATAGTCGAGACATGAAGATTGATATATTGTTAGCCTATGTTTGGATATCGGAAGTGTTCCAGGTGAAATCGGGATTTTACCGGAGTACCAGGAGGTTACCGGAACCCCCCGGGAGGTTAATGGGCCTTAGTGGGCCTTTACGGAGAAGAGGAGAGGCGGCCAGGGATGGGCCGTGCGCCCCTCCCCCCTAGTCCGAATAGGACAAGGAGAGGGGCGGTGCCCCCCCCCTTCCTTCCTCTCTCCCTCCTCTTTCCCCCCTCCCAAGTCCTAATCCAACTAGGAAAGGGGGGAGTAGGACTCCTCCCGGCGCGCCTCTCCCCTTGGCCGGCCGCACCCTGCCTTGCTCCTTTATATACGGGGGCAGGGGGCACCCCATAGAAAAACAACAATTGATTGTTTGATCTTTTAGCCGTGTGCGGTGCCCCCCTCCACCATAGTCCACCTCGATAATACTGTAGCGGTGCTTAGGCGAAGTCCTGCGCCGGTAGAACATCATCATCGTCACCAGGCCGTTGTGCTGACGAAACTCTCCCTCAACACTCGGCTGGATCGGAGTTTGAGGGACGTCATCGGGTTGAATGTGTGCTGAACTCGGAGGTGTCGTACGTTTGGTACTTGATTGGTCG
Source organism: Triticum aestivum (assembly GCF_018294505.1). NCBI lineage: Eukaryota > Viridiplantae > Streptophyta > Magnoliopsida > Poales > Poaceae > Triticum > Triticum aestivum. Next base: position 441,350,352 of record NC_057807.1, on the reverse strand, counting down.
GATCGTGAAGACGTACGACTACATCAACCGCGTTGTGCTAACGCTTTCACTTTCGGTCTACGAGGGTACGTAGACAACACTCTCCCCTCTCGTTGCTATGCATCACCATGATCTTGCGTGTGCGTAGGAATTTTTTTAAATTACTATGTTCCCCAACACTTAAGAAGTCATCGCACCCTGGATCAGCATGGGAAGGGCGGCACCGACTAGAGCCTTGCAGCTACAGATGCACACAATGGACAGCTGGATCGGAGCCAGAGCACATGCTCTTCTAGGACGAGGCATTTGTCCATCGACTGTCCATTCCCGAGGAGGAAATCTTGGGCAAGAGGGGAAAGCACAGAGACGATGGATTTAAGTCGTTGTTGTCCCAACTAAGGCCCTGGACAGACCCATCATGTCGAGATGGGATACG